>NW_006798798.1:7105431-7112432 GCF_000442215.2 Lipotes vexillifer | reverse complement strand
TGAATAAAGAATGTTTTTAGTCAAAGCAGTCATAGGTAGGGCTGCCTAGGCCATTTTGCTTTGCCCACTGGTCATTCATATGTTCACATCACAAGCTGTCTCCCATTCAGCCATACTTCCCAAGATCTATTTTTTATTTCACATTTTATGCTTTACATTTTTATTGTAGGAAACAGTAAACCTGCTCAATGGGCCAAATCCAGCCTGCAACCTGTTTTTTGTATGGCTACAATATAATATCTAAAATATCCAGTTTTCAAAGAAACAGGAAAGAGTGACACATACCTAGGGAAAAAAATTGTAGCCAATAGAAACTGTTGATGAGTGGGCCCAGATGCTGATATAGGGGAAAAAAAAAAAAGACTTCAAAGCTGATACTATGAATATATTCAAAGAACTAAAGAAAACAATGTGTGAAAAATTAAAGGTAAGTATGATAACAACTTAAATGGAGAATCTCAACAAAGAATAGAAACTATTAATAAGAAACAAAAGGAAATTGTGAAATTAAAAAGTAAAATAACTAAAATTACAAAGTTACTAGAGAGATACCACAACATATTTGACTTTGTAACAGAACCAATGAACCTGAAGATAAATCAATAGAAATTACCTAAAAACAGAAGCAGAGAGTTAAAGAAAGACTGAAAGACACCAGAAACCTGTAAGACACCATCAGGTAAACCAAACCTATGTGTAATGGTAACTCAGGAAGGAGAAGACAGAGAGAAAAGAGCAGAAAAAAAAATCTGAAGAAATTATGGCTTAAAAAGTTCCAAATTAAAAAAAAAAAACAAAAAACTTCCAAATTAGATGAAAAACAATCTACAGATCCAAGAAGCTCAACAAACCCCAAAATAAACACAAAGAGATCCTAGCTAGACACATCATAACCAAAATGTTGACTATCAGAAAAAAAAAGACAAAAAGGAAATCTTGAAAACAGCAAAGGAAAAATGACTCAACATGTACAAGGGGAAAAACAATATGACTAGTGCTAACTTCTCATCAGAGACAATGCAGACCAGAAAGCAGTGGAATAATGTATTTAAGGTGCTGAAATAAAAGAGAAAAGACTTCTATCTATGAAGAATTCTATTCTCACAAAACTATGCTTCAAAAGTGAAATTGAGGGAATTCCCTGGAGGTCCAGTGATTAGGACTCCAAGCTCTCACTGCTGAGGGCCCAGGTTCAATCCCTGGTCAGGGAACTAAAATCCCACAATCCCACAAGCCACATGATGCAGCCAAAAAAAAAGAGAAATCGATATAAAGATATTCTCAGATTAACAAGTACTCGGAGTATATGCTGATAGCAAACATGCCTTATAAGAAATACTCAGTAAGTCCTTCAGGTTGAAAAGAAATGACACGAGACACTAACTCAAATCCACAAGAAGAAATGAGGGCCACCAAGGGACATCCTTGGCAGTGCAGTGGTTAAGACTCCGTGCTTCCACTGTGGGGGGCACAGGATTGATCCCTGGTCAGGGAACTAAGATCCCGCATGTCACACAGCAGGATCAAAAAAAAGAAAAGAAAAGAAGGAAATGAAGGCCACTGTAACTGGTAAATATGTGGGTAAATATAAAAGATAACATGTATATTTTCCTCTTAATTTCTCTAAAATACAAAAAACTATTATAAAAGGCAATAAATATAACACAATATTGTGGGCTTTATAATACATGTATAAATATTTTACTGGAATTAAGTATTAGTTAGAAGTAGACTGTGATAAATTAAGGTGCATATTTTATTTCCTAGAGCAGCATTAAGAAATAACTCCAGGGCCTCCCTGGTGGTGCAGTGGTTGGGAGTCCGCCTGCCGATGCAGGGGATATGGGTTCGTGCCCCGGTCCGGGAGGATCCCACATGCCGCGGAGCGGCTGGGCCCGTGAGCCGTGGGCGCTGAGCTTGCGCGTCCGGCAACGGGAAAGGCCACGACAGTGAGAGGCCCACATATCGCAAAAAAAAAAAAAAAAGAAATAACTCCAAAACAAATTTAAAATCAAGTGATATGAAAATAGTACACTTAAATTAAAAAAAAAAACCAATATGCCATCAAAGGGGCTAGAGAAATAAAGACATGAGACATATTAAAAATAAATAGCAAAATGGCAGATTTAAACCATATCAATAATTATATTAAATATGAACAAACTGAACACTCCAAACAAAAGGCAGAGATTATCCCACTAGATTAAAAAAGCAATATCAAACAATGTGCTATTTACAAGGGACACATTCTGGATCCAAAAACACAAGTAGGTTAAGAGTTAAAAGGATGAAAAAAGATATACCATGCAAACAGTAATCACAAGGGAATTGGAATGGCTACTATATTAATAGTAGACAAAATAGATTTCAAGACAAGGATTATTGCTAGACCAAAAGAGAGGTATTTCATAAAGACAAAAGGGCAATAAATCAGAAAAGTAAAACAATTATAAAGGTATCCACAACTGAAAACAGAGCCCCAAAATACATGAAACAAAAACTTACAGAACTAAAAGAATTATACAATTCAACAATAATTGGAAATTTCACTATTCTATTCTCAATAATAGAAACAACTAGACAGAAAATCTCCAGGGATACAGAAAACTTAATAAACCAACTTGACCAAACTGATATGTATGGAACATTACATCCAATGACTGCAGAATGCATATTCTTTTTAAGTGCACACAGACCATTTTTCAGAAGAGATCATATGCTAGGCCAAAAAACAAATATCAATAAACTTAAAAACATTAAAGCTATATAAAGCATGTTTTTCTACCACAAAGGAGTGAAATTAGAAATCAACAAATGAAAGAAAGATGGAAAATCCACAAATATGTAGAAATAAAACAAGATACCTCTAAGTAACTCAGGGACAGAGAAGAAATCAGAAGTGAAATTGAAACATACTTTGAACAGAATGAAAACAAAACCCAGCATAATAAAATTTATGGGATGAAAAAAAATTTTTACGTGATGTAGCTAAAGAAGTGATTAGAGAGAGATTTATAGGTTTAAATGCCTGCATTAAGGAAGAAGAATGGTTTCAAATCAACTGTCTAAGCTTCTATCTTCAGAAATTACAAAAAGAGCAAATTAATAAATAAGCAGGAGGAAAGAAATAATACATTTATAAAAAATTAATCAAATAGAAAACCAGAATGAGTAGAGAAAATCAATGAAATTAAAAGTTGGTTTTTGAAGAGATCAACAAAATTGAACAATCTTTAGCTAGAATGAACAAGAAAAAATAGAGAAGACAGAAATTACCAAATCAAGAAAGAAAGAGGGAACATCATTACTGACCTCACAGAAATTAGAAGGATTAAAAGTAGTATAAACAACTTTATGCCAACAACTGGACAACAAAGGCAAAACAGAAAAATTCTAGAAAAACACAAACTACCAAAACTAACTCAATAAAAACTAGAGTATCTGAATAGACCTGTAATAAGTAACAAGATTGAATTAGTAATTAAAAGTCTTCACACAAAGACAAGCCCTTGTTCAAGTTTCTTCACTGGGGGATTCTAACCAATATTTAAAGAAGAAATGATACAAATTCTTCACAAGTTCTTACAGAAAACAGAGGAGAGAAAATTTCACCACTCATTATATGTAGTCATTATCCTGATACCAGAGTAGACAAAGATATCAAAAAGAAAGTAAAATACAGATAAATACCCTTCATGAACAGAGGTGAAAAATCCTTAACAAAATATTAGCAAACTAAATCCAGCAGCAAGTCAAAAAGAATTATACATTATAATAAAGTAGGATTTATTCCAGGAATGCAAAGCTCATTTAATATCTGAAAATCAATTAACGAAATACACCACACTAACAAAATAAAGACAAAAACTACATGAACATCTCAACAGATGCAGAAATATCTAACAAAATCCAATACCCATTCTTAAAAAATACTCCACAAACTAGGAATTGAATGGAACTTCCTCAACCTAATAAAGGGCATCTATATAAAACCTACAGCTAACATCATATTTAATGATAAAAGACTGAATATTTTCCTCTAAGTTCAGAAACCAGACAAGAATGTCTGTTATCAACAACTCCATTCTACACTGCACTGGAAGTTCTAGCCAAAAGGCTAAAGGAGGGGAGTAGCAGAACAAGGAAGAGGAGAAGTTAAAGACATCTAAATTGGAAAGGAAGAAGTAAACCTCTCTTTTTTTGTTCACAGATTATATGAGCCAGGACGTACAAAATTCCAAGGAATCCTCAATAAAGAGACAATAAGTAATCATTGTATTTAGTAAGGTAATATGATAAAAGCTCAAAATACAAAAATCAATTGTATTTCTACATACTAGCAATGAACATTCCACAAATGAAATTAAGAAAACAATACCATTCACAATAACATAGATAATAATAAAATATTGAGGAATAAATTTGACATGTAAGGTGAACATTTTAAATCATTGCTGAGAAAAATTAAAGTGCTAAATAGACAACCATAAATTAGAAGACTCAATATTATTAAAACAGTGATTCTCCCTAAATTGATTGATAAATTCAATGCAAACCCTATCAAAACGAGAGTAAGCTTGTTTTGTTTTGTAGAAATTGACAATCTGACCCCCAAATTTACGTGCCAATTCAAAAAACATAGAATAGCAAAAATAATTTTGAAAAAGTTAGAGTATTTACACTCAACCTCAAAACTTAATATAAGACCCCAGTAATGAAGATAGTGTGCTGTTGTCATATGAAGAAACACAGAGATTGATGGAACAAAATTAGGAGTCCAGAAATGAATCATTTACAGTCAACTGATTTTCGACAAAGGAGCCACGGCAATTGAATGAGGGAAAGCATACTGGTTTTTTTTTTTTCTTAACACCCTCATTGGAGCACAAGCGTCCCACACCATTGTGTGCATCAGCCACACATATACACACATCCCCACATCTCCTCCCTCTTGCGTCTACCTCCTTCCCTCCCTATCCCAACCCTCCAGGTGGTCACAAAGCACTGAGCTGATTCCCTGTGCTATGTGGCCGCTTCCCACTAGCTATCTATTTTACATTTGGTAGTGTATATATGTCCATGCTACTCTCTCACTTCATCCCAGCTTACCCTTCCCCCTCCCTGTGTCCTCAAGTCCATTCTCTATGTCAAGCATGCTATTTTTAACAAATACTGCCAGGACAATTGAATATTCATATGCAAGAAAATGAATTTAGACTTTCACCTCACATGACACATAAAAATTAACTAAAAATGGATCACAGCCTTAAGTGTAAAAGCTAAAAATATAAAACTTCTAGAAGAAACCAAAGAAGAAAATCTATGTGGCCTCGAGTTAAGCAAACTTCGTAGTTACACCACAAAAAGCACAATCCATTAGAAAATTGTTAAATTGAACATCATCAAAATTTAAAACATTTATTCTTGAAAAGACACCATTAAGAGAATGAAAAGACAATCCACAGACTTGTCTTTTTTCTGAAACTTCATTTCATAGTTGAAAATAATTGAAAATCCTGTATCTGATATAGGACTTGTGTCTTCAATATATGAAAAATTCTTACAACTCAAAAAGAAGACAAACAAACAAACAAACAAACAAAAAGAAGACAAACAATCCAACTTAAAAATGGGCAAAAGAACTGAGTAGCTATTTCACCAAAGAAGATATGCAAATGGTTAATAAGCACATGAAAAGATTAACATTATCAGTCATTAGGGAAATGCAAATTAAACCACAATGCAATACCACTACACACCCACTAGAATGTCTGTAATCAAAATTAGAGACAATTCCAAGTGTTGGCAAGGATGTAGAGAAACTGACACTCTAAAACACTGCTACTAGAAAATGCAAAAATAGAAAATATAAACATAATAGAAATGTAAAACATAAATGCTAATAGAAATGTACAGCCACTTGGGAAAATAATTATGCAGTTTCTTAAAAGGTTAAACATAAACATACCATACAATCCAGAAATTCTAGTCTTAGTTATCTACCCAAGAGAAATGAAAACATATGTCCACATCAAGACTGGTACATGACTATTCCTAGCAGCACTATTCACAATAACCAAAAAGTGGACAATCCAATTCACATCAACCTGTGAATAGCTAGACAAAATGTGGTATATCAATACAATGGAATATTATATGGCAATAAAAACGAATGAATTACCAGTACATGCTGCAACATGGATGAACCTCAAAAACATTATGCTGAACCTCAAACATTATGTATTGAAGCCAGATACAAAGACAAATATATATTTTATGATACCATTTACATAAAATGTCCAGAAACAGCAAGTCTATAGAGACAGCATACCATTGGTTTCCTGGAGCTCAAATGGGAGGAGAAATAGATGCAAATGGGCACAAGGTAACCTTTTAGAGTGATGGAATGTTTACTCAAAATAACTGAACTGTACGCTTACAATAAGTAGATTATGGTATATAAGTTATAACTCAATGAAGCTGTTAAAAAAGGAGCTGTGGAACTGTATACTTCTAAAGAGAGGTTATTGAAATGATCTATATTAAGAGAGACTAAATAGATATGCCACGTAAATGCACTACTGGGTCATGTTCTGGAGAGGAAAAAATATTACTGTGCCTACTGACAATTATGAGAGGTAGATGATAGGTATTAGATAAAATTATTGTGTTGAAGTTAAGTTTACTGAAGTTGATAACTGTACTGTGGTTATATGAGAATATCACCATTCTTAGAAAATCTTCTAACATACATCCACATATGAACCTACATATATACACACACACAAATATATATACATAAATATATACATAAATACATACACATATGTATGGTGGAGGGAGGAGGGAGAGCATGCACACAAGAGACACACAAGCCAATGATAAAGCAAACTGGGTGAAATATTAGTAGGTGATTTTATGATGCCATTTTATAAAAATATATATGCCGGGCTTCCCTGGTGGCACAGTGGTTGAGAGTCCGCCTGCCGGTGCAGGGGAAG
>NW_006798798.1:7100117-7105248 GCF_000442215.2 Lipotes vexillifer | reverse complement strand
GGGAGAGGCCACAGCAGTGAGAGAGGCCCGCGTACCGCAAAAAAAAAAAAAAAAAATATATATATATATATGCCATATATGTGTAGAGGACATAAGAATGTTCTTTGTACTATTTTTATTTTTGCAAATTTTCTGTAATTTTGAAGTAATTTCCAAATATCAAGTCAAAAATAAATAGGATGAAGCCCACTTCTGAAAATGGCAGCAGACTGAACTGGTCACAAGTATCCCCCGCAGAAAACAATGCCAAGTGAGAGGAAGGGAGGCTTCCTGGTGGAGGGAAGCGACAAAGAAACCAGGAAAGTCCCTCCCTTAACTGAAGATGATATTCTGGAAAAGAGGTCATGCCAGGCAGCCTTACCAGGGACCTAGGGGCCTAGAAAAGAGTTTCCTCCCAGTACCTGAGAGATGCCTCATCCTTCCCTACCTGCCATGCTGCAGACGGTTCCAACTACCCTGTGTCACACTCACCTGGACAGAGACTCAGTGGACGTTGCCTCTCCTTTATCCAGGGCTCTTCCCCTCGCTCCAGCTGAGAAATGAGTTTTGGTTTGGAAAATGGAATTTCTGCTCATAAGGAAAGAAAAAAAGGAGACTCTTGGTTATGAGCTCAAGGGGCCATTCCAGAACTCAGAGACAAAATGGAGAGGGAAACCCAGAGGGTGATATAGAGGACCTATGAATAGTGAACTCTCTGCAGTAGAAGGGTTGAGTAAGAAAAGGTGACTCCAATCAGAAAAACAGCATATTAACACGGTGAATGAAAATATCCTGGGTTTGGGGAAAGATAAAGTAAGAAAAAAAAATGCAGAGTGGCATATACAATATGAATAAATCTACCTGCTTTCAACTCTACTGAATCCAGATCCACCTGAGGAAAAAGGTAAATTTTTGTTTTGAAGCCCAACCCTAAGACAAAGCTGCTTTCTTTCTTTTTTTTTTTTTTTTTTTTCAAAGCTGCTTTCTGAGTAGCCTTTCTTCGTGACATACAGAAAATACTGTGAGACAGACTTTAAGTGCTATGGGAAGCCATTCTTACCTAGTGAGACCAAGTGGTTATAAGTCTCCAGCATCACCTCCCTGTGCAAGGTCCTCTGAGCAGGGCTCAACAACCTCCATTCCTCCTGGGTGAAGTCCACAGCCACATCCCCGAACGCCATGAATGCCTTTTAACACAAAACACACCTCTGCTTATCCAGGAGTCTGCCTTGTCCACACCTCAGGATGAGAGATCAAAAGGCATCCCTGAGGATGTAGAGAAGATTTCTAGACCTTACTATGGATGATGAATAAAGGGTAACAGAATATACCACTCTAAAATATGCCACTTTGGCATAAGGATTATTTTGAGCTGAAGGCAATTAATAAGCAGACACAAGAAAGGCTCTCTGCCCTCTCCCATTTGCCTAAAAGCAGAACATAAATTTGCAAAGGTGTCCTCCTTCCCCTCTCTACCAGGAGGACAGAAATTAATCTCCAGATACAACTCTAGACCCTTATCAGCCCAGGGATAGGCACCAGAGAAATCTACATAGCAAACCTTTACTAACTAGCCCTTATCTTCCATTAGTTCCCCCATATATTATTAACATTCCCACAATTTACTGCCTAGAAACTCAAAGTCCTTTTACTTTGCCTTGTCACTTCTCTAAAGTTATTGCTATTTTGTTAAGATGCTGTATAAGCTCAAGTTC
Source organism: Lipotes vexillifer (assembly GCF_000442215.2). Lineage (NCBI taxonomy): Eukaryota > Metazoa > Chordata > Mammalia > Artiodactyla > Lipotidae > Lipotes > Lipotes vexillifer. The sequence goes on along the minus strand of NW_006798798.1, from coordinate 7,103,554 downwards.
TAACCACCCCTTTTGAGTTACCCACCACTGAGTACTCCCATGTGTATGCATGAGGCACATGTTAATAAATTTCCGATCGTTTTTCTCTTGTAAATATGTCTTTTGTCTAATTTACAGCCAATGAAAAAAAGAATTTTTCTCCTCCCATACATGACCTTCGTGCCAATAGTTCAAAGACTATTACTCTCCCATCTCTATCCAGCCAGCATCATTGTGCATCTATCACTGTCAACATGCTAGGCTCACTGCTATGGGGGATAAAAGCAAAAGTTCTTTCACATTGGGAGCTTTAAATCTAAGCAGGAAGACATCATACACACTACATTAAAAGAATAATCCTTTTGCTGAGTTTGAAGAATTTCAGAGACTACTTGCTCTAAGCATTTATGTTCTACATGAAGCAGCTCAGCCTCTGGGGCAGGGGATGAACAACCACCACTATGTATACTTCAGGCAGGGCTCACTCCTTCCCCTCCCTCACACTGCCACTTGTACTGCTCAGGCCTGAGGAATGGAAGTAGATGGTGGTGAAGAGCCTGGATTCAAAACACTCTGCCTGGATCTGTCCCCAACTACTGTACCCTTAGGCAAATTAGTTAACCTCTTAGCACCTCAGTTTCTTCTTCTCTGAACTAAGAATAACAGTGCTTATCTCCCAGGTTGTGCTGAGGATCAGGTGAGTTGATAAATGTAAGGACTCAGACAACTGACTGCTCCACACAGTAAGTGTGTGGTGAGGGTATTTTTTTGTTTGTTTTTGTTTTGTTTTTGTCCGTGCCGCACAGCTTGCAGGATCTTAGTTCCCCAACCAGGGACTGAACCCACGCTCTCGGCAGTGAAAATGCCAAGTCCTATACCACTAGACTGCCAGGGAATTCTCTGTGTGGTGGGTTTTTTTTGTTTTTTTGTGGGGTTTTTTTTGCGGTACACGGGCCTCTCACTGCTGTGACCTCTCCCGTCGTGGAGCATAGGCTCTGGACGCGCAGGCTCAGCAGCCATGGCTCATGGGCCCAGCCGATCCGCAGCATGTGGGATCTTCCCGGACTGGGGCACGAACCCGTGTCCCCCGCATCGGCAGGTGGACTCTCAACCACTGCACCACCAGGGAAGCCCTCTGTGTGGTGTTTTAAATTACGGATTCCTGGGTCCCACCACAAATCAATAAAATCAGACTCTTCAGGGATAAGGCTTTTATACTTTTAAGGGCTCCTATGTATAGTCATGGTTGCAAATCACTGGGTCAGAGGAATCTGGAGAGGGAGAGGTCACTGTAGGATACAGAGATCAGAAATGGTTTCATGAGAGGGCAGTATGATCTTGGGCTTAAAGGCTAGGCAGGATTCAAAGGATGAAGGAGCGAGGAAGGCTAGGTACTCCAGACAAGGCATGTGAGATGGGAGGGAATAAAGAATGAAAAGTGGCTAGTTGGGAAAGAGAGCAGGCAGGTTGTAGCAGCCACAGAGAGTCTGAAAGATCAAAGGAATATAAAACTCTGTCCTCTATTGTGCATTTAAGGCAATATTTGAATACTACCCTTGAACTGATGGTAGAGGACTACACATGTGAATAGACAGGTGGTAAAGCACATGTTGCAAAATACTCATTATTGAATCTAGGTGGTGGGTATGTGAATGTCAATGTACAAGTCTTTGTATTTTTTTCTTTATGTTTGAAGCTGTTCATAATTAAATGTTAGAGAGAAAAAGACTATTCACTCATTCAAGTTCCTGCCCAGTCCCTGTAGTGATCTGATCTTATAGATCCTCCTCAGAAAAAACACACACACACATACCTTGAAAATCTCTGACAAAGGAGCTACGTTACAGACCAACCTACATTATTTCAACAAGTTTAATACAACTGGTATTCCTGCAGCTCTAGAAAGATTCATGGTTTCTTTGTCTGAGACCCATGCATGTAGGGAGGGTATGGTAAACACTAACTGGATTTACCATTTACCATTTATCCATTTCAAACCTCTCCCACTGAGTAGCAACACAGCTAGCAGTCTGGGGGACTAATTTAGAATAAAGAAAAAATACCTAATGAATTTCACATCTGACTAAACAGATCTCCTGAAAACCTGTTAAAAGCTTCAGTTGGATGTTTCTACCTAGCTTCTATACATGATAATGTATAGAAAGAGAAGAGTTAAAGAAACAACTAAGCAGTTCGCAAGCATAATTTAGAGGAAATATAGACAAGCCAGCACTTGCTGGGTTGGAAAATAAAACTTTTACATCTCCAGTCTCTCCAGCCAGCAAGAGTCTCAAAATAAGAAATGGCCTCAGGGTAAAGATCAAGAGTTTGGCTAAAAGACCCAAACGTTATGACCTCTGAAATTGTTAAGGTGATGCCTAGTAGACAAAAGGGCTTCTGAGATTCTTACAGGTATTGTCCCACAGCACTGACACCCTGCCCAAAGATTAGAGGCCTATCTGGAAAGGAAATGTGATTGTAGCTTTTTGTTTAATAGAGTAATATAATCTGATACATGGGAAACCCAAAGAGTTTTTAAAGAAGTCATATCAGGGCTTTCCTGGTGGCACAGTGGTTAAGACTCTGCCTGCCAATGCAGGGGACATGGGTTCGAGTCCTGGTCCGGGAAGATCCCACATGCCACGGAGCAACTAAGCCCCAAAGCCACAACTACTGAGGGTGCGCTCTAGAGCCCATGAGCCACAACTACTGAGCCTGTGCCCCACAACTACTGAAGACCACGTACCTAGAGTCCATGCTCTGCAACAAGAGAAGACACTGCAATGAGAAGCCCGTGCACTGCAACAAACAGCAGCCTCTGCTCGCCGCAACTAGGGAAAGTCCACGCACAGCAACGAAGACCCAACGCAGCCAAATATATATAAATAAAATAAAATAAAATAAAATAAAATATATATATATACTGTAAAGAAGTCATATCAGCTTTACTAAAAGGGCTGGAGACAGTTCAAAATGAAGAGGCCTCCTATGTGCCTCCAACTCCTCCCCTTTCTGAATGGGAGTGTATATTGCAGTTTTCCTGTCCATGTCTCACCACTGTGTGCTAGGTGGGTAGTTGGGGGTAGAGGGAAACAAATAAATTGTCTTTTAATATACATCTCTGACTCAAAAGGAGTTTCACTGAAGAAGCCTTAGCCACATCCAGACTGATATGCATATGATACTGGACTTTGAGGATGAAACTTCTGGGGATCCTGGGAGGGGGGTGAGTTTATCTTGCACAAGGGAAGGACATGGATCACTGGGACCAGAGGGTAGTTACAGTAATGAACCCCACTGTATAACGTCTCCCTATATCTACACCCTTGTGTTAGTCCCTTCCACAACTCTGCACTTGGCTATACGCCTTGCTTTGACCAAAGGGACATTAGCAAACATAACACGAGCTGAGGCTTAAAACGTGCTTGTCTATTGGGGTTGTCTTCTCTCTTGCTGTG
>NW_006798798.1:7096731-7099972 GCF_000442215.2 Lipotes vexillifer | reverse complement strand
AAACCCAAGACCATCGTTTGATCAAGCCTAAGCAGAGTCTCTAGAACAAACCCAAGTCTACATGGAAAAGAACCAAGAAAAACCAACACACCTGAGACAACCAGCTTGGAAACTGTCATGCATGGATAGTCACCCAGCCCCAGTCAAACCACCAACTGACTGCAGCAACAAGAGCACAAGTGAAATCTGCAAAACATCCATCCGTGCCCAGCTCAAAATGCTGACCTATCAAATTGTGTGCTAATAAATTATTTTGTTTTTATTTTTAAATATTTATTTAGTTATTTGGCTACACCGGGTCTTAGTCACAGCACTCGGGATCTTCGTTGCCGCGTGTGAGATCTCCATTGCAGCATGCGGGATCTTTTAGCTGCGATATGCAGGAACTTTTGTTGCAGCATGCGGGATCTAGTTCCCTGACCTGGGATGGAACCCAGGCCCCCTGCACTGGGAACACGGATTCTTAACCACTGGACCACCAGGGAAGTCCCTAAATTATTTTGTTTTAAGTCAGTAAGTTTTGGGTAGTTTGTTATGAAGCAAAGGCTAACCTATACATTGATAAAGGAGTCATGTTATATGAAAAATACTTTGCAAGTAATATTAACCTTGAGATCAAGGTTAATTGATTGCCAAGATGCTCATGCTGTCACAAACGTCTAAGAGAGATTCAGACAGCAACAGATTCAGTCCTCCCATTTCTCACTGCCTCCCAGGCATGAAGTCATCAGGTGATAGAAGATAGATTTATTTGAATGACTTGAATAGTTATTTTTCTCTCTTTTTCCAGCCAAGTGCCTAAAAAGTGAATTTAATCTAAATTAAAGGTGTATATGAGATTACTCCACTGTGCTGACAATAAACACATTTTCAGAATGAATAATCAGAACATAATGTCATAAACAGAACACATTTGAAGTGAAGACTGCCCTGAATATCTAAGACACTGCTGTTGAGACACTGAAGGAAGACTTCTGAACAGAAAATTGATGTTACTGTAATGTTTGGGGGACGTGAGGATTACAGATGCAATGGGTAGCAAAGGAACATATCAACATGGGGAAACAAATCAGGACATTATTGTGAACATTCACATGAGCAAAGAAGATCTGCACTGGCAGGTCTACCCTGGGAATGTAACACTGCACAGCGTAACAGAAACAAAAAAACTGCACAATGTAAAGTGAAACATGGTGATGGAAGAAAGGAATCTCAAAAAAGGAAGAAATAATTGATAGGATCACATGTTTTAGAACAAGCAGGGTTCCAAAGCTCCAACTCGTGTGAGTGCTCACTGCTTCAAAATATTTATTTCTACTCACCTTGTCATATTTTAGTTTTGAGAATAAATACAAATCTATAAAAGAATTTCATGCACAAAGTTGACCACAGAAGCATTATTTGCAACAGTTAAATATTGGGAACAAGTTAAATGTTCCCCCAAATTGAGAACTAGTGGATTGGATCATTCACTCAAAGCACTATTATAGAAATCACTTTCAGTTGGATAAATGTTGGTTGTTCCTTCATCTATTAAAAAATGGGTCTGAGTAGATATAATGTCACTAGCTTTAATACAATACGATCTTATTATTAAGGTCTATCAAAATGTATGTATGTAGGAGTGTGTGTGTGTGTGTGTATGTATATAAAATTGACCAAATCCCAATGATAAAGAAATCTAAAAATAAAATGCAAGACTCATAAGTGTGCAGGCTGTGCTTTACACATCACTGAATGTAGTCTATCAAGAGTCCTGCAAACAGTAAACATTCAGCAAATTTGTTCAATGGAATCAAGGAGAAAATACTAAGAATTAGTAACATCATGTGCCTGCCAGCCCAACTCATTTGTTACAAATTCTACTTTACCCTCTCAGGCAGTGATAGCTAATATCCTACTGTATATCTGCTTAAATTGTTTTGTGTAATTCAGATGTCATGCATATTCGAGTACCTGGAAATCCTCCTCAAACCCCCTGAAATATGTGGTTAATTACATGTCCAAAATAACATATCAAAACAAACAGAAACTCCCTTGTTACTTATTAGTTCCTTCAAATTAATTTCTTTAAGATGTGGTTCCTCCATGCACCAAACATATCATGTGTGCCAGGTACTCCTCTAGGCACACAGGTTTCATCTTAAACAACTTACCAATTCAAATGCTTGTGCACTTTCGTCAAGTTTTCATAATGCTATTTTTTCTTTTTTCTTTTTTAAAGTATTAAGGGCAGGAAAAGTCAGCTCACACAAATTTCTGGCTTTGTCCAGAAAATCAGAATGCTTCCCTAGTAACATTATAAGTGGGGAAGAAAGTACACACAAAAGATTCAATGTTACCTTAGGAAATGCCCCAGATTTTCCATGCATTCTTGGTACTAACACTTTTCAGATGAATATAATATTTTACAAATGAGAAATGCAGAACTCTCAAAGTTGTTCTGATAATGCCTAGGAAATTGTAAATCTCTAACATGGAGACCAGGATTAAGAATAAACCAAGAAGGCTTCCCTGGTGGTGCAGTGGTTAGGAATCCGCCTGCCAATGAAGGGGACACGGGTTTGATCCCTGGTCCGGGAGGATCCCACATGCCGCCGAGCAACTAAGCCCGTGCACCACAACTACTGAGCCTGCACTCTAGAGCCCATGCTCCGCAACAAGAGAAGCCACCACAATGAGGGGCCCGTGCACCATGGCGAGGAGCAGCCCCCGCTCACCACAACTAGAGAGGGCCCATGCACAGCAATGAGGACCCAACTCAGCCAAAAAATAATAATTAAAATAAATAAATTTATTTAAAAAAATAAGAAATCAAGACAATGAAGGCAGATCTAAAATAACAAAGTTAGTGCATATCAAAAATGATAGTAAACAAGCCTGGCAACTGTGTTGCTGCTCAATAAATATCAGTCACATTCAGTTAAGTCAAACTCATCATAGTCACCATTCTCAGGGGTTAGAAAGTTTCCCCTTAAGTTCCTGTATGCCTATAGCTCTGATTTCCTATGTCAAATCCCTTCTCAACATCCTTCAAAATCCATCTTACTTGGCTTCCCTGGTGGCGCAGTGGTTGAGAGTCCGCCTGCCAATGCAGGGGACACGGGTTCGTGCCCCGGTCTGGGAAGATCCCACACACCGCGGAGCAGTTGGGCCCGTGAGCCATGGCCGCTGAGCCTGCGTGTCCGGAGCCTGTGCTCCGCAACGGGAGAGGCCACAACAGTGAGAGGCCCGCGTACCG
>NW_006798798.1:7085832-7096718 GCF_000442215.2 Lipotes vexillifer | reverse complement strand
TGGCGGGCGCCGGTCCTCCGCAACGGGAGAGGCCACAACAGTGAGAGGCCCGCGTACCGCAAAAAAAAAAAAAAAATCCATCTTACTCAAAGACAAAGTCTACACTCCTCAGCCTGGCACTTGACCTGGCCACCCAGACTCAGAGAGGTGGAAAATAAAAATCCTTCAGGGGCCAGGCAGGTAATAAAAATGACAGAGACAGGCAAAACGTTAGATTTTCAATGGTTTCAACCTCAGTATGGAGGATACTATGGAAACTACAGCAAACAGACTCTGCAGGACCTGTCCAAATGATGCAGACACTGTTCAGCTCAAATTCCCTGACACCAAAGTAGAGTGCAGCTTATTTTCTGAGAGGCAAGCAATCCAGAATTTTTGGTGAAATCTCCCCATTGCCAGATGCTGAAAATGCTCTCAGATGTAAAAATTCAGGTCAGACTATATCATGTACTGGTGAAGATAGTCTGTATCTTCACCAGTACATTATTTAAAAATCAACCTAAAATACAATCTTCCCACATTGTGTTAAGCGCAGTGTGCCCAGTGGCCCAGCCTCAGACTAAACATTCTTCCTGCCCTCCCACTGGTATGTCTTCACCAATTCTCCAATTTACCAGACTCGCAGGGGTAGTTCAAACAGCCCTACTTCTCCTGGAAGCCCTTCCTAGCCACTTCAGGCCACAGTCTACTCTGCTGTCCCTGCCTTTCATCCTTATCACTGGACAATTAAGCCTGGATGTCCCTGTATTTTTATTTAAATTGCTCCATGTGTGTTGTTCACAATTAACTACTTCGAGGATGACTGAAGTATGGATGGAGCAGAAAGAAATGTTGAGGGAAACTCCATGTAAGCCACTCCTCCAGGACCAGGAAAGAGCTTTGCCCAATACCAACAAGGCAGCCTCCAGAGCAAGAAAAGGGAATGGATTCATCCTCTTGACAGCCAAGATGGAATTTTACGGAAATTCTCACCTCTTTCTTAGCTTTCAGGAGCCCCGTGGCCATTTTCCTGATCTCCTGAGTGCTCTCCCTGAAGAAGGGCAAAGTCTCAGAAGGCAGATCTGAGGATGTGAAGAGAAATACGAGCATGCCTAGTTGGAAAACCCCTCCCAAGTGCAGGCGGGGTGTGCTCCAGAGCCCCACTACTGGGGATTGGGAGTGTCACAGAATTCACTACCACAAGCCAATTCCGGAGAAAGGGCCCAGGGTGACGGAGCACCCTCAAGCTCAGCCCCAACCTCTGGCCAGAGAGTGAAGCCCATATCCTCCAGCAGTGGAGTAAGGGTTTGTCCCTAAGGCAGACTGTGTCCTCGTGAGTAAAACCGGAACAAGCATGGGGACGTGCTGAGTGGACGAGGCAGTGACTATTGGGCACTCACGGAACGCGGGGTGCACGTTACCGATCCTGAGGCTGAAGCTCGGGAACCAAGAGCAGAGGTGTGAGAAGGACCCGAATACAGTTGTCTACCCCGGTGCCAACCAGCCTAATGGGCGGACTCCACCGGCCGGAAGTGTTCCTGTTACGCCAACTCCCCACGCTAAGGAGCGAGCGGAAGAGAGGGCGGAAGTGGCCGCAGAGGCCTCTGGAGAGTGTAGTCTTGGGAAGGAGAGTAGGAGGGCGTGGGCTTCTCCATCGCAGGGTGATTCTCACATCTGCACCTCTTATACAGCCAAATTTAGGAGCCCGTTGTTAAGGTGCCCAGACCGCGAGGTTCACCAGTCTCTCCGCCGAGGGCCAATGAGATCTGCAGGCCACGAGAGCGTCGCGGACACCCCCGAGAAGTCTAGGAAATGTGGTCCTGGAGCCCGGTGTTGCGGCGGCTGGTAACCAGACTGTCCGCACTGACCTTCAGCGGCGCGGGGGAGATAAGCTTCCCCACCCAAGTCTCCACTGGTGTCCACTTCCCGGAGCTGAAACCAGGGTCGGCACGGGCTGGCCCAGAGGCGGGCCGATGTGGGCGCGGCTCGGAGTAAAGCACTTGGAGGGTGGGGAAGCGGGGTGATGCTCTGCTGGGACTCCCAGATAGGAGCGACACCGGCTTTACGTCCCCGAGGTTGGGAGGGGGCGCCAGTATAGACAGGGAACACCAAGGATGTTTTTGGTGAGAGCGGGATTGGCTTGGGCCAACTTGGAATGGCGGTGGGAGTGGCTTTTGTCTTGTGTGCCCGGGATTTTGAGGAGTGGAGAGGCTGGACTTGGGTAAAGAGCAAAAGGTTCCCTGGTGGTAGTAGTATAATGAAGCCCCACGGCTCGAGCCAGCAAACCCTGGTACAGGTATCGCTTGGAGGAAACTTTCCGAGGTGGTGGTGGTGGTGGTGGTGGTGGTGATGGTGAGGGAGAGAGGGGTGAAGAGGAGGCATAATTTGAGTTTTGTTCATCATGGATTGGGGGGAGGGGGAGATTTTGTTCATCATTTTTATTTTTAGGATAATACATTAAAATATTTATCTTGATTACTGAGTGTTTTTGGTGCTTCCTTAAATTCTGTACCCCAAATCCCCACATTAAGGAAAAGCATAGATCTGATGCTACATGAACCTCATTGGCACCTACCGGCCTGTAGCTTTGATAAGAGGTGAGGGCTTGGCTTCTGGGCATTAAGTAGCCAGAAAGAGTCCTTTAGGAGCTTACCCTGAATTGTTGAATTGTCAGTGATCTTTTCTTTCCTGACTTCCTTAAAATCCACAATTTCCTGATAACTACTCCACTCAAAGCACCACCCTCAAGGCACCTCCAAGGCCCATCATGGTGCAAATATTCAAAGAATACTCTTAAATCTTAATACTCTACTCCAGAATATTTCCCAATATCCCTTTGCCTGGAGAAGTAAAAAAAAAAAAGGTTTGCATGTTAGCATCAGCCTCCCCGACTGCACAGGGGTTCAGGAAGGAGGATCAGCCCAGCACCCTATTCCAATCCTTGACAGACCTCACCAAGGATTTCATATCCCTGAACGTGTAATGTTTCTAAAAGAAATCAGTGGGCACCAAAGTCAGGCATGGGGCTGAGAGGAGCACAAATGAAATGGAGGGACTGAAAAGTGTCAGAGAAGGGATGGAGGGTCGGGGTGGGGGGGGAGCCGAGGAGGTGGGATCCTGAGATAATCCAGATCCTTATGTGTAGACATGTGTACACAGTCTGTGAAGAGAGATCCAGGCTGACAGGTTATCTGTAATAAATCAAACATAACAGCAGATTGGGTGATGATGGGGCTCTGGGAACTTTCTCCCCTTTCTCCCTTCCAGGGAGGGGAAAGGGACTGGAGATAGAATCAATCGCCAAAGACCAATGATTTAATAGATCACACCTATGTATTGAAGCCTCCATAAAACCCCAAAAGGTTGGGGTTTGGAGAGCTTCCAGGTTGGTAGAGATTCAGGGAGAGTGGCGTGTTCAGAGAGCATGAGAGCTCTGCACCCCTCCCCCATACCTTGCCCTATGCATCTCTTCCATCTGGCTGTTCCTGAGTTATAATCTTTTATGATAAACTGGTAATCTAGTAAGTAAAATGATTCTCTGGATTCTGTGAGCCACTCCAGCAAGTTAAATGAGGAGGGGGTTGTTGGGACCTCCAATCTATAGCCAGTTGGTCAGAAGCCCAGGTGACAACCTGGACTTATGACTGGTATCTTGGGTGGGTGGAGTGGGGAACAGTCTTGCAGGACTGAGGCCCTCACCTGTGGAATCTGATGCTGTCTCTGGGTAAACAGTGTCAGAATTGAGTTGAATTGTAGGACACTCATTTGGTGTCCCAGAAATGCTTGGATGTGTGGAGGAAAAAAAACCCACACAGTGGAATTGGGGGTACAGAACCCTTTTACCCTGGACCTGAGTTTGCTTAATAAATCTAAGAGCTTTGAGATTTAATCTCTGTCCTTTGAGGAGTCCTATTTCCCACACTCCTATCTGGGCTCTGAGGCTCAAAGATGTGAAAATCCATTTAAATTATAAACACAATGGAAAAAAAATCTAGTCACGCCTATCTAGGGAACATATCTGGTTAAAATTAACATCAGATAAAAATCAGTTAAAAAGAAAAAAAGTGAAAAAATATTCTTTGAAGTTAAAAGCCATACAAACTACTGTGTCACTGACAAGTTGAATAAGAAATTGACCTGCAATCTACAAAATCATTGGAAGAAACAATAGTGAAAATACTTCAGATCGAAATCTGTGGAATGAGGTTACCTGGGTACCCAGAGATACCACCTTAAACACAGTGCCCAAAAAAACAGGGCAAAAACTTCAGCTCTATATACATTTTTGGACGGAAGTTCTAGTTTCAGTAAGGTCAAAAGTTTAAATAAAAATGACCACAAAAGGGAAAAACAAAACTCCAGAACTGGGGAAGAAGGGCTAGTCTAAATCACTGATGAGTCAAATTATTAAAAATTGACTTAATTTCCAATGAATGATGAGGAATAAAACAGTGGTTAGAAGGAAACTTTTAGCCTGAAAGTAATCTATGACTTAGAAATTAAGGCAGAAAACTAAGAAGCTAGCAGTCAACTTTCAGGGCAGAAAACTAACAGAACAATAGGATATGAGAGAGGGAAGAAATAATTAGATGGGGGCAGAGAGAGGTGCTCATGGGGATACAGGAGGCAGGAAGAACATATGGAGTTTGTGCATAAAATCACTATAAAGAAACAGTCCTTGGGATTTCCCTGGTGGCGCAGCGGTTAAGAATCTGCCTGCCAATGCAGGGAGCACTGGTTCGAGCCCTGGTCTGGGAAGATCCCACATGCCACGGAGCAACTACGCCCGTGCGCCACAACTACTGAGCCTGTGCTCTAGAGCCTGCGAGCCACAACTACTAAGCCCGCGTGCCACAACTACTGAAGCCTGCGTGCCGAGAGCCCGTGCTCTGCAACAAGAGAAGCCACCACAATGAGAAACCCGCGCACCGCAACGAAGAGTAGCCCCTTCTTGCCGCAACTACAGAAAGCCTGCGCGCAGAAACGAAGACACACGTAGCCATAAATAAATAAATTTTTTAAAATATATATTAAAAAAAAAGAAACAGTCCTTAGGGAGGTGGATACACAAGGATTGTGCTAGATGTGGAACGAAGAAGACAGATACCCCTGGAGGGTATATTCAGGGAGTAACATTGCATGAAAAACAAGAGACAGTCAAGTGTGGAGGCTTTCCCATCTTACACAGAGATAGAGCGCAGCATGGATAACATTAGCAAGTGATGGGCACAAACGAGGAGTCAATAAACACGGGAAAAAGCCCCTCAAGAGGAGATGAGGAAAATGAGCACAATCCCTTTCTCAGAAAGACAGTGCTTAAATCCATGCATGTGGGAACTCAGGTTCAGCGGCAAGACTAGGAATCAGTCAAGAGCCGCCCACACCTCTGCTGTGTCACCTGCAGCCATAGGGTGGCAGGCAATACCTTCTGTTCCAGCAGAGCTGGCCAGGGAGAGCAGTTAGAACAGGAGAGGTGAGAGAGGATTCAGGAGAAGCCAGGACCTTCCAAAGGACCTTGAGTCCTGCTGGTCTCACAGTGAAGCCCCAGCAGAGGGAAGGCTCTACCGTGAAAGAGAAAACACAAAGGAAACATAATATTTGTCTATTTTCAAAATAAAATATTTACTACATGTTCAGGTAGAGATGGGGACAGAGACAGAAGTAAGGTAGAAGGAATCAGCCAGACACCACAGGTATGTAATGATGGATAAATAAATGACATGCATGGGGAGATTATCCACATATGCAGACTTTATCTGTTCACATAAATACTTATATTTATGCATCTCCCAGTAGAGATGTTTACATAAACTGCATTTATTACACTGTGAAGTTGACAAGGAGATAAAGTAAAAATAAAACAGCTATAGAGAGTGTCAGTCTCTCTGTTTAGTGGGAAGCACACGAGCACAGCTTCTCCCTTCCCTTCTGAACACCACTAATGTGTGCAGCAGTAGGTGGCAAATCACAGCCTGGGCCACCCCTCCCAGAATGTCACAAACATGGACATACGTACCACAGAACTCACTAGAAACCAAAGCCAGGAAGCGTAGGGGCTGTGGAAGACAGCCTTCAAGTAGCAGGGACTAGAAAATTCCAGGATGGGGCACTGGGGAGTAGAGATTCCAGGAGGATCCAGATGCCTGTGCAAGGGCCAGGTAGAGAGCAGATGTGTGTCAGTAACTCAAATTTGGCACAGCAGACCCACCCAGAGGGCTTCTTAAAGACAGATTGCTGGGCCCCACCTCCAGGGTTTCTGATTCAGCAGGGCCTGAGAATCTGCTTTTCTAACACGTTTCCAGGAGACACTGATGCTACTGGTCCAAGGATCACACTATTAACTAATCTAACACTAGGTCTAGGGGAGGTACTGAAGAGCAAAGAAGCAGAAGGGACCTGAAGCCTTTGCTAGGGGTTTCTCTGTAAACTTCTCAAATATAAAAACCTTCAAGACACTGAAAGAGCATTTTCAGTGTCATGTCTACAAATACAAGGTACCAGTCAGGGAGTGTTCCGTCAGGTAGTGATGGGCCCGACCAGGGTCCCCATGTAAACCTTTCAGAAAAATCTGTGACCCTGGCACTCTGAGAACCCCTACTTTCCACCCTCCCTCCTGGGGGAGTGGCGGTGGTGGTGGGGGTCTGACACCTTGTTTCCTGAAAACACTCCATTATAGCACAGGAAACGACTTCTTCAAGACACCCATCTTTATGTACTTTCCTAGGTAAAAGTCACTCCCATTCAAGTAGGAATCTTTTAAAATAAATTATTCTGATATAATTCTATATCAGTTTAATTCTACATCAGTTTAATGGAAACCCTAAAATATATAGAAAAGATATAGAAATAATTATCAAAAATATTCAGTGAGGTAAAGCAATACTTAGAGTGAGATATTATAATCCTAAAATACGTATACCTATATGTGCTATTTTTAAAATCAAGGCAGAAACATAAGGGACTCTATGCAAACCTCTAAATTTATGATTTCTAGTTTAACTCTAAAATTAATGTAGAGATCTGTCAAGAAAGATACATTTTTTTAAATGAGAAAAATATCTAAGTCAACTAATGGGTCAAAGAAAATAATCATTAGGAGGTAATTGCAAGCAAATGCCCAACCAAGACAAAAGGGTGTGTCACCCCCTGAAATGGGGGTTAGAGGAATGTAAGACAGAAGAAATCAGGCCAGAATTTTAAGAAAGGAAATGATTCTCCATGTTAAAAAAAGATTATGACAAATGGAAAGAAAGGAGAGAGGGAGGCAATAGTCACAGACTCTGGGGGGTGTTGGGGCAAATGAGAATAAAGGAGGCAGGAAGAGAGATGGAGAGTATACATAAAATCACTCTCTAGAGCTGTACTGTCCAATAAGGTAGCCATCTCATGTGGCCATGGAGCACTTGAAATACATCTAGTCCAAACTGAGAACACCTAAGTGTAAAATACACTCCAGATTTTGAAGACACAGTGTGAAAAAAAAGAATGCAAATTAACTCATTAATAAGTTTTAGACTTATTAAAGGTTGAAATCATGATATTTTGGATATACTGGGTTAACTAAGTATATTATTAAAATTAATTTCACTTGTTTCTTTTTAATTTCTCTAAAGCAGGTGCTAGAAAATTTCAAATTACAGGGCTTCCCTGGTGGCGCAGTGGTTGAGAGTCCGCCTGCTGATGCAAGGGACACGGGTTCGTGCCCCGGTCTGGGAAGATCCCACATGCCACGGAGCAGCTGGACCCGTGAGCCATGGCCACTGAGCCTGTGCATCCGGAGCCTGTGCTCCGCAACGGGAGAGGCCACAGCGGTGAGAAGCCCACGTACCGAAAAAAAAAAAAAAAAATTAAAATTACTTATGTGGCTTGCATTATATTTCTCTTGAAAACCGCTGCTCTGGAAAGAAATGGTCTCTAGGGAGGCAGGAACATAGGGACCACAGTAGAGGTGAACAGAAGGGGATGGCAGACTCCCCTGGTGAGTACATTTAGCTGTTGACAGTGGGGGACACAGGAGAGATTCAGGTGCGGACATGCCGCCATCTGCACATAGCAGAAGGGTAGCATGGGTGACACTAGTGGATACTGGGCTGACACACAAAACTACTTAGTTTTATAAAAAGTTTTAAAAGATACTGTTAAATCACTGACAGCTCCCAAAACAAATTGTAATAGAAATGAGAAGAGACTTAGGAAGAAATGATACATAAATACCCAATATCAAAATGGCTGGCTGAAGAGTGTCTCCTTCCCCCTGACTCCCATCCAAGTACAAATTGTAAGAGAACTGAAGCTCCAAATCAGTAGGCTGAGATTGTGAGGATGTTTCTTTTTGGAATAGGAACTTCATTTCCATGCTGGGGTTGAAGGTGCCCTCTTGTCATCTCTATGCTATGCCCTTTTTTTTTTTTTTTTTGCTGTACGCGGGCCTCTCACTGTTGTGGCCTCTCCCGTTGCGGAGCACAGGCTCCGGACGTGCAGGCTCAGCGGCCATGACTCACGGGCCCAGCCACTCCGCGGCATGTGGGATCTTCCCGGACCGGGGCACGAACCCGTGTCCCCTGCATCGGCAGGCGGACTCTCAACCACTGCGCCACCAGGGAAGCCCTATGCTATGCCCTTTTTGATTAAAAGTTACCTCTAATTTCTTTTGGTTTTTTAAAAATATATTTATTTATTTTATTTTTGGCTGTGTTGGGTCTTTGTTGCTGTGCGCTGGGCTTTCTCTAGTTGCAGAGAGCAGGAGCTACTCTTCGTTGCGGTGCGCGGGCTTCTCATTGCAGTGGCTTCTCTTGTTGCCAAGCACAGGCTCTAGAGTGCAGGCTCGGTAGTTGTGGCACAGGGGCTTCGCTGCTCCACGGCATGTGGGATCTTCCCAGACTAGGGATTGAACCCATGTTCCCTGCAATGGCAGGCAGATTCTTAACCACTGCGCCACCAGGGTAGCCCACCTCTAAGGTTAAGTTAGACATCAATAACAGAGAAAACGAAAGGAAAACCTAATTTGGATGTTTAAGAAAACAAAGTTCAAAATTCACTGCTAAGGATAATGAATCTTCATGGGAAATAAAAAATACTTCTTCATGAACATTAAAGAAAATTCTAACAGCCAAAAGTTTTGAAATTAGGGTAACCCAAATGAGAGTTGAATCCTCTTAGAGGAATTTTAATTTCCCACCAAAAGTGCTTTACAACTAAGGGTAGAAAATTATCTTTACAGCTTTTCATAAAGGATTGAAACTAAATATCCAAGATCATGTCTTCCCACTCTGACAGGAACTATTTCTGAGAACAGAAGAGGGATACAGGACCTGGACCTGGAAACTACTCAGGGAATCTGGAATATTCTCTGAGGGGATATCCACCGTCGAAACCTGGCAGTAATAATAAAAGAATCACACAAACAAAACCAGACAAGTCTTGTGATATGGTTGGAGCCTGAGGTCTTCAGATGGGTCATTTTCTATCCTGGGGTCTGAATAAGCCAATTACAACCCCGTAAAATGATGTGAACATAATGAAAGAGAAGAATTTTGGTTCTTTTGTAAGTCACTTACAAAAAAATTCAGCTGATCCCAGATTCACCACAGCAAACACAGGGAAAAATGAAGGAATATCAGTACAATGTGAAGGGGGAGCTCTGTGACCCAAGAGTTTTTTGCCTAGCCCAGATGCTGTTCATGTGCCAAGGAAAGGAAAGATAATGTGAGATATGTAATGCCACCTATCTGTTACTGATGCACCTCTCCTGAAAATCTTAACCAAAGCTATAATACCTAAACCTAGCAGACGAAACAAAATCAAGGTCTCAAGGTTTGAAAAGTTATAAAATGAAGCACGGACACCATTAACCAGAGATTGTCTAAATAATTGACATAAATATAAGTAAATGAATGTCCAAGTCTAAAGGGATTCCTGGAAAACAGGTTATATATTGTAAACAATGTCAACATTAATAAACATGTGTCCCACAATGTACCCCAGATGATATTGGCATGGCCTAGAAAGTTGAGCAGGGAAAGTTAAAATACATCGTGAATTCCTCATTTTAAAATGAGGAGTCCAAAGTTCTTGTATTATTTTTGAATTGAATAATTATAGAAAATGTGCCAGGAAAGATGTTTTTGAAAAGTATAAAATTAACCACTTATTAAAACTAAATATTGGCTGTATGCTATCAACTATCACAAGAGAAAATAAAAGCAAAGAAAACATGGTCCAGGGGACTTCCCTGGTGGTCCCATGGTAAAGAATCTGCCTTCCAGTGCAGGGGGCACGGGTTCGATCCCTGTTCGGGGAACTAAGACCCCACATGCTGCGGCACAACTACTGAGCACGGGCGCCTCAACTACAGAGCCTGCATGCTACAACCTATAGAGCCCATGCACTCTGGAGCCTGCACCACAACTAGAGAAGAGAAAACCCTCAGGCCACAACTAGAGAGAAGCCCCGCGCCACACAAAGAGCTCAGCAACGAAAGATCCCATGTGCTGCAATGGAGACCCGACACAGCCAAATAAATAAATATATATATTTTTAAATGGTCCATAAGACAAAATAATGTAATGTGAATGAGTGAATGTATGAAATAGTATGATAAAAATAAAACTGAACATATTAGTTACAGTAATAAGCAAAAATGGCCTAAGGGACTTCCCTGGTGGTCCAGTGGGTAAGACTCCTTGCTCCAATGCAGGGGGCTGGGGTTCAATCCCTGTTTGGAGAACTAGATCCCACATGCATGCCACAACTAAGAGTTTGCATGCCGCAACTAAGAAGTCTGCATGCCACAGCAAAGATCCCGTGTGCTGCAACTAAGATCTGGCACAACAAAAATAATAAATAAGTAAATATATATATATATATATATATATATATATATATATATATATTTTTTTTTTTTTTTT
>NW_006798798.1:7084858-7085761 GCF_000442215.2 Lipotes vexillifer | reverse complement strand
TTGCTGTACGCGGGCCTCTTACTGCTGTGGCCTCTCCTGTTGCAGAGCACAGGCTCCGGACGCGCAGGCTCAGCAGCCATAGCTCACGGGCCCAGCCGCTTCGCGGCATGTGGGATCTTCCCAGACCAGGGCACAAATCCATGTCCCCTGCATCGGAAGGCAGACTCTCAAGCACTGTGCCACCAGGGAAGCCCTATATATATATTTTAAAATGTGCTAAATTCGCCAATGAAAACAGTACAAATCCAGTTTAATTACCACCATGCTAAGAGTCCCCAAGTACTTAAGAATATGTGCATTAAAAAAATAAATAAATAAACAAGAAGAAAGAGAAGAAATGGGGAGGAAAAAAAAAACAGATGAGAGATTTAAAGGGATGTACTTGCCTTTTTACTCTGGTCTTCAGGGCTCCTTGCTGCTGGGAGGTCCAGTCCTAGCTCTAGACCAAGAAACAGGAGGATTTTAGAGTGATTAGTAGTTTCTTTATTATTTATAATTATTAAAACATTCTCAAGAGTGTATGTGAAAAATTAAAAAACCATCACAGGTGACTAAGACAGAGACTACAATACTTACACTATCTATCTCCCAGTTACCTACCCACAGGCTGAAGGGTCATTAAACTCTTAGGGTCACTGTCTCTATTATCACTATGACACCAGGTCACAACCAAACCATCAGGTACTACACAGACTGCATGTCTCAGCTGAAATATGCTGGGCTTGCAGAAGCACTTATCCAGTGGGGGTACACCAGGAGGTGACACACATGTATCTGGGTGTGAGTTTGAATGAGTGATCAAATTTTCATGCCCACAGCTCCTCTGTCCCTCACTAGCACTGCAGTGTGTGGCCTCATGTCTTTTTGGGGGTGGAACAGGGAAGGGAATACACATTCCAGCTA
>NW_006798798.1:7081256-7084848 GCF_000442215.2 Lipotes vexillifer | reverse complement strand
GGGAAAGAGACACTTTGGGATTTTTTCCCCTGATTTCTGAGGGCCTTTTCTCCTTTCCCTCTGGGTTATGTTTAGACTTTCCTACTATCCACAGTTTTGCCACCCCAAACTGTGGCCCAAGTCACTTTCTGGGCCTTTCTCAGTGTGAATGTTGAAAGCTTAGCCTTACCTCTTCAACCTCTAGCAAGATATGTTCAAAATTCAGACCTAAAAGAATAAAAAACAAGATTTGCCTGAGAAGGTTCAGCCTTTCCCTTCTGAGGGGAAGCCTTTAAGTAATATCAGCCCAGTCTCTCCCCCGTTCAACAACAACTCATGAGCCTTCTTCAGGAGCAGAAGGCAAATTCTTACCCAGGCCCACCTGCTTCCATGAAGTGTAGCACAGCACAGATACACAGAGAACAATAACCCAATATAATTTAATATAATACAATGTCAGGAAGAAATGCCCACCATGAAATGTTTAAGCAATAAAGTTGCAGTTGGCAGGTGGGAGGTGGGTAGGAGACTCTAAGGATGGGCTGGGGAGTAGGTTCTGAGAAACTCCGTATACTGGTAGAGGTCAGGAGTGGGCAATCAGGCTTTGAAGAGACATATAAGCCAAAAATTACATCTGTGCAAACACACACAGTTAAGGTCACACCAGGTTGAGTGAGGTGGTTTAGGAATGACAGAAAGCAGAGGAAGAGGCTGAAAATGTGAAGGAGCTTTTCTGTAAACTGTTTCAAGAATAAATGCCAGCCACACCTCCAGGAAGTGTTCATAGCAGCATTTCTTCAATTAACGGGCAAAGGTTCGAGGAGCAAGGACCAGATGAAGACCAGGCACTTCTGGGTCATTAATGTGAACCTGGCAACTCTGGATACCACCATTTTTCTCATGATGAATCAAAGGCACAGAGAGGTTCATTGCTGGGTTCAAGGTCAGACAGCTAACAAAGACTGGATCTGGGATTTAAATGAGGCCTTTGGCCTCCCAGGCCTGTGCCTAATGCTCAATTACTAAAAATCAACCTATTTGGTGATAAGTGAAATGAAAGTTATCTCTCCACATCCCTCAAGTTATTCTTTTTGGTTGATATTTGCTCTGGGAGCTAGACATGACAGAGGGAAAATAAGAAAATGAAAACTCAGGAAAGCAAACACACTTCTAAACTGATGAATGGTCATAAAAGAAAATGCAATATACACGAGGATGAAAATGCCATTTGGCAAAACCAGTAAGATGAGTCTAAAGACTGGCTTCAAATGCATCTGAGACAGAAGAACAGGGCTGCAAAAGAATCTCCTAATCTCTATTGAGGTGAGAAAAACAGAAAAAAATTAAATCAGAAAAAAAGAAAGGTCACAGACTGATTTCTAAATCAACGCTAAGTCCAAGACAAATGAGAAAGTCCTGCCCTGACCAATAAACCAGGGCTGAAACTGTGCACTTCAAATCTTGGGAAGGAGCCTGAGCCGTTCTATGCCCTAGACCCTTCTTACATCTGAGAAAGTCCTTGAATCCTTCTCAGAATAATGCTGTAAAATGCATGCCATAAAATTCACAGGATTTCAAACAACTACATAGAAGTGCAGCTATCACAATATTCAATATTTTTTGATATATTAATAGGCATGTCAGTATAAAAGTTTTTCTTTAAATGGCTGCACATTGCTTGACACTCCTTCCATTGAGAGGTGGGGTCCACCATCTGTCTCCTTGATTCTGAGTGGACTTGTTTGAAACTAACAGAGCACAGAAGTAATTCTCTGTAACTTACAAAGCTGTCATAAAAGACCATGCAGCTTCCACCTTGATCACTGCAACACCCGCCTTTGGAGCCCTGTGCCTTGTAGTAAGTCTGACTACCATGAGACTGCCAGGCTCTGAGGAAGCCAAGGCCATGTGGAGAAGTTACGTGCAGGCACTCCACTGGATAGTCGCAGTTGAGCCCAGGCTTCCAAACATCCCAGCCCAGGCACCAGACACAAGGGAATGAGCCTTCAGATGGTTCCAGCCCCTAGTTGTTGTGTCTTCCCTGCTGAGGCCACAGACATTGTAGAGTAGAGAAAAGCTGGCCATGCTTGTGTCCTATCTTAATTCTTGATCCCTACAGAACCCATGAGCATAATATTTTGTTTGAGCCACTAAATTTGGGTGTAACTTCTTATGCAACATAGTCCCTGGACCAACCACTTTAACACAGGAGTAACAACAGTGAGTGGCAGGTTGTCATTAGGAACCATCATTGGGAAGCAGTGATAACCATAAAGGCTACTTGGAGATGCTGTATTATGACATAAAAACTGCTATGGACTCTACTGCTAACAAAGCTCCATACCCAGGGAGCCTACATTTAGGACCAAAGGAAACACTCCATTGCAGTTAGATGGGATTACCAAAATTTAGATGGGACTTTCTCATGGTCCTCTAAAATTTGGCCCATGGAACTGGGAATAAGGACTCCTGAGTCAGAGGGAGCTAAAGGCATCAAAAGGCTAGTCATAAAGGAGCTGAGAGTCACGAACTCAAGTTTGGACAAGAAAAGAGAGAGGAGAGAAAAGGATGATAACTCAGCAGTGAGGTCAGAGGCTATACAATCATAGTTTCCAGGCATCCAAGAAAAGGGACACCCATTTGAGTAATGGATTCAGTACAAAGATGTGGAGAAATATCAGGGGGAGACAGTGGTTAGTGCTGGATATTTCTGCAACTCTCACATAACAACAAAACTCAATTTAGTTTTAGGTACAATGTCAGGAGCAGAGGGATGCTGAGGATTAAGGACAAGGCCTATAAAGAGTGTAAGGGCTGCTTTATAAAAAGCCCACATTAGGTCTCTCATCCAAACATATGAAATAAGTCCTATGAAAATAAGGGATCTACCAAGTAATGTTTTAAAAGAGCTGGGAAGGTGGTGTTATTACCATTATTAAAAGAGTCAAAACCAGGATTACTTTTTTTTAATTGAAATATAGTTGATTTACAATGTTGTGTTGATTTCTGCTGTACAGCAAAGTGCTTAAGTCACATATATACATACATATATATTCTTTTTTATATTCTTTTCCATTATGGTTTATCTCAGGATATTGAATATAGTCCCCTATGCTATACAGTAGGACCTTGTTATTTACAGGGTTACATTCTTTAAACAAAACAAAATCCCCAAACCTCCTTAGCTGGCTGTACTTTTCACAAAAGCCATTCTCTATATATCTGTCAAAAAATAAGATTTTAAAGAAACTGGGAATCGTTACTAACAATAAAATACCCAAATCGGAAATTTATTTTCCTTTAAAAGAAAAAAATTCCAAAGTAACTTGCTGTGATTTTCACAGCCATTTCTCAAATTAAGATTTTATGAG
The DNA here is from genome assembly GCF_000442215.2 of Lipotes vexillifer. Taxonomy (NCBI): domain Eukaryota; kingdom Metazoa; phylum Chordata; class Mammalia; order Artiodactyla; family Lipotidae; genus Lipotes; species Lipotes vexillifer. The sequence continues at coordinate 7,081,498 of NW_006798798.1, read as the reverse complement.
AAGTTGCCGTTAGGACAGCCAAAACTAAAATTTTGTTTCAGTGTCGACAACAACAGCAACAAAATCCCAAAGCCACTGTAATCCGCTGTCCTTATCACAAGACATCCCACTAAATAATACAGCTAGCAAGAATGGAATTTTTTAAAGGTTGGGGCGCTACAGTATTAACACACTGTAAACCAGGAATTAATTTTATTTAATAAACCTGAACCCGTCGGCCAACCACCACCACCACCCCCACC
>NW_006798798.1:7064952-7081225 GCF_000442215.2 Lipotes vexillifer | reverse complement strand
CACCCCCACCCCCACCCCCGCAGGGGGCGTTCTGAAACAAACCAACCAACCCTGCGGAAAAATAAAAGGGCGTTTACCCGGGTGGGCTTTAACAAAAATCCCCGTGTTTACTTTTAATCCCGAGACCCTGAGAGTCGGAGGTTGGGCAACCAAGTAGATCAGCCCAAGCGGCTAGGCCGCCCACCAAGTTCTGCCGGAAAGGGGAAGGGTCCGGCCGCAGCTCGGAGTTTACCACTCAGATTCCGAGCCGGAGTCCCAGTTCCCCCCTTGAGAGCCGACTTCCCAGGAGCGCTGCATGGACCCGGAAGACTTCCCGCCGCGCGGCGCCTCCCGCCCGGCCGGGTCCCTTGTCCAGCAGGCCCCTGCCAGGACAACCACAGCTTCGCTACCACGTTTAGTACAGTCCGCCAGGACTGCTTTTATTGGCCCGGCGGTCTTTGGGGCTTCTTGTGAGGGCGGGCTTCCGAAGGAAACGGTAGCCAATGGGAAACACGATCAACTGTTAATAGACAGAACACCGTTTCCAGGCAACGCAAAGGAGGAAGGCAAGAACGCAGGTATCCTCAAATATATATAAACAGAGCTCTTAGTCAATGGATGTGCAAAGGTGGGGAGGTTTCGCTCACGTTGGCCAATGAGAAGCGTTTGCGGCCGACCCGCCTACAAACATTAACAAAAGGTGTCCTGGGAGTCTCAGCTTCAGAATTCCTGCGCTGGGCAGCCCACCCGGACTTTACAATCAACCCTTCGCGCTGTTTGCTCCTTCTCTGAGATTTACACCCGGCGCTGGAGACCCTCCGGCCTTGTCCCGGTGCTACGACCCTGTTGACTCCGAGACCTGACTTTGCACACAGCCGGTCTCATCACTGGGCTAATAAATCATAAGTAATAAAATTAAGGAAATGGACAAGGGGAGACATTGATGCAAGAAATCAAACAGACGCTTTCTGTGAAGATGCCCTATGCAAAATCGAGCCCAGGGGCAGGTTGCACGTTTCTAATCAGCAATCAATACAGAGTGGGCAGGCAGCAGACATTGCATTTAATTCAAATTACAGCCATTTCAATGTTCTACAGCTTACCTCAGGTTCTGAGCGCAACGCTGTGCTTATAAGCAACAACCGACTGGTTTAATTTCAGCAAACTCCTTTTCGTGTGCGTATTTAAAATTTTTCCATTTCAAAGGGGTCGTTGGCCTTGCTGCATTTTTTTTTTTCTTGGTCGCCCCAGAGACCCACGGTGCCCCTCGATTTTAATCTCCACCCACAGAGTCCAGAGCCCCATTCTTCCACTTGGAGACTGTTCCCAAAATAGTATTATTATAGTATATATAGTTTAGTATTATGCAGAAAATATGCATAAAAACCTTGCCATTCTTCGATATAGAACCCTACATTACAAGCTGGTGAAAACTGAGAATTTTAACCAGAATATGTTTTTCTTCTATTTGAATCCAAACATTTCTATCTCCTTTACAATTGTTGGGCAGAGTTTCAAAATCAAGCAATAAACTCCCTTCAGTTTATCCTATGTACAGTGCCCCCTCCATATATGTAGGATCAAATGCAGGCCACATCCTTCCTAGCACCAAGGACTGGGAGACTCACATCCCAGATTATCCACCTCAGTGCCTTCCAAGGTGTTAAAATCAAACTGCTCACGACAGAAAATGGATGCCTCAAGAAGTGACAGTGACCCAGCAATTCCACTTTTAGGTATATACTCAAGAGAAATGAAAACATAGGTCCACACAAAATCTTGTACGTGAATGTTCTTAGCATTCATAATAGCCCCAAAGTGGAAACAACCCAATATCCATCAACTGATGAATATATAAATAAAGTGTGGTATATCCAGACAAATGAATAATACTCAGCAATAAAAAGGAACGAAGTACTGATACATGCTACTGTGAAACAGAATAAAGGAAATCTCATTTAAAATGGAGGCAGAAGGGGGAGACCTCACACACTACCACTTGATTTCAATTACACACCCCAAGAGGAAGTGGTACAGACCTGAAGGGGAAGAATTCTCCTGGCCCAGCAACAAGCCCAGCCAATGAGAAACGCTGCACCATGAACTCTTTCATCCAGTGGTTTAGTTCAAAACAGCCCCTCCCAGCCTCCCCCTTTTTCTCTTCCTCTCATTTGCCAGTTGTACTTGCCTATAGTTTTTCCTGTAACATGCTTGTCCTGAAATGCAGTTCTTTGCTTCTCCTGAATAAGCCCATTTTGCTCATAAAATAACTGGCCATTTTATTTTTAAGGTCGACACTACACCATGGATGAACTCAGAAAACACTGTGCTAAGTAAAAGAAGCCAGTCACAAAGACCACATATTATGTGATTCCACTTACATGAAATGTCCAGACTAGACAAATATATAGAGACAGAAAGTAGATTAGTGGTTGCCCAGGAGTAGGGGAGGTGGGAGGAAATAGAAGAGTGGATTTGGGATTTCTTTGGGGGTAATGAAAATATTCTAAAATTGTGGTGATGTTTGCATGACTTTGTGAATATACTAAAAGCCATTTAATTTTTTTTGTAACCTGTTTTTTATTTGAGATATAGTTCATATTCCACAAAACTTACCATTCACCAATTTTAAAGTGTACAACTCAGTGGTTTTCAATATATTCACAGGGTTGTGGAAATATCATCACTTACTCCTGGGCATTTCCATGACCCCATAAAGAAACTCCATGCCATTAGTAGCCACTCCCCATTCCCTTTTTCCTAGCCCTGGAGACCAGTGATCTACCTTCTGTCTCTATGGATTTGCCTATTCTGAACACTGCATATAAATGCATATATGCAGTATCTGGATATTACATATATGGATGCATATGATTTGCATACATATGAGGCCTTGTGTTGTGGCTTCTGAGCAATAATTGTTTTCAAGGTTCATCCATGTTGTAGTGTGTCGTCAGTGCTCATTCCTCTCTATGGCCAAGAAAGATTCCACTGTATGGAGAGACACATATTGTTTATCCATTCATCAGTTGATGGATATTTGTTCTCTTTTTTGTCTGTTAGGAATCATGCTGCTCTTAATATTCAGGTACACATTTTTGTGAACATATGTTTTCAACTCTCTTGGGTATAAACCTGGCTGGTCAAATGGTAACTCTACGTTTTTTGTGGGTTTTTTTGCGGTACACGGGCCTCTCACTGTTGTGGCCTCTCCCGTTGCGGAGCACAGGCTCTAGACACGCAGGCTCAGTGGCCATGGCTCACGGGCCCAGCTGCTCCGCGGCATGTGGGATCTTCCCGGACCGGGACACGAACCCGTGTCCCCTGCCTTGGCAGGCGGACTCTCAACCACTGCGCCACCAGGGAAGCCCTACGTTTACTTTTTTGAGGAACTGCCAAACTATTTTCCAAAGCTGCTGCATCATTTTACATTCCCACCGGCAGTGTATGAGAGTTCTGATTTCTTGATATCCTGGACAATGCTTGTTATTGCCCATTTTTCTTTTACTGTACTCATCCTAGTGGGTGTGAAGTGGTTTCTCATTGTGGGTTTGATTTGCATTTTCCTAGTGACTAATGAAATTGTGTATATTTTCATGTGCTTATTGAACTTTTGTATACCCTCTCTGGAGAAACGTCCATTCAAATCCTTTGTCCATTTTTCAATTGGGTTGTCTTCTTGAGTTGTGTTTTTTTATATATTCTGGGTAATACATACTTAGCAGATATATGACTTGCAAATATTTCCTTCCATTCTGTGGATTTTTTCACTTTCTTGACAGTGTTCTTTGACACATGAAAGTTTTAAAATTTGATGAAGTCCCATTAATTTTTTTCCTTGGTTGCTTGTGGTTTAGATGTCATAGCTAAGAAGCCATTGTGTACTCTAAGGTCATAAATATTTACAGCTATGTTTTCTTCTTTGTTTTGTTTTGTTGACTGTGCAGCTTGCAGGATCCCAGCTCCCCAACCAGGGACTGAACCCCGGGCCCTCAGCAGTGAAAGCGTGGAGTGCCAACCACTGGACTGCCAGGGAATTCTCACATTTTCTTCTAAAAATTTTACAAGTTACATTTGGGTCTTTGATCAGTTTGAATTAACTTTTGTATATGGTATTGTTAGGGATCCAACTTCATTCTTTTGCAGTGGTCCCAGTACCATTTGTTGAAAAGAATATTCTGATCCCATTAAATGAGCTTGTCACCCTAGTTGAAATCAATTGCCTATAGGTGTATGGGTTTATTTCTGGACTCTCTAATCTGTTCCATTAATCCACATGTCTATCCTGATGCCAGTACCACATTGTCTGGCTTACTGTTACTTTGCAGTAAGTTCTGAAATTGGGAAGTGTGAGGTCCTCCAACTTTGTCCTTATTCCAAGGTTGTTTTGATTATTCTGGGTCCCTTGCATTTCCTAGTGAATATTAGGATCAGCTTGTCAGTGTGTTTTTCCTCACTTTGCTTTCTTTCACTCAGTGTCTCCTGGGGTTGGGTCCACATTACTGTAGGAACCGTCCGGCGGTTTCTAGCGATGGCAGGTCACTCCTCTGAAAGGAGGGACTAACTCATGTCACGTGGTTATTCTTGGTTTTGTGGTCAAGACAAGAAGGTCAGCCTTCGTATCCACGAGAGGCAGGTGAGGGTACCGGCGCCCTTCCCTAAATGGCAGAGGGAAGCCCTAACTTGGCCGCGGGGCATTGTCAGCCCAAAGCCGAGTCCAGGAAGGGCCGGGAGCCCAGAGGCCGCCCCACGGAGCACCGCAACCGAGCGAGAGCGCCCTAAAAGCCATTTAATTTTACACTTGCAGTGGCTGATTTGTATGGTATGTGAATTATATCTCAATAAAACAGTGTCTGTATATCTTTTTATATAGTATTTCCTCCAAAGTTCACTTTTTTGTAATTGACAAAGAAATCAAGATTTAGTTCGTGTCATTTCAGATGCCCTAGGACCATTTTATTCTACCATTATTTCTAAAACATCTCCGTAGAGTTTTCCCACTAGTTCCTAAAGAATTTTACTCTTTTTAAGGCTTTCATCAGAATTTTTTTAAGGAAACAAAGTATATATTTAGTGATCTGAGACAAGTGAATGAACTTATGATCTGCAGAAGCCAAAAACAGATAATAATATTTAAAAAACCCTCATTCTTATATCTGCATCTTTAGTATCCTTGAATTATATACAAGAATTGTGACTTCTGTGATTAAAAATAAATGCGTATGACAAGGATTCAATAAAGGATAGGCACTAATAAACTGTACTCCATACTTACTGGGGTGAGGTCTTTAAAGATGCTACTACAGTAAGAAAAAAGAAAAAGAAAAGGCCGAGAAACTGCATTGGCCAACAAGATGCTAAAATCTACCTAAGCCAGTTATTCAGCACACACACACTAAATGGATGTGTAAAATGGTCAACACAGTCTCCTTGAATATAACCCCTTATTAATAGGTCTGTGGAGTAAGAGACGGTGTTCTACGGAGTCAGGGATGGGAGAATATGCATTATCAGTGATGGGGTGTCTGTGAAATCAGTGAAGGGGCTATGTGAAGGCCAGACCTGTGGGGTTATTGATCAGGATCTGTGTGTCAGTGGTGGGGATTGTGTAAGGTCAGTGAGTCAGTATGTATTCGGGGTCCGGCCAAGTGCACCGATTCCACCCACCACTGGGTGCGGTCAGGAAGGGCAGTGACACCTCGGAGTGAAGGGCGGGGTTGGTGGTGTTTTTTTAGAGACGGCAGACATCCGAACACCGGAGGCTTTTAGGAAGCAGTTTTTGTCTGGGTCTCATCAGGGTCCAATGGGAGACCTGGTGGGAGGTACCGCCGGACTGTAAATAACTGGTGAAGGCGGGGCCTCTCAACAACAAAGGAGCCAATTGGAGGCCTGGGATGCTAGGCCATTGCTGTGAGTGACCGGCAAGGATAAGCCCTCCCAAAAACAAAGGGCCCCTGGGAAAGAAGTCTGTGAACCAGCGGACACTGAGACATTGCTATGGGAACAAAGGGCCTTTCAGGTCCAGGATCAGATCCTCTCTCCGACGATTTCTCTTTGTCTAACTGGCGAGCTTTCGTCCAGCGCGTCCCCATGAGGGTCCAGCGTGCCGTCTCCCGCCGTTTTCTCTAATCTGGGGGCTATGTGTTTTCCTACGTCACTGCACGAGTCTCACTCGTCTCCTACCCCAGGCATTTGCCGCGTGTTGCTAGACATGTCCTCTCTCGCTCTACCCAGGAAAGCAGTTGGGATTTGGGGGGAGGAGGCAGGTGCGGGGTAGCTATGGCGGGGTGGGGTTGGGGGAGGGGAAGAGAACAGAGTCCTTTACTACACCGTAGCCCACTTAGATTCCCGTCTGTGACAGGAGAATCATCTTTTCGCAGGGTTTTAAATCTGAGGCACTTGGGGAGAGGGCAGAGTTGCAGCATGGCAAAGTTGGGGATTGGAACGGTGGGAGATGTGTCAATGTGAGTCGGTATCATTATTCCTGGCACCCTATATTTGCCTGCTCAGGTTTCCCAGTCTGTACCAGGTGCACCGCTGACCCGCAGGGGTCTGAGGGGAAGTCAGTCCCAAGTCTCTGCTCCCCTGGGCTGGATTGGAATTTGGTCCCAGAGGCTTCAATCTCAACGTACACATCCTGGGTGGAGGGGATAGTGTCTTTCGACTTTTAAATATTCAGTTTTTGCATAGTTACATTTATCAGTCTCTTCCTTTATGGATTCTGGGTTCTGTTTCTTATATGCAAAGATATCCTCGTGCTTAGATTAAAAAAAAAAAAACTTTATGTTCACCTAATTCTGTTATAGTTTTGATTTTTAAATTTCCCTTGGAATTTATTTTGGGCTACGGTGTAAGGTAGAGATGTAACTATTTTTTTCCCAGATGGATAAACAATTGTCCAAACACCATTTACTGAAGAGTCATCTTTTCCCCCTCTCTTCCATGTTTGTTACTGTCCCAATAACACAATGAAGTTCTGCAGACTATCTGACTTCTGATAGGGCAAGTCCTTCCATTATGTAATTATCTTCCAAAACATCTCTGGCTCTTCTGGCCCATTTTGCCTTGCAAATGAGTATCAGGATGGGCTACTCAAATTCTACTAAAGAAACGATGCTGGGATTCTGATTGAAATGGCCTAGAATTTATAGAATATTTTAGAAAGAACTGACATTTTAACATTAAATCTACCTATTGGGAATTATGGTATCTGTTTCCTTTTATTCAGGTCTTCTATGTCTTTCAGTAAAATCTTATACTTTTATTCAAGTAGATCTTACATAATTCTTTTTAGACCTATTCTGAGGCTTTATTCTAAGACCTATTCTTAGACCTATCCTAAGTTTTTTTTTAGTTTTATAATGATATATATTGTGATTATTACATTTTCTAAGTAATTGTTACCTGTGTGTACATTTTTAGTGTTGATCTTTTTAAAAATTAATTAACTTTTATTTATTTATTTGGCTGTGCCGGGTCTCGGTTGCAGCATGCAGGATCTTCATTGCGGAATGCAGGATCCTTAGTTGTGCATGCAGGATCTTTAGTTGCGGCATGCATGTGGATTCTCAGTTGTGGCATGCTAACTCTTAGTTGTGGCATGTGGGATCTAGTTCCCTGACCAGGGATTGAACTGGACGCCCTGCTTTGGGAGCTCATAGTCTTAGCTGCTGGACCACCAGAGAAGTCCCTAGTGTTGATCTTATTTGTTTTTGTATTTCATTGAGGTATAGTTGATTTACAGTGTCATGTTAGTTTCAGATGTACAGCACAGTGACTAAATTATAAATATATACATATACATATTCTTTTTCATATTCTTTCCCTTATAGGTCATTACAAAATAGAGTATACTTCCCTATGCTATACAGTAGGCCCTTGTTGGTTATGTTTTATATATAGTAGTGTGTATATGTTAATGATCTTATTTGTTTTAAGAATATAAAACATATATAGAAATAGTTTCGTTTTGTGTATATAAATTATACATATTGTTTTATATCTGGTTTGATTAGTTAACATTATCTCTTGGGAATTTTTCCATCTTGGTACATATAGATATTATATTTCTGGTTTTCTTTTAAGCTGCATATTGTTTCATAGTAAAAGTGAGCCATGGGATTGGCTGGGCCTCTGCCGCGGTAGGTGGCTGTGAGAGGTAGGGAGGTAGGTGGGCCGCATCGCGCCGCCTCCACCTCCGGGCGGTAGCTTTGCCTCCCTCTCCTGTTCTGCCGCGGGCCCACGATGCCGCAGTACCAGACCTGCGAGTTCAGTCGCGCAGCGGAGAAACTCTACCTCGCAGACCCTATGAAGTCACGTGTGGTTCTCAAATATAGGCATTCTTATGGGAGTTTGTATATTAAAGTAACAGATGATTTAGTTTGGTGTATAGAACAGGCCAAGCTCAAGATGTAAAGAAGATTGAGAAATTCCACAGTCAACTAATGCAACTTATGGCGGCCAAGGAATCCATAGTGTTGCCATGGAAACGGACTGAATGGTTTGAAATGAAGACTGTCATGTTCTTAGGAAGTAGATATCTTTTGAATCTGAGAAAGTGTTGGGACAGAAAATACTTTATGTAACTAAGAGGACTATTCAGAAGCCAAGAGATCACTTTTTGTACTTTGTTTTTAATGTTTACTTTAGAGAGCTAGGAATGTAAATGCTTTCAGTTAGAAAGCCTTTATTTATTTTTGGAAATGGAGCAAGGAATGCCCCTATCTTGGAAACTTTTTGCAGATTGTTTGATGTTAGGCAAAATAAATAATTACTCTCTGGTAAGTTTGTATCAGTAATTTGAAAATGAGATATCAAGAAAAGCCAATTCTTCCTTAAATTTTGTTAATCTGTCTTTAAAATAAAATTAAATGTAACCATTTTACTGGATTGATAGATTTCTTTTGGAGCATGAATTGTGTGCTGTTGATGATCAGCAAATATAAAATACGGTAAGTGGAATTAACTGTGCACAGCAGTATAGCTGATTATATATGGTAGTGTAGTCTCAATTGTATCTAAAAATAACTATGAAAACAAGTATGATTTACCTTAAACTTTACAAATTTAAACTATATATTTTGTTGTTGTTGTTGTTTAACATCTTTATTGGAGTGTAGTTGCTTTGCAATGGTGTGTTGGTTTCTGCTGTATGACAAGGTGAATCATCTATACATAAACATGTGGCCCCGTATCTCGTCCCTCTTGCATCTCCCTCCCACCCTCCCTATCCCACCCCTCTGGGTGGACACAGAGCACCAAGCTGATCTCCCTGTGCTGTGTGGCTGTTTCCTGCTGGCTGTTTTATATTTGGTAGTGTATGTGTGTCCATGCCACTCTCTCACTTTGTCCCAGCTTGCCCTTCCCCCTCCCCGTGTCCTCAGGTCCATTCTCTATGTCTGCATCTTTGTTCCTGTCCTGCCCCTGGGTTCTTCAGAACCTTTTTTTTTTTTTTTTTTAAGATTCCATAAACTATATTTTTAAATACAAGGGATTCATAGTATCATTAACTTGTTGAGCAAAGACTTAACTTTGAATCTAATTCTCAGTGCTCAGAAACATCTGCCATTACTTTAAATGCATGAACAGAACACTCACTAATGGACTGAAACCACCATATTACAGAAATATCTGCCACCTATATTTTCTCAGAAGGGCTAAGGATCATTTGAACTGTTAAATTTTTGCATACCTCTATGACACCCCATTTCAGAACCTTTTTTTTTTTTTTTTTTTTAAGATTCCATAAACTATATTTTTAAATACAAGGGATTCATAGTATCATTAACTTGTTGAGCAAAGACTTAACTTTGAATCTAATTCTCAGTGCTCAGAAACATCTGCCATTACTTTAAATGCATGAACAGAACACTCACTAATGGACTGAAACCACCATATTACAGAAATATCTGCCACCTATATTTTCTCAGAAGGGCTAAGGATCATTTGAACTGTTAAATTTTTGCATACCTCTATGACACCCCAACCCATTTCTCTCATTACTTAACCAAGGTGTTAAGCATGACTGTCACAACTGTTCTCCATTAAACCAGAAGTATGATATTATTTGATATTTATATTTGTAACCTGAATTTTATCACCTAAATATAATGTTCACATGTTGATTCCTACATTAAAATATTTTTTGTTAGGAAAAAAAAATGAGCGATGGTTATTTACCCATTCCTGTACTGGCGGATATTTAAATTATTTTCAATGCTTTGTTTTCACTGAAACACTGTACTGAGCATTTGTTCTAGGTTGGAATTGTTCACTGAAGAGTCTGTGAATTTCAGCTCTTAATGGGCACTGAGACTGTCTGGATAAATGTTCTTTCCCAGAAGCCGCCCATGAGGGTGCCTTTTTCTACCACAGCTGCCAACACATGACCACTCAGAACCATCTGTGGCCCCTTGGACCATTAGTCTGCAGCTTCAGGGAATAGACTATGTTTTCCTCCCCTTCTTCTTGGCTGCTCTTTCCTTTTAGAATTTCTATGAGATGAGAATACAGTAGACCTTCAGCTGTTGCTTCATACTTGCCATTTGCACTGCATCCTGGCAAATTCCTCAGATCTATCTTCCTGTTTAACATGTCCAACTTAAACTGTATTTATTCTTCCATCCAGCCCACTTACTATACTGTTTTTATTTCAGTGATTTCACTTTTTATTTCCAAGTTATTTTTCTGATCATTTTTAAAGAAGTAATAACCTCTCACATCTCTCTGAGTAATTAGACTCATTCTAACATTCTGCCCTATTTGCTTTATTAGCCCTATCCCCTGGTTCTATAATTGTTTAACTTTTTAACTACAAGCTACCCTGGATGTTGCAAAAATAGTACAGAGAGTTTCTGTGTGTTAACATCTTCTCCCAAATGTTAACATTGGAAATAACTATAGCACAATTATCGAAACCAAAAAATTAACGTTATACAATACGTTATACAATACGAAGTGGTTTTCTCCTAATAGAATATTTATGCTTAACATATCTGTGTGCTTATGATTTAAACTCACTACTCCCTTCATTTTCAAGGATCCTATCTATTTTGTTTTCCTCTTCTTTTCTTTCCTGCCTTTGGTTCTACTCATTTGTTTAGTTTTTTTCTCCTTTAGTGGTATAGAATTTTAATCTCCTTTTGCCCTATTTATTTATTAACATCTTTCTTTGAGGATAATTGCATTACAATGGTGTGTTAGTTTCTGCTTTATAACAAAGTGAATCAGCTATGCCATATTTAATATTATTCCTTGCTTTCTATTTGTTTGATATTTTAATATTGCTATACCTGAATCTTTTGTTAACATTTTCCTGTGATATCTTTTTAAAAAATCCCTGTATTTTCAACCTGTACAAGTCTATTTTAGCTGTTCCTTAAAAACAGCATGTAGCTCAAAATTTCTTTTCCAATCTTAGAATCTTTGTCTTTCCATCCAATAACTCAACACATTATTTTATTGCATTAATAATAATAGTAATAGTAACATTAATTTGAACAATTATTATGTGCCAGGGCTACGTGTAGTATTTTACATTGATTATAACAATGGATTATACCATTTCATCCTAAGAAATGTACAATTATTCACATTTTTTAGATGTGAAAAGTAAGACCAGAAAAGGTACTAGAAAGCTTTTCCCAATGTTACACAGAAAGTGGAAAGCAAGAATTTGTACCCACAAATATTGGCTTCCAGGTCCACAAGCTTAGTCACTATGATATATTGCTACTTTTGGACTCATTTTTAAAAAAATTCTTCTTTTCTTTTTCCCTATGCCTTCAGGCATTTTTGATCAGTTTTCTTCCTCCATTTATTTAATTCTATATGGAAAAGTCAGTATTCCCCCTCAAGCTACATCCTCTGACCCAGTTCAAATATTGAATATTGGGCTTCCCTGGTGGCACAGTGGTTAAGAATGCGCCTGCCAATGCAGGGGACACGGGTTTGAGCCCTGGTCCAGAAAGATCCCACATGCCATGGAGCAACTAAGCCCATGCACATGTCACAACTACTGAGCCTGTGCTCTAGAGCCCATGAGCCACAACTACTGAGCCCAAGTGCCACAACTATCGAAGCTCGCGTGCCTAAAGCCCGTGCTCCGCAACAAGAAAAGCCACCACAATGAGAAGCCCATGCACAATGAAGAGTAGCCCCCACTCACCACAACTAGAGAAAAACCCATGTGCAGCAACAAAGACCCAACACAGCCAAAAATAAATAAATAAATAAATAAATAAAAAGAAAGTACAGTTCATCCACTGGGGAAGGTGGGAAGGAAATTAATAGAAACTGTCCCTGAAAAAGCTCAGACAGACAAAGACTTTCTAGACAAAGATCTAATAGACAAAGACTTTAAATCAATTATTTTATATATGTTCAAAGAGTGAAAGGAAACCACAAGAACAATGTTTCACCAAATAGAAAATATCAATAAAGAAAAAGAATTTACAAAAATGAACTACATAGAAATTTTGGAGCAGAAAAGTACAATAATTGATATGAAAAATTCACTAGAAGATTCAATAGCAGATTTGAACAGGCAGAAGAAACAACTGGCAAACTTGAAGATAAATCAAATGAAATTATCCAGTCTGAGGAGCAAAAATAAAAATAAAAATAAAAATAAATAAGAGACCTGTGGGACGTTTTCAAGCATACAAACATACATAAAATGGTAGTCTCAAACTGGGTAGGGGAGAGGAAGAAAGAATATTTGAAAGTAAAGGCAAAAAACTTTCCAAATTTGATGAAAAACATGGATCTATACATCTAAGAAGCTCAAGAAGCTCGAAATAGGACAAATTGAGAGATTCACAGGCAGACACGTTATAATCAAATTGTTGAAAGCCAAAGATAAAGAGAATATTTAAAGCAGTAAGAGAGAAGCCTTTCATCATGTATATGGAATCATTAACAAAATTAACAGCTGATTTCTCATTAGAAACCATGAAGGCCAGAGGCAGTAAGATGACATATTCAAACTGCTGAAAAAGAAAAACCAAAATTATCAGTCAAGATTTCTATAACCAGTTAAACTATCCATCAGAAATAAAGAAAAAATTAAGACAGTCCCAGATGAAAGTTCATCAGTATTGACCTGCCCTTCAGGGAATGCTAAAGAGAGCCCCTCAGGCTGAAACAAAATGACACTAGACAATAACCCAAATCCATATGAAGAAATAAAGAATGTCAGTAAAATAACTACATAGGTAAATACAGAAGTCAGTATTAGTGTATATTTGGTCTATAACTCATTTTGACCCCTATATGAATTAAAAGACAACTGCATGGGGACTTCCCTGGTGGTACAGTGGTTAAGACTCCATGCTCCAACACAGGGGGCCTGGGTTCAATCCCTGGTCAGGGAACTAGATCCCGCACGTTGTAACTAAGAGCTCACATGCTGCAACTAAAGATCCCACATGCAGCAACAAAGGTCCCACACGCAGCAACAAGGATCCCATGTGCCACAACTAAGACCTGGCACAGCCATTTAAATAAATAAATATTTTTTTAAAAAGCCAACTGCATGAAAAAATAATTATAAGTCTATATTGATGGGCACACCTGTATAAAGATGTAATTTGTGACAATAATAAAAAGAGTGGATAGAGCTGTAAAGGAGCAGAGTTTTTGTATACTACTGAGGCAAAGTTGGTATTAATTCAAACTAGATTGTTATAAGTTTAAAATGTCAATTGTAGGGAATTCCCTGGTGGTCCAGTGGTTAGGACTCAGCACTTTCACTGCTGTGGCCCAGGTTCAACCATGGTCGGGGAACTAAGAGCCCACAAGCCACACTGCATGGCCAAAAAATAATAATAATAAATAAAATAAAATGTCAATTGTAATCCCAAGAAATCACTAAGAAAAAAAATATATATATACAGAAAGAGAAATGAAGAGGGAATCAGAATGGTACACTACAAAAAAACTCGATTAAAAATAAAAGATGGCAATAATGAAGGAATTTGAGGAACAAAACATGTATAACATATGAAACAAATAGCAAACTGGCAGAAGTCCTGTCTTATCAGTAATTATTTAAATGTAAACAGATTAAACCCTCCAATTAAAAGGCAGAGATGGGTAGACAAGATTTTTTAAAAGATCTAATTATATGTTGTCTACAAAAGACTCACTTTAGATCCAAAGACACAGTTTCAAAGTGAAAACATGGAAAAAGACATTTTATGCAATTAATAATTCAAAGAGACTTGGAATTATTATAATATTAGACAAAATAGACTTTAAACCAGAAAACATTACAAAAGACAAGGACATTATATATTAATTAAAGTGTCAACCTATCAAAAGATATAACAATTGCAAACATATATGCAACTAACAACAGAGCCCCGAAATATATGAAGTAAAACTGACAAGACTGAAAGGAGAAATAGTTCAATAATAATGGCTGAAGACTTCAATACCCCACATCCTTTAATGGACACACAATGAGATAGAAGATCAACAAGGAAATAGAAGAATTGAATAACACTATAAACTGACTAGACTGAACAGACATATATAAAACACTCCACCCAACAACATCAGAATAAACAGTTTTCTCAAGTGTACATGAAATATACTTCAGGACAGACAATACATTATATCACAAAACAAGTTTCAATAAATGTATAAACTCTGAAACCATACATAGTATCTTCTCTGACCAAAATGGAATGAAATTAGAAATCAACAGCAGAAGGAAATATGAATATTCACAATACATGGAAATTAATTTACATTCTTAAAAAAATCACAACAAATTTAGAAAATACTTTGAGATAAATGAAAACAAAAACACAACACACTAAAATTTATGGGCTACAGCTAATGCAGTAATCAGAGGGAAATTCATACCTATAAACTGCTACATTAAAAGGAAGAAAAATTTCGAATCAATAACCTAACCTTCCACCTTAAGGAACTAGAAAAAGAAGAGCAAAGAAATGTAAAGTAAGCAGAAGGAAGGCAATGATAAATATTAGAAAGGATATAAACAAAAAAATAGAAAAACAGTAGAGAATCAACAAAACTACAAGTTAGTTCCTTGAAAATATCAACAAAATTGGTGATAACAGACTAAGAAAAAAAGGGAGAAGATTCAAGTTACTAATATCATGAGTGAAAGAAGAGACATTACTACTGAACTTACAGGAATAAAAAGGATTATAAAATAATATTATGAACAATTTTATGGTAACAAATTAGACGACCTAGATGAAATGGGAAAATCCCTAGAAACACACAAACTATCAAAGCCTATTCAAGAGAAGTATGCCTTTCTATGACAAGAGATTGAATCAGTAAACAAATAACTTCTGTTATGGACTGAACATTTGTGTCTCCCACAAAATTAATATTGAAGCCCTAACCTCCAACATGATGATATTTGGATGTGGAGTCTCTGGGAGATAATTAGGTTTAGATGAAGTCATGATGGCAGGGTGCCCATGATGGGACTAGTAAGAAGAAGAAACCAGAGAGTGCACCCTGTCTCTCCCTCTCTCTCTCTCAGTCTCTCTTCTCTGCCATGTGAGGATACAGCAAGAACAGACACCATATCTGCTGGCCCCTTGATCTTGGACTCTCCAGCTTCCAGAACTGTGAGAAATAAATGTTTTTTGTTTAAGCCACCCAGTTTATGGTATTTTGTTATAGCACCTCGAATTGACTGAGACAACTTCTAACAAAGAAAAGTTAAGAATCAGATGGCTTCACCAGTGAATTCTACCAAACATTTAAAGAAAAATTAACAATACTTCTCAAATTTTCCCCTCAAAAAGAAAAGGAGGGAACACTTCCTAACTCATTCTATGAGGCCAATATTACCCTCATATCAAAGCCAGTTATATACATCACAGAAGAGAAAAACTACAGACCAATATTGTTTATGAATATAGATGCAAAAATCCTCAACAAAATACTAGCAAATTGAATCAAGCAGCTTATTAAAAGAATTACTGTATGCACCATGACTAAATGGAATGTATCCCAGAAATGCAATGCTGGTTCAATACTGGAAAATCCATTAATGGAATACATTATATTAACAGAATGAAGGAAAAAGGGCATGTGTGAAAATACCTATAACTAGGGCTTCCCTGGTGGCGCAATGGTTGAGAGTCCGCCTGCGATGCAGGGGACACGGGTTCGTGCCCCGGTCCAGGAGGATCCCACATGCTGCGGAGCGGCTGGGCCCGTGAGCCATGGCCGCTGGGCCTGCACGTCCGGAGCCTGTGCTCCGCAGCGGGAGAGGCCACAACAGTGAGAGGCCCGCCTT
>NW_006798798.1:7040046-7064442 GCF_000442215.2 Lipotes vexillifer | reverse complement strand
TCATCAAAAAAAAAAAAAAAAAAAAAAAAAAAAAATACCTATAACTAATATCACACTTAATGGTGAAAGCTTTCCCTTCTAAGACAAGAAACAATACAAGAATATCTGCTCTCAACAGGTCTCTTAAACATTGGCCTGGAAGTTCTAGCCAGGGCAATTGGGCAAGAAAAAGAAATAAATGGTATCCAAATTGAAAAGGAAAAAATAAAACTATCTATTCACAGATAATACGATCTTATAGAAAACTCTAAAGAATCCACTAAAAAACCATTAGAGCTAATAAACGAGTTCAGCAAAATTGCAGGATACAAAATTGATATACAAAACACAGTTGTATTTCCATACACCAGCAATGAACCCAAAAATGAAATTAAGAAAACAATTCCATTTACAATAACATTAATAAGATACTTAAGAATAAGTTTAACTAATGAGGTATAAGACTTGTACACTGAAAACTACAAAACATATTGTTGAAAGAAATTAAAGAAAACCAAATAAACAGAAAAACATCCTGTGTTCATGGACTGGAAGACTTAATGTTGGTAAGATGGCAATACTCCCCAAAGTTACTGCAGAGTCAGTGCAATCCATATCATAATCCCAATAGCCTTTTTTGCAGAAATGGACAAGCTGACTCTAAAAGTCATATTGTTATTGCAAAGGAATGGCCAAAAGTATATTTTTTCTTGAAGAACAAAATTGAAGGACTCACATTTCTTGTTTTCAAAACTACTACAATGCTACAGTAATCAAACCAGTATGGTACTGGCACAAAGACAGACATATAGATCAATGGAATTGATGTTGATTTTTTTTTTTTTTTTTTTGGCCATGGTGTGTGGCAGGCAGGATCCTAGTTCCCTGACCAGGGATTGAACCTGGCCCCTGCTGTGGAAGTGCAGAGTCCCAACCACTGGACTGCCAGGGAAGTTCCAGCTCAGTGGAATTAACTTGAGAGTCCAGAAATAAACCCACACATATGGTCAACTGATTTTCAGGAAGGGTTCAAGACTAGTCAATGGGGAAAGAATAGTCTTTTCAACAAATGGTGCTGGGACAATTGGGTATCAACATGCAAAAGAACTAATTTGGACTTCTACCTCATACTATATACAAAAATTGATTCAAAATGGATCAAACTTAAATGTAGGAGCTAAAACTATAAAACTCTTAAAAGGAAAAATAGGTATAACTTTTTGTGACTTTGCATTATGTAACTATTTCTTAAATATGACAGCAAAAGCACAAGCATAAGAGAAAAGAATAAATTGGACTTCATCAAAACTAAAAACTTTTACACATCAAAGGACACCAACAAGAAAATGAAAACACAATCCAAAGAATGGGAGAAAATCTTTGCAAATAATATATTCATAAGGGCCTGGGATTATTTAAATAACCATTACAACTCAAACACAAGAAGATAAACAATCCAATTTAAAAATGGGCACAGCACTTGAATAGACATTTCTCTAAAGAAGATATACAAATGGCCAATAAACACATAAAGAGAAGTTCAACATCATTAGTAATTAGAGAAACATAAATCAAAATCACAGTAAGATACCACTTCACAGCCACTAGCATGGCTATGATTAAAAACAAAATAAACAAACAAACAAAATATGGGAAATGACAAGTGTTGCTGAGGATGTGGAGCAAGTGGGACCCTCATACATTGCTGATGGCAAGATAAAATGCATCTATGGAAAACAATTCAGCAGTTCTTCAAACAGTAAAACAGAATGATCATATGACCCACTAATTCCACTCCTCCATATATACCCAAAAGAATTAAAAGCATATGCTCAATGAAAAACTCATATATGAATGTTTATGGTAGCATTATTCATAAAACCCCAAAACTGGAATCAATCCGAATGTCCGTCAACTTAAAAATGGATTTTAAAATGCTGTATATCCATACAATGAAATATTCTTTGGCCATAAAAAGAATGAAGTACTAATATATGCTACAACATAAATGAACCTTGAAAACATTATGCTAAGTGAAAGAAGCCAGACGTAAAAGGGCACATATTGTCTGACTCCTTTTATATGAAGTGTCCAGGATAGGCAAATCTATAGAAACAGAAAGTACATTAGTGGTTGCCAGAGGCTGGGAGAGGGGGAGAATGAAAAGTGACTGCTTAATAGTAATGGGGTTTCTTTCTGGCCTGACGAAAATATTCTGGAATCAGACAGTGGTGATGGTTGCACAACATTGTGAATATATTAAAAACTATTGAATAATATACTCTGAAATGGTTAAAATGGTGAATTTTATGTTTTCTGAATTTTACCTTAATAAAAAAAATTTTTAAACAGTGATTCTTTGGAAAAAAATTTTAAACAAATATTTATTTTTTGAAGGTATATACTACATAAAGATGACACAATATCCTAGTCTAGGATTTGCTTTAAATTACTTCAGGACTGTGTGTGAGGGAGCAGGGTGGAATAGAAGAAACAAAATTCATAATGAATTGATTACTGAAGCTAGATGATGGGGACATGAGTGGTTGTTACACTGTTCCATTTCTGTATTTGTTTGAAATTTTCCAAGTACATGTAAAAATCCAATGTACAAGACAATACTAAGCCCAGTTTTTTACAAGTTTTAAAATACCCATCAAGGGACTTTCCTGGTGGTCCTGTGGTTAAAACTTTGCCTTCCAATGCAGGGGGTGCAGGTTCAATCCCTGGTTGGGGAACTAAGATCCCACATGCCTCGCGGCCAAAAAACCAAAACATAAAACAGAAGCAATATTGTAATAAATTCAATAAAGACTTTTAAAAAAATGGTCCACAACAAAAAAACTCTTTAAAAAAATTAATTTAAAAAAATACCCATCAATTCTGCTCCTAAGTATATACCCAAGAGAAATTAAAGTATATGTCCACACAAAGGTGTGTACACAAATGCTCACAGCAGCTTTATTCATAACGAACAAAACCTGGAAATAACCCAAATGTAAATGTCCATCAACAGGTGAATGGACAAACTGTGGTTCATTCAAATAATGGAATACTACTCAGTAATAAAATGAATGAACCTCTGAATACATGCAACAACATGGATGCAGACATTGAGTGAATAAAGTTCTATATGAAAGATTACATATTGCGTAATTCCACTTATATGATATTCTATAACTTGCAAAATCAATCTATGGTTTTAGAAGTCAGGATAGTGACTCCCTTTGTGGGGTAGTGAGTGGAAAGCATGCAGAGGTCTTTTGGGAGGGCTGAAAATGTTCTATTTCTCCATCTAAGTGCTGTTGATCTGTCCTCTTTTCTGTATAAATACTAATAAATGCCATACATCATTAAGCCTGATCCATGTTGTGCACCTCAGCACCCATGCCCTGGCATTCGCCCTGGCCGTGTAAGGCACCTGCACGTGCAGAGCCCAATCCTGGAAGCCTCTCCCTACAGTGCACTTTCTGGTGCGTCTGCAGGTGGACTCTCTGACTGAAGCCCTTCCCACACACAGCACAGGGGTAGGGCTTCTCCCCTGTGTGCACCCTCTGGTGCCTCTTGAGGGCCGAGCGATGCCTGAAGTCCCTCCCACAAGCCTCACACCTGTAGGGCCGCTCTCCCGTGTGGACCCTCTGGTGGATACCCAGGTCCTTGCTCCAGCTGAAGCACTTTCCACAGGCCTCGCACCGGAACGGCCTCTCCCCAGTGTGAACACGCTGGTGCAGATAGAAGCTGGCTCTCTGGCTGAAGCCCCGGCCACATGTGTCACACACATAGGCCTTGTCTCCTGCGTGGTCCTGCTGGTGTCGTGCCAGCATAGAGCGTGAGGTGAAGCCCCGGTCACATACCTTACAGGCATGGGGCTTCCTTCCTGTGTGGACACTCTGGTGGATCTGCAGGGCTGCCCTGCGGCTGAAGTTCTTGCCACAGTCAGAGCACCTGAAGGGTTTCTCACCTGTGTGGATGCGCTGGTGGATAGAGAGGTTGGACCTGCGGCTGAAGTCCTTCCCGCACACACCACATCTGTAGGGCTTCTCACCTGTGTGTATTCGCCGATGGATGGACAGGTTGGAGCTACGGCTGAAGTCCTTCCCACATTCCTCACATGTGTGAGGTTTCTTTCCCATGTGGCCCTTCCTGTGCCTTCTCAGAGCAAATTCTGAGTTGAAGACTCTGGAACACTCCATGCATCGGCAGGGCTTGTTTCCTGGAAGGAACACAGGAAGGTTAAGGTCTGTTGTCCTTTCACTGAAGGCTCTTCCACCCCTGTCATATGGAGAGGGCTTCTCTCCCGTACAGCTTCACGGGTGAATTAGAAGGTTTCTGAGCTGGCTGAAGTCTTGGCCACACTGGGGACAGCTATAGGGTTGTTCTCCTGGAGATACTGGCCAGGAGAGAATCCCATCATTCTCATCCCTGACTCCTGGGACAAACAAAATTAGATGACTAAAGTGAGCAGAGGTTTTGTCTGAGGCTGCACGGTACTCCTGGACACACTTAGGCAGTACTGGTAAAGCAAAGAAACTTCACTGAGTGACAAGTGTTGCTGCTGGTCTCTGTCCTCCTGACATTAGGTTTTTCATTTTTGCTTCAAGGGGAATGGGAAGATATTGGGGACCTTTTCCTTAGTCAAGGAAACTAAATGTTACTAGAAACACCAAGTCAAATTCTATGAGCTACAAATGGGTTAATGCTGTCAAAGTATAATTATCAAAAAGT
This sequence comes from Lipotes vexillifer, assembly GCF_000442215.2. NCBI lineage: Eukaryota > Metazoa > Chordata > Mammalia > Artiodactyla > Lipotidae > Lipotes > Lipotes vexillifer. Next base: position 7,059,738 of record NW_006798798.1, on the reverse strand, counting down.
TAAAAATATAACTTTCATACAATTATGGAGTGAACAACTGTCAAAATTTTAATGAGGAACTAAGAAAATGGTAATGCTGGTTCCAAGTGAATTTCAGGAGCTTGGGCATTTAATGCTTTCATAAAAAAAGATATGTGGGGGGACCTTCAAGATGGTGGAGGAGTAAGACGTGGAGATCACCTTCCTCCCCACAAATACATCAAAAATACATCTACATGTGGAACAACTCCTACAAAACACCTACTGAACACTGGCAGAAGACCTCAGGCTTCCCAAAAGGCAAGAAAATCCTCATGTACCTGGGCAGGCCAAAAGAAAAAAAGCAAAAACAGAGACAAAAGAATAGGGATGGGACCTGCACCTCTGGAAGGGAGCTATGAAGGAGGAAAAGTTTCCACACACTTCACTGGTGGAGACGGGGGTTGGGCGGGGTGGAACCTTCAGAGCCACAGAGGAGAGCGCACCAACAGGGGTGCAGAGGGCAAAGCAGAGAGATTCCCGCACAGAGGATTGGTTCCGAAAAGCACTCACCAGCCCAAGAGGCTTGTCTGCTCACCCACTGGGGCAGGTGGGGACTGGGAACTGAGGCTCGGGCTTCAGAGGTCAGACCCCAGGGAGAGCACTGGGGTTGGCTGCGTGAACACAGCCTGAAGAGGGCTAGTGCTCCATAGCTAGCCGGGAGGGGGTCCGGGAAAAACTCTGGACCTGGCTAAGAGGAAAGAAACCATTGTTTCAGGGTGTGCAAGGAGAGGAGATTCCTTCCCTGTCTGCCCACAGAAGGCAGATAACCGCCTAAACAAGCTCCAGAGACGTGCGAGAGCTGCAGCTAACAGCCTGGACACCAAAGATGGGCATGAAATGCTAACGCTGCTACTGCAGCCACCAAGAATCCTGTGTGCAAGCACAGGTCACTATCCACACCCCCCTGGGAGCCTGTGCAGCCCGCCACTGTCAGGCTGCTGCACTGTCAATTCCAATTATAACTACCGTACCCCTCCCTCCCCACCCCTTGCCCCCTGCCCTCCCCCTCTCCAGCAAGAGTGAGCCAGAGCCCCCTAATCAGCTGTTGCTTTAACAGCATCCTGTCTGGGCGGGAACAGATGCCTGAGGGCAACCTACACACAGAGGTGGGGCCAAAACCAAAGGTGAACCCCAGGAGCTGTGCGAACAAAGAACAGAAAGGGAAATTTCTCTGTGCAGCCTCAGGAGCAGTGGGTTAAATCCCCACAGTCAACTTGAGGTACCCTGCATCTGTGGAATACCTGAACAGACAGCAAATCAACCCAAACTTGAGGCGGCAGACTTTGGGAGCAACTGTAGACTTGGGGTTTGCTGTCTGCGACTGACTTGTTTCTGATTTTTACGTTTATCTTCGTATAGTTTTTAGCACTTGTTATAATCGGTGGATTTGTTTACTGGTTTGGCTGCTCTCTCTTTTATTTATTACTCTTTTTTTATTTTAATAATTAAAAAAAATTTAAATATTTTATTTAATTTTCTTTCTTATTTTCTCCCTTTTCTTCTGAGCTGTGTGGCTGACAGGGTCTTGATGTTGCAGCCAGGTGTCAGGTCTGAGCCTCTGAGGTGGGAGACCTAAGTTCAGGACACTGGACCACCAGAAACCTCCTGGCCCCACATAATATCAATCAGCAAGAGCTCTCCTAGAGATCTCCATCTCAATGCTAAGACCCAGCTCCACCCAACGGCCAGCAAGCTCCAGTGCTGGACGCCCCATACCAAACTACTATCAAGACAGGAACACAACCCCACCCATTAGCAGAGAGGCTGCCTAAAATCATACTAAGTTCACAGACACCCCAAAACACACCACCAGATGCAGCCCTGCCCACCAGAAAGACAAGATACAGCCCCACCCACCAGAACACAGGCACCAGTCCCCTCCACCAGGAAGCCTACACAAACCACTGAACCAACCTTACCCACAAGGGGCAGACACCAAAAACAACAGGAACTACGAATATGCAGCCTGTGAAAAGGAGACCCCAAACACAGAAAGTTAAGCAAAATGAGAAGACAGAGAAATATGCAGCAGATGAAGAAGCAAGGTAAAAACCCACCAGACGGAACAAATGAAGAGGAAATAGGCAGTCTACCTGAAAATGAATTCAGAGTAATGAAAATGATTTTGGATCATAGTAAAGATGATCCAAAATCTTGGAAATAGAATGGAGAAAATATAAGAAACGTTTAACAAGGACCTAGAAGAACTAAAGAGCAAACAAACAATGATGAACAACACAATAAATGAAATTTAAAATTCTCTAGAAGGAATCAATAGCAAAATAACTGAGGCAGAAGAACGGATAAGTGACCTGGAAGATAAAATAGTGGAAATAACTACCGCAGATTAGAATAAAGAAAAAAGAATGAAAAGAATTGAGGATAGTCTCAGAGACGTCTGAGACAACATTAAATGCACCAATATTCGAATTATAGGGGTCCCAGAAGAAGAAGAGAAAAAGAAAGGGTCTGAGAAAATATTTGAAGAGATTATAGTTGAAAACTTCCCTAACATGGGAAAGGAAATAGTCAATCAAGTCCAGGAAGCGCAGAGAGTCCCAAACAGGATAAATCCAAGGAGAAACATGCCAAGACACATATTAATCCAACTACCAAAAATTAAATACAAAGAAATAATATTAAAAGTAGCAAGCAAAAAAAAAAAAGTAGCAAGGGAAAAGCAACAAATAACATACAAGGGAATCCCCATAAGGTAAAGAAACTCTGCAAGCCAGAAGGGAGTGGCAGGACATATTTAAAGTGATGAAAGGGAAAAACCTACAACCAAGATTACTCTACCCAGCACGGATCTCATTCAAATTTGAAGGAGAAATTAAAACCTTTACAAACAAGCAAAAATTAAGAGAATTCAACACTACCAAACCAGCTTTACAACAAATGCTAAAGGAATTTCTCTAGGCAGGAAACAAAAGAGAAGGAAAAGACCTACAAAAACAAACCCAAAACAACTAAGAAAATGGTAATAGGAACATACATATCAATAATTGCCTTAAATGTGAATGGATTAAATGCTCCAACCAAAAGACACAGACTGGCTGAATGCATACAAAAACAAGACCCGTACATATGCCATCTACAAGAGACCCACTTCAGATCTAGGGACACATACAGACTGACAGTGAGGGGATGGAAGAAGATATTCCATGCAAATGGAAATCAAAAGAAAGCTGGAGTAGCAATTCTCATATCAGACAAAATAGACTTTAAAATAAAGACTATTATAAGAGACAAAGAAGGACACTACATAATGATCAAAGGATCAATCCAAGAAGAAGATATAACAATTGTAAATATTTATGCACCCAACATAGGAGCACCTCAATACAAAAGGCAAATGCTAACAGCCATAAAAGGGGAAATTGACAGTAAATAATAGTAGTGGACTTTAACACTCCGCTTTCACCAATGGACACATCAGCCAAAATGAACATAAATAAGGAAACACAAGCTTTAAATGACACATTAAACAAGATGGAGTTAACTGATATTTATAGGACATTCCATCCAAAAACAACAGAAAACACTTTCTTCTCAAGTGCTCATGGAACACTCTCCAGGATAGATCATATCTTGGGTCACAAATCAAGCCTTGGTATATTTAAGAAAACTGAAATCGTATCAGGTATCTTTTCCGACCACAACACTATGAGATTAGATATCAATTACAGGAAAAAAACTGTAAAAAATACAAACACATGGAGGCTAAACAATATGCTGCTAAATAACGAAGATATCACTGAAGAAATCAAAGAGGAAATCAAAAAATACCTAGAAACAAATGATAATGAAAACATGAAGATCCAAAACCTATGGGATGCGGCAAAAGCAGTTCTAAGAGGGAAGTTTATAGCAATACAATCCTACCTCAAGAAACAAGAAACATCTCAAATAAACAACCTAAACTTACACCTAAAGCAATTAGAGAAAGATGAACAAAAAAAACCCAAAGTTAGCAGAAGGAAAGAAATCATAAAGATCAGATCAGAAATAAATGAAAAAGAAATGAAGGAAACAGGGGCAAAGATCAGTAAAACTAAAAGCTGGTTGTGAGAAGATAAAAAGAAATGAAGGAAACAGGGGCAAAGATCAGTAAAACTAAAAGCTGGTTGTTTGAGAAGATAAACAAAATTGATAAACCACTAGCCAGACTCACCAAGAAAAAAAGGGAGAAGACTCAAATCAAGAGAATTAGAAATGAAAAAGGAGAAGTAACAACTGACACTGCAGAAATATACAGGATCATGAGAGATTACTACAAGCAACTCTATGCCAGTAAAATGGACAACCTGGAAGAAATGGACAAATTCTTAGAAAAGCACAACCTCCAAGACTGAACCAGGAAGAAATGGAAAATATAAAAAGACCAATCATAAGCACTGAAATTGAAACTGTGATTAAAAATCTTTCAAAAAACAAAAGCCCAGGACCAGATGGCTGCACAGGTTAATTCTATCAAACATTTAGAGAAGATCTAACACCTATCCTTCTCAAATTCTTCTAAAATATAGCAGAGGGAGGAACACTCCCAAACTCATTCTGTGAGGCCACCATCACCCTGATACCAAAACCAGACAAAGACGTCACAAAAAAAGAAAACTACAGACCATTATCACTGATGAACACAGATGCAAAAATCATCAACAAAATACTAGCAAACAGAATCCAAGAGCACATTAAAAGGATCATACACCATGATCAAGTGGGGTTTATCACAGGAATACAAGGATATTTCAATATACACAAATCAGTCAATCAGTTTGTTCATACACCATATTAACAAACTGAAGGATAAAAAACATATGATAATCTCAATAGATGCAGAAAAAGCTTTCAACAAAATTCAACAACCATTTATGATAAAAACTCTCCAGAGGGCTTCCCTGGTGGCACAGTGGTTGAGAGTCCACCTGCCGATGCAGGGGACACGGGTTCATGCCCCGGTCTGGGAAGATCCCACATGCCACGGAGCGGCTGGGCCCGTGAGCCATGGCCGCTGAGCCTGCGCGTCCTGAGCCTGTGCTCCGCAACGGGAGAGGCCACAACAGTGAGAGGCCTGCATACCAGAAAAAACAAAACAAAACAAAACAAAAACTCTCCAGAAAGTAGGCATAGAGGAACTTACCTCAACATAATAAAGACCATATATGACAAACCCACAGCCAACATCGTTCTCAATGGCGAAAAACTGAAACCATTTTTTCTAACATCAGGAAAAAGACAAGGATCCCCACTCTCACTACTATTATTCAACATAGTTTTGGAAGTTTTAGCCACAGCAATCAGAGAAGAAAAGAAAAAAAAGGAATCTAAATCAGAAAAGAAGTAAAACTGTCACTGCTTGCAGATGACATGACACTATATACAGAGAATCCTAAAGATGCCACCAGAAAACTAGAGCTAATCAATGAATTTGGTAAAGTAGCAGGATACAAAATTAATGCACAGAAATCTTTTGCATTCCTATACACTAATGATGAAAAATCTGAATGAGAAATTAAGGAAACACTCCCATTTACCACTGCAACAAAAAGAATAAAATACCTAGGAATAAACCTACCTAAGGAGACAAAAGACCTTTATGCAGAAAACTATAAGACACTGATGAAAGAAATTAAAGATGATACAAAGAGATGGAGAGACATACTATGTTCTTGGATTGGAAGAATCAACATTGTGAAAATGACTATACTACCCAAAGCAATCTAGATTCAATGCAATCCCTATCAAACTACCAATGGCACTTTTCATAGAACTAGAACAAAAAATTTCACAATTTGTATGGAAACACAAAAGACCCTGAATAGCCAAAGCAATCTTGAGAAAGAAAAATGAAGCTGGAGGAATCAGGCTCCCGGACTTCAAACTATACTACAAAGCTACAGTAATCAAGACAGCATGGTACTGGCACAAAAACAAAAATATAGATCAATGGAACAGGATAGAAAGCCCAGAGATAAACCCACACATATATGGCCGCCTTATCTTTAATAAAGGATGCAAAAATATACAATGGAGAAAAGACAGCCTCTTCAATAAGTGGTTCCAGGAAAACTGGACAGCTACATGTAAAGAAATGAAATTAGGACACTCCCTAACACCATACACAAAAATAAACTCAAAATGGATTAAAGACCTAAATGTAAGGCCAGACACTATAAAACTCTTAGAGGAAAACATAGGAAAAACATTCTTTTTGACATAAATCACAGCAAGATCCTTTTTGACCCACCACCTAGAGAAATGGAAATAAAAACAAAAATAAACAAATGGGACCTAATGAAACTTAAAAGCTTTTGCACAGCAAAGGAAACCATAAACAAAATGACAACACTCAGAATGGGAGAAAATATTTGCAAATGAAGAAACTGACAAAGGATTAATCTCCAAAATATACAAGCAGCTCATGTAGCTCAATATCAAAAAGACAAACAACTCAATCCAAAAATGAGTAGAAGACCTAAATAGACATTTCTCCAAAGAAGATATACAGATTGCCAACAAACACATGAAAGGATGCTCAACATCACTAACCATTAGAGAAATGCAAATCGAAACTACAATGAGGTACCACCTCACACCGGTCAGAATGGCTATCATCAAAAAATCTACAAACAATAACTGCTGGAGAGGGTGTGGAGAAAAGGGAACCCTTTTGCACTGTTGGTGGGAATGTAAATTGATACAGCCACTATGGAGAACAGTATGGATGTTCCTTAAAAACTAAAAACAGAACTACCATATGACCCGGCAATCCCATTACTGGCATATACCCTGAGAAAACCATAATTCAGAAAGAGTCATGGGGCTTCCCTGGTGGCGCAGTTGTTAAGAATCTGCCTGCTAGGGCTTCCCTGGTGGCGCAGTGGTTGAGAGTCTGCCTGCCGATGCAGGGGACACGGGTTCATGCCCCGGTCTGGGAAGATCCCACATGCCATGGAGCGGCTGGGCCCGTGAGCCATGGCCGCTGAGCCTGCGCGTCCAGAGCCTGTGCTCCGCAACGGGAGAGGCCACAACAGTGAGAGGCCCGCGTACAGCAAAAAAAAAAAAAAACAAAAAAAAGAATCTGCCTGCTAATGCAGGGGACACAGGTCCAGGAAGATCCCACATGCCGCAGAGCAACTAAGCCCATGTGCCACAACTACAAAGCCTGCCTTCTAGAGTCCGCAAGCCACAACTACTGAACCCACGTACCACAACTACTGAAGCCTGCGCACCTACAGCCCATGCTCCGCAACAAGAGAAGCCACCACAATGAGAAGCCTGTGCACGTCAACAAAGAGTAGCCCCCACTCACTGCAACTAGAGAAAGCCCACACGCAGCAACAAAGACCCAACACAGCCAAAAGTAAAGAAATAAAATAAATTAAAAAAAAAAAGAATCATGTACCACAATGTTCATTGCAGCACTATTTACAATTGCCAGGACATGGAAGCAACCTAAGTGTCCACTGACAGATGAATGGATAAAGAAGATGTGGCACATGTATACAATGGAATACTACTCAGCCATAAAAAGAAACAAAACTGAGTTATTTGTAGTTAGGTGGATGGACCCAGAGTCTGTCATACAGAGTGAAGTAAGTCAGAAATAGAAAAACAAATACTGTATGCTAACACATATATATGTAACCAAAAAAAAAAAGTGGTTCTCATGAACCTAGGGGCAGGAAAGGAATAAAGACACAGACATAGAGAATGGACCTGAGGACATGGGGAGAGGGAAGGGTAAGCTGGGACAAAGTGAGAGAGCAGCATTGACATATATACACTGCCAAATGTAAAACAGATAGCTAGTAGCTATCTATTTTAGCAGCTGCCATCACACAGGGAGATCAGCTCAGTGCTTTGTGACCACCTAGAGGGGTGGGATAGGGAGGGTGGGAGGGAGATGCAAGAGGGAGGGGATATGGGGTTATATGTATACATACAGCTGATTCACTTTGTTATATGGCAGAAACTAACACAACATTGTAATGCAGTTACACTCCAATAAAGATGTTAAAAAAAGAAAAAAAAGATATTTGCCTCCAATCTAATAAATATTTAAATATTTTCAATTAAATTATCAGCATAAAAAGTCAAATAATATATATTTTTGAAGTTGCTACCCATCCCTTCATGGATTCATAGGATTATTAATGGCATTTTCTCCTGCCTGACTTGTTCTCACCTGAATAGGAGCTTCTTGGTATTTTTTTCTCCATCCACACATCATCTTCTTGTTCAAAATGGGAAATCAATTCTGGTTTGGACAGCAGATGTCCTGCTTGAGGGGAAAGACAGGTGGATTAGGGCAATATGATGTGGACAAGGACCCTGCCACAAGTCAATCTTATCACTTGGTATTCGTGAAGTCCTATGAAGACTGGGAAAGGTGAATAAAACCACTGCGCATCAAAATCACATTTTATATTTATACAGATGTAGGCACACACACACACACACACACACACACACACACACACACAGACACATATAAATAAACAAACAAATATTTTCTCCCCCAGAGAAAAAAATGGTTCCAGGAGTTCCAGGAACTTCAGTGAAGAGGCTTATTTGCAATATACAACAGTAATAATTCTCAGTGGGGTGAACAGGCAGTAATGATTGTGTGTCCACCAAAGAAGCACTGCCCAAAGTGTGGTTTGAAGAGACTTATCAAAAATGCAGACTCCATCCCAAATCCACTGAATCAGTAGCCCTGGTGATAGAACCTAGGGACGTAGGTTTTTCGGATAACCTTTTATTTTAGAGAAAAATAGCAAGAGTGATACACAGAACAGAATGCCTGTAGAACCCTAACTCATAGTCACCAATTGTTAATATTTGGCCCATTTACTTTATTATTCTCTCTCACACAATTCTTTTTTAAACCACTTAAGAGAAAGTTACAGGCCCCATGGCTCTCTATGACTAAATTCTTTCAGTACACATTTCCTAAGAACAGGGACATTTTTTTCCATAACCACAGTACAGCCATCAAAATCAGGAAACTTAACATTGATGCAGTATTAGTATCTAGTTCACAGTTAATTTGTAAATGATGTCAATTGTCTCAAATATGTTCCCTTTAGCACTATTTTCCTAGATATTTTCTATCTAGAATAAGACACTGCATTTAGTTGTCTTATCTCTTTAGTCTCCTTTAATTTGGACAGGAATTGGCATTTCTTGCCTTCACCTCAGGTATTTCTATGCACTCTCAAATCTGATACCCACTACCATTAAGGGATCTGGAATATGTGGACCCCCAAATGCAAATCCCCTCAGGATTTACTCTATACAACTGAACCCGAGAGAAAGCAGATGGGTTCAGGAAGATGCTGTTCTCACCCAAGGAGATGAGATTCCCATAGTTCTCCAACATCACTTCTCTGTACAGGTGCCTCTGAGAGGGATCCAGATGCTCCCACTCCTCCTGGGTAAAGTCCACAGCCACATCCTGGAATGTCACCAGCTCCTAAAACAACAAACAAAGTCACCCTCACACATACCCATTCCCACAGAGGAATGCAGCTGACAAGCACCAGTGACATCTATAAGTGGTCCTGAGAGTTTCCAGGGTCCTGAGTTAGACTAACTTGGGCACACATCCATGCACTTGATTGTGTTATATCATGTAGAAGATTGAAAAGATACATGAGGTACATTTTTTTTTAACGCTTCAGCCCTTAAAGTCTCTTTGGGTGAGAAGACTCAAACCTCAACCACAGTACACCAAAAGCTACACAATTCCAGAGGTGTCATCCACACAACATTCTATGAATCAGAATAAGCTTGAGATTTACTTGGGGAAGGGTCCAGAGAAGGAGTCCAAGGTGGGTTGGGGCCATGAGGGCAGGTACCATGGAGAAAGCCAAGTACCAGCCTTGTGGGATGGTTAAAATGTGAATAGAGGGAAGGGAGGTGGGGAATTCCAGTTGGCAAGAAAAGTGAGTGGATAGTTATGTGGGAAAGAACAAGACATAGATCAACAATAAGGACTCTTTGGTTAATAAGAAATGCTATATAGGAAACATCCCTCTGATAATTCTATATTAACAATGTTTATTATGGGCCCCAAATCCCCACTCACACATTCACAATAGAAAGGATATATGAACTCTGGCAGAGTCACATGAAGGACTAATATTCAGTACCAATTCCCAAACTGTGGTTCAGGGACCCATGAGGTTCCCCAAGACACTGTCAGGGGGGTCTGTAAAGTCAATATTATTTTCATAATAATTCTCAAGGCTTATACACTCTCATTCTCTTACAACAATATGGAGGCTACATGTCGTGTGATCTTGCAACTGAGAAAATGTTGAAGCAGATGTGAGATTCCAGCTGTTTTCTATTAGGCCAGACATTAAAGAGATTAGCAAAAACATAAAATATTTCCTTTCTTCTTTTTTATATATTTTTTTGTTTTGGAAAATTAAGTGTTTTTCATAAAATGTGACATTAACTGTAATGGATTAATTTTTGAATGGATTAATAAATATTTTAAATTTTTGTTAGCTTGAACCGCCAATCTGGTAATATTGATAACACACATAATAAAAGCCATTTTTTAAAGTGTAAAGGGGTCCTGAAACAAAAAGTTTTAGAAACTACTGCTATACTGAAATGAAAGTGAACAAACTACATATACATGAAACAATATACATCAATCTCACAACATAATATTAAAGAAAAACAAGCACAAAAGAGTACTGTATGTACTCTTGATTCTATTTAAAAAGTTCAAAATCAGACTAAACTAATCTACAGTACTAGAAGTCAGAATAGTGGCTACCACTGTGGGGAAGACGGGGTTCTCTACTAGGAGGGGTTTGTTCAGAGCTGAAGAGAGAGGAGAAGGCACAGAACAGCTATAGATTAATTTAGCCTGTTCTAGAACTTCATATAAATGGAATTGATACCAACTGGGGTTCTTCCCCAATCAACAGAAATTGACTAGAGGCCAGATAAGAAATTCAGGCAAGGCTTTATTGGGGGCCCTGCTGCAGCAAGGGGGAGCAAAAACAAACAACAGTTTCCCTTGCTCCCAGAGGGGGAGAAGGCGAGCTGGTTCCTTATATGGGGTGAGGGTAGGGGTGTGTCCAGGGGTCGGGCCAGAGGGGTGGCTTACGTGTTTTGCCCAACCCTTTGGTGGTGCTGAGTGCAGGGCGCATGTGCAGTACCCAGCTTTTGCTCCCAGCTCTTCAGAAGTGGCAGCTGAGTTTTTTTGGTCTTTTTGTATCTTTTGTCCAGAATTTGCCCCAACTGCACATGCATGCAGTTATTTTTAGTCCTTTATAGTTCTTTGTATTTTGTTGCTCAAGGAGACGTTTGTCCAGGTGCAAGCACTGCAGCAAAAGGTCGAGGGCTCAGCCTGTCTCAGAGTCACATAGTATGTACTCTTTTGTGTCTGGCTTATTTTTTCTCAGCATAATGCTTTTGAGATTCATTCACGTTGTTATATGTATCAGCAGTTGTTTCCTTTTTTTTTTTTAATGAGTAGTTCTTAATTATATGGATTAACACATTTTATCCATTTATCAGTTGATGGACATTTGGGTTGTTTTTAGTTCAGGGCTCTTATAAACAAAGCTGCTAATAGTCACATACAGATTTTTGTGTGGACATCTATTTTCATTTCTTCTGGGTAAATACAGTGGGATTTCTGGGTCAATGGTAAGTGTGTGCTTAATTATATAAGAAACTCTAAAACTGTTTTCCAAAGTATATTGCACCATTTTGTCACTCCTACCAGCAATGTTCAGACTTTTTTGAGAAACTGGAGAAACATATGTCTAGCCCAGGGCCAGCACAATATACATGTTATATTGCTCTCCTTCCCCAATCCCCAAAATGAGGTATGTGGGTGATATTTTAAGGGAGAGAAGGTGGACTCTAATTTACCTGTAATTTGGGCATTTCCTCCTCTTCCTGAAGAAGGGCAGAAACCTCAGAAGGCAGTGCTGGGTAAGAAGAAAGAAGCAGTGAAAAATGAACTTGGCTCACTGAAGCAGACCAGTATCTTAGTTACCAAGAAGGGAGAACGGGCACATTGTATTCAGCTGGTAACACTGGTCCTTGTTTACCCCTACCTGACTTTTCTAGGCCCTCCCCTAGAAAGCCTTTCCCTCTCTTTCTACTTTTACAGATGGCCCTTCGACCCAGACACTTTCTCCCTCCCTCCTTGCAAAAACCTACTGAATACCTACTGTGTGCCTTGGTAATGATTTAACTCTCACCTTTCTCCTTACTCTTTGAGGTCACTCCAGCTTCTACATGGTCCCACATCTTGCCCTCCCTGTTAGGAGGGGAATCCCCTCAGTCCCAGCGGCTCTGCTGAGGGAATCTCTCTTCAGCCTCTCCAAACTCTACCTGGAACATCCAGAGGGAGTTTCAGGAGGTGTTGTCTCCACCAAAGATGGAACTCCTGCATGTGGGGGGCCTCCTGCAGCCTTCATGCTCAGGTAGCTGTTTTGTTCCTGTAGGCAGGAGAGGAGATGTCCCAGCAGCCCGGACTTCAGGCTGGGTCCTGGACTTCTCTATTTAAGTGAGAGCACAGTTAATAAACTAAAGCACAGTTAAGGTGATAAACGTTTACTAAGCATCCACTGTGTACAAGGCATAACCCTACTTCCTAGGGGTACCCAGCTCTGACTTTCTCAGGACTGTAGCTTCACAGGTTGATCAAGTCACAGGGCAGCAAATTCTGCCTCCTCTGTGAAGATTTCCTGGAAACCCCCCGCTTTGGGGATACAAATCCACAATTCTCAAAAGGTGAACTGGTGAAATACTTGAACTTCTCTTTTTAGCTATCAGATCAGTAAATTTTTTTTTTTTTTTTTTTGCTTTACGCGGGCCTCTCACTGTTGTGGCCTCTCCCGTTGCGGAGCACAGGCTCCGGACACGCAGGCTCAGCGGCCATGGCTCACGGGCCCAGCCGCTCCGCGGCATGTGGGATCTTCCCGGACCGGGGCACGAACCCGTGTCCCCTGCATCGGCAGGCGGACTCTCAACCACTGCGCCACCAGGGAAGCCCAGTAAATGTTTTAAAATCTGAAAACTTTATCACTAGTGAGGCTGTAGGAAAATGATCAGTCTCATATGCTGTTAGAACATAAACAGGTACAGTGTTCTGGGGGGGAGCAATCTGATTGTATCCTTCAAATTGAGGGGGCAGGGAGGGTCAGGAAGCAGGGGTTACAAAAGTGAACCAGGAAACTTTGGGGGGTGATAAGATACATTGATTATCTTGATTGAGATGATGGTTTCATGAGTGTATAAAAATGTCAAAATTGAATATATTCATATATATTCATGAATATATATATGAATATAAAATTGAACACTTCATGTGCAGTTTATCATGTGTCAATTAATCCTCAATACAAAAAATTCAGTTCACTAAAAAAAAAGTTTTTTAATGTACAGAACACCTTTGGTCCCACACTTCCAATTCTAAATGTCAGACTTGCACAAGAGCATGAAGATATGAGTGCAGAGATATTTATTGTAGTTACATTTGTAATATTGAAGAACTTTCAGTTATCTGAAAGTACACCCACACTGGACCACACAATACTGAATATCTGCTAAAGAATGAGGCAGCTCTGTATATACTGACAAAGAAAGGCAACTTTAGTGTAACTTTACAGAGAAAGCACCCAAACTGTGTTAAGATTTACTTTTGTAAATTTTTTTTTTTAAAGTATGAGTATCTTACATAGATGTAAATGATTCTCAATGCATTGGATGGGAAATTGGACACAGGATAATTCCACGTTCAACTCTATATCCAATTGTACCCTTCTATTTACAACAAGCAATATGTTTAACAAGCAAAATATTAAGCTATTTTCTTTTTAAACAAATATAAACTACGGAATAAGAAGTGACATAACAAAATGTTAAAGTGACAGCTGGATGAATTTCAGAGATATTACGCTGAGTGAAGGGAGTACAAACTGTATTTATGCAGTTATAGAACAGGCAAAACTAATGAGAAATAGTGGTTGCCTACGGGGGAAACTGGGAGGGAGCACAAAGGGAACTTTATAAGGTGGTGGTGATTTCATTGCTGTGTATATATATGTAAAAATTCACCAAGATGTACTTAAGATTTGTGCAATTTATTGCATGTAATTTACATCTCACTTTTTAAAGTTTTTGCAAAAGTTTTGCAAAAATTTAATAAGTTACGGTGATTCTAAAAAACTCTAATTAGCAAAGTCATGCAATGACACCCAGTTTTTTGTTGTTGTTGTTGTTTTTTTGTGGTACGCGGGCCTCTCACTGTTGTGGCCTCTCCCGTTGTGGAGCACAGGCTCCAGATGCGTAGGCTCAGTGGCCATGGCTCACAGGCCTAGCCGCTCTGCAGCATGTGGGATCTCCCAGGACCGGGGCACGAACCTGTGTCCCCTGCAGCGGCAGGCAGACTGTCAACCACTGCGCCACCAGGGAAGCCCAACGCCCAGTTTTTAAAACTTCTTTAAAGAGAAGATAACATTATAGATTACCTTAGAAAGAGGTCCATGTTACAATGTTTGGAGAAAAAAATGCAAACTGCAGGTTATTAATATTTTCATTTTAGAAACTATATGCACAGTACCATGTGGGTTTAGGAGCAGATGCAAAAAAAATTTCTGGAAAGAGAGAACAAGTTGTTTAAAATGGTTACCTTTGGATAAATGGGGGACCTTTCCCTTTCTACTTTTTTATTGAAAACTGGTGGAATTATGAATTTCTTTTTCTGTCTTTTCTAGACTTTCCAAAAATTCTCCAATTACCTTGTGTTCGTTAACATTTACAATAAAAGCCTTTAAAAATTAAATACTCTGAAAAATGCCAAAGGTCCCTGAACAGTCCACTTCTTGATTTATACACTAGACTGTATTTCTACTGCTACCTTAAAGGGTGTCATAATTTTTGCACATTTCCTTTGCACTTTTAACTCAGTAAAAAAAAAATCTAGATCTAAAATCTGCAACACACAGAGAGTGGTAAATTAAGAGCTTACTAAATGTTCATGTATTTTACAAACAGCATATTCCTGACACTGATAAAAGTTCGTGCATGTGTTATATACATGTATTTTCCCGCAAGTTCTGAAACATCTATTTTTCTATAAGATTCCTAATTTAAAACCATTTCACGTTGCTCCAAATACATGTGGAACTTTAAATCACTTATTAAAATCTAAGAACAATGGGTAATGTTTTTATCCCTTAGAGAGTTTGTTATATTCTTCTTAAAGATCCTGCATGTTCTTTCTTAGGTTCAAAGTAATGTGCTTGATATTCTTGCTGCTTTTGTGAATCTGTCCCCCTTCATTTAATTTCCTAATCAGTTACGGTTATTATAAAAAACACTCTTCATTTTTGTAAATTTGTGGTCTAA
Source organism: Lipotes vexillifer (assembly GCF_000442215.2). Taxonomy (NCBI): domain Eukaryota; kingdom Metazoa; phylum Chordata; class Mammalia; order Artiodactyla; family Lipotidae; genus Lipotes; species Lipotes vexillifer. The sequence goes on along the minus strand of NW_006798798.1, from coordinate 7,044,318 downwards.
AACTATCACTTTCCTAAACTCCTTTCTGTTCAAATAGCTTTTCTTTTCCAAGAATTTTTATTTTTATTTTTGAAAAAGTATTACAATGTGCATGTTTATATGTGTAAAAATACATATAGTGACAAAAGTCTCCCTCTTCCCATCTCTCCTCCCTGGAGACAACCACTGTTAAACTTAAAAAAAAAAAAAAAAAAAGACTATTTTCTGGAGCAGTTTTAGGTTCACAACAAAATTGAGGGGAAGGTACTGAGATTTCCCATAAAACCCCTGACCCACAACCTTCCCCAGATTGCACAACCTCTCACATTATCAACACCCCCCACCAGAATGGTACATTTGGTACAACTGATGAACCTACACTGACACATTATAATCACCCACAGTCCTTAGTTTAAATTAGGGTTCACTCTTGTTCAGTGGATGGATCTGGACACATTTATATTGACAGGTATTCACTATTATACTTTTTTTTTTAATGCTTGGCTTTTTAAAATTTATTTATGTTTTATTTAATTAATTAATTAATTAATTTTTATTTTTGGTTGTGTTGGGTCTTCATTTCTGTGCGAGGGCTTTCTCTAGTTGTGGCAAGCGGGGGCCACTCTTCACTGCGGTGAGCGGGACTCTCACTATCGCGGCCTCTCTTGTTGCGGAGCACAGGCTCCAGACGCGCAGGCTCAGTAGTTGTGGCTCACGGGCTGAGTTGCTCTGCGGCATGCGGGATCTTCCCAGACCAGGGTTCGAACCCGTGTCCCCTGCATTAGCAGGCAGATTCTCAACCCCTGCACCACCAGGGAAGCCCTATTATACTTTTATACAGAGTACTTTCCCTGCTCTAAAAATCCTCTGCCTATTCATCTCACCCTCTCCCAGCCACCCCTGGTAACCACTGATCTTTTTACTGTCTCCATAGTTTTGCCATTTCCGGAATGTCATATGGTTGGAATCATACAACATGTAACCTTTTCGAACTGGCTTCTTTCAGCTTAGTAATATGCATTTAAGTTTAAACAATAAACATTTCTGTTAAAAGTTAAACACTTTTTATGCATCCATCCTTAAATATGCATACGTTCAAGAAAAAGTCACATATCCTTTTTTTCTCTTCTTCATACAAACAATAGCATACTGTGCACATTGGTTTGCAATTTTTTCCCCTAACTATAGAGTTGTATTTTAAAATTAACTTTGAGGTATACTTTATACACAGTAAAATGCTCCCATTTTCAGGGTACAGTTTGATGAGTTTTGACAAACATCTATATTCTGTAACTACCACCACAATCAAGATTTCCTAAATATATTCAGAAGGACATTCCATATTAATACTTAAAAGGCTTCTTCCTCCTTCATTATGGTTGCATAGTATTCTATCAACAAAATGCACCATCATTTTCAAACAGCTTTTTAAAAACCTCATTTGAAAGTAATTTCAGCTTATAGAAAAGTCACAAGAATAATATAAAGAACTCCCATATACCCTTCACTCAGATTCACCTTTTTGTTAAAACATTTTGCCACGTTTGCTTTACCATTCTCACTCTCTCTCTGTACAAATACACACACATAATTTTTTTCTGAACCATTTAAGAGTAGGAGATGTACATCATGCCCCTTTGCCCCATGATCTTTCAGTGTGTATTTCCTAAGAATAAGGCTATTCTCTTACATAACCACAGTGCAAATATCAAATTCAGGAAATGTCACAGATTACATTAAAAAGCATTGCATCAATCAGAACTATTCCATTTCTAGTTATCCTAATGATATCCTTTATAAAATATTCTAACCTGATAGAAGACTCAGTTCAGGATCAAGTTCTGCAATTTACTGTCATGTATCTTTAGTGTGCTTTAATCTAGACAGTTCCTCTGCTTTTCTTTGTCTTTTATAACACTAACATTTTGAAGAATACAGGCCAGTTTTATAGAATGTGCAAAGAGTTTTTCAATGGGTGAATTTTAAAGGAAAACAATCACTTATTACTATATACTTTCTGCAAGTTGGTAGAAAGTACTTCTTCGTTTAGAAACAAAAGGATAAATCAATGGCTTCCTATAAATCCAATCTAAAGGTAGAGATTGTCAGACTAGATTAAAAAAAACAAACATGATTCAACTAGTTGCTGTCTACAGAAGACACCCTTTAGATTCAAAGATACAAACTGATTGTAAGTTAAAAGGTGAAAAAAGATATACATAGCATGCAAACAGCAATCACAGCAAGCTAGAGTGGCTATACAAATATCTGACAAAACACACTTTAAACAAAAAATGTTACTAGAGATAAAGAGGAACATTTTATAATGATAAAAGGGTCAATCCAGCAGGAAGATATAATGTTTATAAACATGTAGTGCATCTAGTAACAGAGCATTACAATACATGAAACAAAAGCTGACAGAAATGAAGAGAGAAACAGATAATTCAACAGTAACAGTTGGAGACTTTGATATTCCAACTTCAATAACAGATAGAATGACTAAATAGAAGATCAACAAGGACATAAAAGACTTGAAAAAACTATAAACCAACTAGACCTAACAGACACATATAGAACACTCCAGCTAACAACAACAGAATATATATATTTTTCAATAATAATGGAACTTTCAAGCACATGGAACATTCTCCAGGATAGAACATATGCTAGGTCATGAAACAAATCTTAACAAATTTAAAATTACAGAAATAATACAAAGTTTATGTTCTTTGAATACAACGGAATGAAATTAGAAATCAATAACAGGAAAAAATTTAGGAAAATCACAAATATGTGTAAATTAAACAACATACTCCCAAATAACCAAAGGGTCAAAGAAGAAACCAGGTTCCAGGAACTGCTCTCTTTCCTAACCATTTCAGCCTGTGGTGGTAAGGGCTCCATCACGTTGCTAATCCAGGGATGCTGAAACCATCCCACAGTGGTCTCTGAAAAACTCATAAATAGTCCCTTCATGAAAGTTTCTTTGATCATTCCTCATGAGTGTGTTATCTGTTTCTTTCTGGGATTCTGGCACACTTCCTGATTCCCCATTTCCACACATAACCCCCAGTATCTGGTAACCCCTCTATTTCCTATCTCAGAAAATCATACCACCATGCATGTAGTTGCAAAACTCAGAAATCTATAGTTGACACCTCCCTCAATTAAATACCTAATCTCATTGATTTTATTCCCCCCATACTGTTTTTTTTTTTTTTTAGGCTGCGCAGGGTCTTAGTTGCAGCATGGGGGATCTTTAGCTGTGGCATGTGAATTCTTAGTTGTGGCATGCGGACTCTTAGTTGTGGCATGTGGGATCCAGTTCCCTGAGCAGGGATCGAACCCGGGCCCCCTGAATTGGGAGCACGGAGTCTTAACCACTGAACCACCAGGGAAGTTCTCCCCAACTGCCACCCTACCATTAACTGTTGAATTTTTGTTTTTGTTTTTTTTTTTTGCAGTACGTGGGCCTCTCACTGTTGTGGCCTCTCCCGTTGCGGAGCACAGGGTCCGGACACGCAGGCTCAGCGGCCATGGCTCACGGGCCCAGCCGCTCCGCGGTGTGTGGGATCTTCCCAGACCGGGGCACAAACCCATGTCCCCTGCATCGGCAGGCGGACTCTCAACCACTGCGCCACCAGGGAAGCCCTTGAATATTTTTGTTTCATTCCATCTTCACTGTGATTACCCTGATCCAGGACACAATCAGCTCTTATCTGGACCACTGTGGCCATCTTCTATATAAGATTCTATTCCCTCCCTGTCCCCATTTTGATATGCCTTCCACATGATAGTGACATCCAGCTTAAGAGATCTGTTCCCTTCCTCTCCAATCCTCAAATACAAAAGTTACAGTGGAGAAACCTGGCAGACTCAACATCAATTAAGTGATCAAAGTTAGTATCATAATGAAACAAATCAATATTCTGTGCCAACTGATATGACAAATTGAGGACACATCACTTCTGTGTTACTCCTGCCAGAAGTGTGCAATCTTAATCTAATCATGAAGAACCAAAAGACAAATCCAATTTGAGGAACATTTAAAATAACAAGCCTGTACTTTTCAAAAATGTCAAGATCAATAAAGACAGAAAATGTTAAGAAAGTATTCCAGATTAAAGAAGACTAGGGCTTCCCTGGTGGCACAGTGGTTGGGAGTCCACCTGCCGATGCAGGGGACACGGGTTTGTGCCCCGGTCTGGGAAGATCCCACATGCCACAGAGCAGCTGGGCCCGTGAGCCATGGCCGCTGAGCCTGCGCGTCCGGAGCCTGTGCTCCACAAC
>NW_006798798.1:7037245-7040024 GCF_000442215.2 Lipotes vexillifer | reverse complement strand
AAAGAAAAAAAAAAAAAAAAAAAAAAAAAAAAGACTAAAGACATGTAAGGGCAGGGGGTGTGGGGCATAAAGAAACTTATTAGGACAACTGGCAAATGTTTTTTATTATAAACTGGAGATTAGACAATAGTACTGTATCAATATTAAATTCCCTGAATTATACTATGGCTATTTAAGGGACTGTCTTTGTTTTTAGGAGAGCATGCTGAACTAATTAGGGGTAAAAGACGATGTCTGTAACTTACTCTCAAATGATTCAGAAAATGACAAATATACATATAGAGATGGAATGATAAAGTAACTGGCAAAAAGTTGACAACTGATGAATGTGAATGAAGAGTATACAGGTGTAATTTGTACTATTCTTGCAATTCTTGTTAATTTAATACCACTTAAATTTTAAAATCCATTGCAGTAAGGAAAACAAACAAACCACCTCAACAAGGCCTACAAGCCCTCAAGAAAAGACAATACTTCCCAATGTACACAGTGCACACCAGGGCATGTGGAAGAGAGGGTGAACCATTTGTGGACTAAATTAATGGAAAGTAGGGGCAAAGGTTAAGGTGTGCCAAGAGCTCTGATACCGATGGGGTCAAAGGGGGAGGTAAATTGAGGAGAGAGAATGGGCTTTCCTCTGGAGTTTCCCAAAGCTGTGCCACGTTTCATGTTTGTCTTAGAGCCTTGGTGGGCACTTCAAGGCAGTGAACAAACATGTCATCTAACTGGGGACAGGGATTACTGCATGAAAGAGGTTAAAAATCACTCACTGAGGGTCTTGCTGCCAGGAACCCTGGGGCCATTTTCTCCTCTTTTCACAGATCTCTCAGGGCCAGCAGATTCCAAAGAGGGCAGAATGGGGAGCCAGGAGCAATGAGGACTGAGTCACATGCCAGAAATCTTCATACTCAGTCTCTGCAGATCCACGCTTACCTGAAGGAAAATAAAAGAGCCATGAGCCAACCTTGACCTGAAAGACCAAGGAAAATGTAGAGCATGTTCATCCCGCAACCTCTGCACTCAGAGAGGCTTTGCAGAGTTACAACCAGGCCTGTGACTTACGAGTCACCTGTGATACCAAATTCACAACTGGGACACCTCCACCTTTAAAACCTGGAACTATAACTTCCAAAGAGACAACAAAGGAAATACAACTCCCCTACAGCCCTCACTGGCTGTGAGGCCAACAGTGTGGAGAATTCTCTTTTGCAGATAACTGTGGAGGTGATTACAGGTGTGATATTCCTGGCTTTGCTACCCCAGAGGCAAGTACCCAGGGGAAGGTCATTTAACTCCACAGCACCTGGGAGTTTAGAGAAGCTGCTGACCACTTTAAGCTCTGGGGTTTCTCAGATGCAAAGTGGCAGCAGGCCTTTGGCAATTCATAGAGGGCCTGGCTGGGGGAAGAGCCCACACCGGTGGCTAGCACAATCTGTCCATCCCTCTGATAACACACCCCTTGGCTCACTTACAGAAAAAGCCCTCTGAGTCAGAGGTGAAGGTGGCCTCACAGGAGCATCTACAACAAAAGGGGAGATCCAAGACTCTGGCTGCCCTCCTCAAAGTGCAAGTCACCTCCAAACTAAGGGATGTCAGAACATATTGTCACCATAAAGACCAAGACTCATGACCCTCACTATATCCCAAACCCAGGGGCACCCACTTCCTACTTCCACCCCACATCTCCCAAACCCAAGCATGCACAGATCTAGCTGCCCAAACACCTCAGAACATACAGCCCCAATATGCTCCCCCAGTGGACTAAGAATGCCGCCTGCCATATCAGTAAACAAAGGATGTTGTGGCCAGCAAGCCAGTACCCACTGCAGCCACCCCCAACTGTGAACCCTGAAGGGATTCAGGATGGAGAAAAGCAGGATGCTGGCCCTAGATTGCTAAGGTGCATATCAAAGGAATGATTTCAATGAGCCCAGACTCTCACATATTCCCATACATAGAAAAGCACTAAATTCATTAACTTGAGATGTCTGGTTTTTTCCTAATTAATAGTAATCTTTTGATGTTCGGACTGCCTGTTTTTTGTTGCAAATCTCCTATATATCCTGGCTCCCCCACTTACCTCTTCAGAGCAGTCCCTTAGAGCAGCGGTCCCCAACCTTTTTGGCACCAGGGACCACTTTCGTGGAAGACAATTTTTCCACGGGGTGGGGGTCGGGGGATACGGACATGGTTGGGCGGTAATGCGAGTGATGGGGAGCGATGGGCAGCGGCATACAAAGCTTCTCTCCCTTGCCGGCTGCTCACCTCCTGCTGTGCGGCCTGGTTCCTAACAGGCTGCGGACCGGTACCCGGTGGTGGCCGGGGGGTTGGGGACCCCTGCCTTAGAGCTAAGAGGCTGGGTCCTGGGCTTAAGTCCTCAGAAAGCTCACCAAATAAAACATAATTCTCAACTTTTAGGCTGTGCTTTTTTTTTTTTCAGTCGACACCCCCAAATCCCTGGACCCTGCCTCACTGTCCTGTCCCCACCAACCTGGGGTTGCAATGCACCAGCGGAGCCTCCCAAACCAAAATGCCCGTCATGGGCTGTCACCTCAATCCAAGGACCCCTGCCTCCAACCCCCCACCCAAGGATGCCGGGAGGCCCACCAACAAGGGGACACGCCATCCCCTTGTTGGTAGTAGATGGGGGTAAATGGTAGTCGCAGCCATCTACCCCCACGTCAATAAAACCAAGAAGCCCCTGCGTCGCCCCTCAGACCCCGCGACTCCCGGAACTTCGGTTTTCACGTTTCCCCTTCGCAGGACCCGGGGACCCCTG
>NW_006798798.1:7006749-7037189 GCF_000442215.2 Lipotes vexillifer | reverse complement strand
TGCTGTCCTCAGCCAGCGAGGGGACTCACCTCTCTAGGCCCAGAGGTCTTGGGCATGGAGGTCGCCACGGGGCCTTCCTCAGCCGCTGTTCCACGGAAGCAGCGCGACCTACCCGCGCCGGGGACCCAGAAGGCCCAGCCGGTGGTGCCCGTGCACAAGCAGAAGACGCGGCCAGGGGGCGGAACCACATCTCCCAGAAGACCTTGCGCAGGTTGGGGCGCTCTCCAAGCCCCTCCCCAAGGCGTGATGGGGGCGTGGCGAGACCGTCACAGGTGAACTCTAAGTCTCACGTGGGATCATCCACCTTGCTAGGACTGGACATGCAAAAGCACACGGGTGCCTCCGCCCACCGTCTATAACCAGGAATGAATAAATAAATAAACAAACAGTAATTTCTGTATTTAGGCATAGCTATATTTAAACTAATATCCTTTCACATAAATATTTGTATTTTCTTAACCTACCTTTTTTTTTTTTTTTTTTTTTCACTGTTGTGGCCTCTCCCGTTGCGGCGCACAGGCTCCGGACGCGCAGGCTCAGTGGCCATGGCTGTGGGATCCTCCCGGACTGGGGCACGAACCCGTGTCCCCTGCATCAGCAGGGGGACTCTCAACCACTGCGCCACCCGGGAAGCCTTTAACCTACTGTTTAAATCAGATGTATATTGAACATTAAGGAGTTTTCCACAATATTCTGTAAATTCTACATGCCACTTATGTAATTAATGTTTCTCTTTATCGTTAGGTTGTTTCAAATGACTGGTATTACAGGCCACGGTCACTTGTGTTTGACAGAGACTCAAAGACAGGCAGGGGAGTGGCAAAACTTTATAGTGAAAAAAAGGAAGGCTTCAGGTATATTCTGAATGGAGGTTATTGGCATAGAGAAGCTGGAGGTGGGCCAATTACAAGCAGAGCAACTTATGTGATTGGTTTGGGGGTGATGGTTTGGCTTTCTCTGGTTGGTTCTGAGTTGGAAGCAGAGGCCAAAAATAGGGAAGCTGGTATTGACCAAGTTCTGACTGTTCTGGGCTGATTGCTGCCAAAGTTGTAGTTTGGTTTTCTGGTTGGAAACCAGCTGTTTACTGCAGAGTTTGTGGGTCAGAGTTCTGTTGTCATATACGATCTGGTATTGTGTTTGTATAGCCAGTCTCTCAAGTTTAGTGGTTTCAAACAATAGCAACCATTTATTATCTTTCATGGTTTTTCTGGGTCAGGAATTCAGAAACAGCCTATCTGGACAGCTCTGGCTCCACTGAACATGGAACAGTGTGAAGTTCCAGGAACAACTGGGAGCTGGCTGGACATCTCTTGTTTCATGTAATCTCAGGGTTTCTCCAGGTGGTATTTCTGTGTAGGCTAGTTTAAGCTTCTTGATAGCATGGTGGCCTCAGACATCTTACATTGCAGCTCAAGGTTCTCAAGGCAAGAGTCCTAAGAAAGATCCAGATGGAAGTTGTAACACCTTTTATGTCTAGCCTCAGAGTCACATAACATCATTTCCACTTACATACAGTTTTAAAAGCCCATCCAGTTTCAAAAGGAGGGGACATGGACTCCACTTCCTGATGGGAAAGTGGCAAGGTTCTGGAAGACCATGTGGAAACAAAAATATAGTCATAGCCATTTTTGGAAAATACAATTTGCCATAAACTGCAAGCAGATCAAAGCAGAAGAAGTTTTAATTTTCAATCTGCCATGAAGACTGAATGTTTATGTTACTGAGCTGAAGCCATTTGTAGTAAGTAGGAGTGATCAGAAAAATCATGATCTCTAATTAAATTTTAAGAGGATCAAAGAAGATCAAGCTCCACTGAGCATGTTTAAAGAGACAATGAGAGACAAAAATTAAGCTGTTTTCTTTTTAGCCTCTTGAGTATTGGGTCCAAAGTGATAATAATTGATAAAGATTATTCTGCACAATTAGGGTATTATGGCTAACTGGGGTCAATCAAAAAAGCCACAAAGAACTTCCTTAAGTTCACTATGAAAAAGAGATGTGGGACTTCCCTGGTGGTCCAGTGGTTAAGACTCTGCATTCCCAATGCAGGGGGGCTGGGTTCCATCCCTGGTCAGGGAACTAGATCCCTCATGCCACAACTAAAGATACCACATGCTACAACTAAAGATCCCGCATGTGGCAATGAAGATCCCGCATACCGCAACTAAGACCTAGCACAGCCAAACAATAAATTAATTAATTAAAAAAAAAAAGAAATGTGAGAAAGTTGGTTTAAAACAACAAGCATTTATAGTCATTCACACATCTGCAGGTTGGCTGGGGGTTAGCTTTTCCTCGCTGGGTTAAGCTGAGGTGATTTGACTGGGGCAGCTCTCATTGTCTCTGGACAGTAAGGTAGCCAGGGCACATATTTCTCATGGAAGTGGCTAAAAATGAAGAGGGAAAGTGGAAATATACAAAACCTCTTAAGGCCTAGGCTCAGAATGTGCACATTGTCCAAAGCAACTCACATGGCCAAATCCAAAATAAAGGGCAGGGAAACTATATCTCGCATATAGTGCACTCAAGGCAAGAGTGTTGTGACTGATTGGTTTTTTTCAAATAGTCGCAATAAGATCTCCCTATCTCACATATTCTTTCAATATGACTTTGAGAAGAAGAGAAATTCAGTGGTCCCTCTCCTTGAACTAGTTGAGCCTGTGGTTGGAAATGATAGTATATGACTTCCAAGGGTAGGTCACAAAAGGCAATATAGGTGGGCAGCCACTCTGGATCCCCTGAAGTGATGTGGCCACTCTGCTGTGCCCAGGGCAGGTGGATGGGGATTCAACATGAGAGACCAGTGCCAGACCCCAGGCCCATGTGCCTGGGCTGTGGCTGTGACCTAGAGACACTGCCAGTTCATGGGACCCTCCAGTTTTTGAAGCCGCTTCTCTGCTTGAGTTAGATCTCACCCAGCACTCTGTCTTTCTCTATGTACTTTGTGCGAATATGTTTTGGAGCATCAGTTAGGAGTCTATGGGTGAAATCTAGCTTTCATTCATGAGTGAGGACTTATTCTTGACACAAGTATTTTAAAAGAAAAATCTTTACAATAGCCTCAGTGGTACTTAGTTCTGTTCCCACTACTGCTTCTTTTATTTATTTTTATTTTTTTTGCGGTACGTGGGCCTCTCACTGTTGTGGCCTCTCCTGTTGCGGAGCACAGGCTCCGGATGCGCAGGCTCAGCGGCCATGGCTCACGGGCCCAGCCGCTCCGCGGCATGTGGGATCCTCCCGGACCGGGGCACGAACCCGTGTCCCCTGCATCGGCAGGCGGACTCTCAACCACTGCGCCACCAGGGAAGTCCCTCCACTATTGCTTCTTGTTTTGCCCTGTTACAAGTGGTTCTAATTCTGAGCCTGAAAAAGGTAAAGATTGGAATACTAGAAAGTCTCAAACTTTGGGAAACAAGTCAACTACAAATGAGAAGAGGAGAGAAAAGAAGAAAAATGAAGGAATAGCAATAGAGTGAAGCAAACAAACTCAGGAATCTTGCTTTTAAGAAAATTACCCATAAATCCTCCCATACCATATGTAGCACTCAACATGAGCTTTCATTGTTAAACTCAGCACAGAATTCAGGAGAACATACAGATGCCCAACAGGCATATGAAAAGGTACTCAACATCGCTAATTATTAGAGAAATGCAAATCAAAACTACAATGAGGTATCACCTCACACGGATCGGAATGGCCATCCCCCAAAAGTCTACAAGTAATAAATGCTGGAGGGCGTGCAGAGAAAACGAAATCCTCCTACACTGTCTGTGGGAATGTAAATTGGTGCAGCCGCTATGGAGAACAGTATGGAGGTTCCTTAAAAAACGAAAAATAGAGTTACCATGTGATCCCACTCCTGGGTATATATCTGAAAGAAGAAACCCTCTAATTTGAAAATATACATGCACCCCAATGTTCATAGCAGTGAGAGAGGCTGGCACCTGGGACCTGGGACCCTATACTGGAGTGCTTGCACTTGGACAAATGTCTCCCCCAGCAACAAAATACAAAGGAAACCATAAGAGACTAAAAATAACTGCACACATGCAGAGTCAGGGCGATTATGAACAATAAGATACAAAAAGGCCCAAACCCTGAGATGCTGGGAGCAAATGATCCCTGAACATGGCCCAACCCACTGATCGGCTCCTACTCTCATGCATTTAGGGGACCAGCTGCCCCTCCTCGAGGATCGGGCAAGGATGTCTGTTACTTGTTCTTGCTCCCTTGTGCTGCAGCATGAGTCCCAATAAAGCCTTGCCTGAAGTTCTCATCTGGCCTCTTATCAATTTCTATTGATTAAAGAGTCCAGGAACCCTGGTCAGTAGCAGCAGCACTATGTACCATAGCCAAGACATGGAAGCAACCTAAATGTCCATTAACAGATGAATGGATAAAGAAGATGTGGTATATACATACAATGGAATTTTACTCAGCCATAAAAAAAGAGCAAAATTTTGCCATTTGCAGCAACATGGGTGGACTTGGGGGGAATTATGCTAAGTAAAATAAGTCAGACAGAGAAAGATAAATACTGCATGATGTCATTTACATGTGGAATCTAAAAAATACAACAAACTAGTGAATATAACAAAAAAGAAGCAGATTCACAGATATAGAGAACAAACTAGCGGTTAGCAGTGGAGGGCAGGGGCAAATGCAGGAGTGGGGGAGTGGGGGAGTGGGAGGCATAAGCTATTGGGTGTAAGATAGGCTCAAGGATGTATTGTACAACATGGGGAATATAGCCACTGTTTTGTAATAAGTGTAAATAGAAAGTAACCTTTACAAATTGTATAAAAATAAAAATATAAATAAAGTGGGGAAAAAAATGGAGCCATGTGGCCATTGTGGATGTGGTTTCAGACATATTCCTGCATCACTGAGAGCTTGAATTTTTTGAACTATATCAAACTCAAGGACACCAGCAGCCAAGTTTTCAAAACAATATCTGCTAGCAGCTGTTAGCTATAACCTTATATTTGTGTGGCTATGTAACTTTGAAACTGTGTAATCATTTTGAACCCCAACCAATCCTTGCTTGACAAGCACTCTTTTCATGCCAGCTCCAATCCTAACTCTTGAAAAGCAATTTATGTAAACTTGTGGGTTTTTGCCTTTATAAGCTTCCTCCATTTTGTAGTCCAGCGGAACACAGTTTAGGTGCTTCTTAAATCTGTATCTCCTTGGCTGCAGTCCTAACAAACCCCCAAAAAACACCTCTTCATTTTAATCAGGTCTCCTTTTCTGAAAAGTTGGTCAACAGAGGATGAAAGAGAACAATTTGTAGGTTATAATGAAACAGATTATTGTACAGCTCATGAACACAATCAATAAGTGGTTCTGAAACATGGAAGAATTGAAAGACTAAAGTTGAAACTTGAAAAGAAAGATGTTGAAATCTAGGTGATGAAAAATGTGATCACTCAATGGGAAGCAAAGTATAAAGAAGTAAAGGCAAGAAGTGAACAGTTATTGGAAATGCTTGGGAAGGTAAAATGAAGGATAAAGTAGAAATAGTTCTACAAATTGAGAAACACAAAGTATCAAGAATGAACTGACTGTGCAGATGACCACTGCATGTTGCATTAAAACAAGAAAAATCTAAAGTGAAAGCAAGGGCTTCCCTGGTGGCGCAGTGGTTAAGAATCCGCCTGCCGAATTACGGTCCAGGAAGATCCCACATGCCGCGGAACAACTAAGCCCGTGCACCACAACTACTGAGCCTGCGCTCTAGAGCCCGCGAGCCACAGCCACTGAGCCTGCGTGCCACAACTACTGAAGCCCGAGCACACCTAGAGCCCATGCTCCGCAACAAGAGAAGCCACTGCATTAAGAAGCCCACACACTGCAACGAAGAATAGCCCCTGCTCACTGCAACTAGAGAAAGCCCTCACAGCAACGAAGACCCAACGCAACCAAATAAATAAATAAATAAAATACTTTAAAGTGAAAGCAAATATGAGCCACTATCTGACTGCAAATGTATGAAAAGACCTGAGAGCGGACTGCCTAGCTAAGCTCTAGTCAACTGCAAAACCATGAGATAATAATTGATGATTGTTTTAAACCACCAAATTTGGGGGTGATTCATTATGCAGCAAGATATAATGGAAACATGGGTGGATTCAAGGAAGTGTGAAGAATTCGGGGGTCAATAATGCATTCTAGCATTCTAGGGAATTCCCCGGTGGTCCAGTGGTTAGGACTCCACGCTTTCACTGCCGAGGGCCTGGGTTCAATTCCTGGTTGGGGAACTAAGATCCCACAAGCCACGCAGCACAGCCAAAACAAAACAACAACAACAACAAAACATTAAACCAAAATCTGATTAAGGCTTTAGCTCTATCAGTTTTTAAGAAATACCAGGGACAGAGGAAACCAAGGGAATAGAGTCAGCAAATTTCATACTTTGGGAAACTCCTGAACAAATTACCTGGTTTTCATGAATAAAGAGTTGCAAGAAGAAAGAAAGGGAGGGGGAAACATTTTTTAAAAGATGAGAAAACAAACCAACCAGTTGCAATGTATGGAGTTTCTCTGGATCCTGATTTCCTGATTTGAACAAACTGCTAAAAACAAAAAAAGGAACCAATCAGGAAAATTTGGACCCTCACTGGACATGTGATTATATAAAGGAATTACTGTTAATATTTAGGTATGATAATGATATTATGATTATGTCATTCAAAAAATAGTTCTTATGTTTAAAAATATTTATGGAAATATTTATAAGAAAAATTAAATCTGTCTGAAATTTGCTTCAAATAATTGGGGAAGGGGTTGAGTGGGTAGGGGAATAGATAAAACAAGATTGGCAATGAGTTGATAATGGTTGAATCTGGGTGATGGCTACACAACAAACATATTAGTCTCTCTACTTATGTGTGTTTTTAAAGTTTTGCATGACATAAAAGTATTTTAAATGGAGGCAAAATAAAAAGACTCCCCAAACCCCCCAAAACCCCTCCAAAGAATTCATCATTAGCAGAAATCCAATAAAACAATATACTAAAGGAATTCTTCAGCAGAAGGAACATGAGACCAGAGAGAGAGGACTTCCCTGGCAGTCCAGTGGTTAAGACTCACGCTTCCGCGGCAGGGGACACCAGTTCGATCCCTGGTCAGGGAACTAAGAACCCATGTGCTGCGTGCCACGGCCAAAATGTGAAAAAAAAAAAAAGAGAGAGAGAGACCAGAGAGAAGCACAGAGATGCAGGAATAAATGAGCAATGAAAATGGTAAATACATCAGTAAATCTAATTGAATATTGAAATGTATAAAATATAATAATATCTCATAGGGTTTTTAATTTGTAGAAAATTAAAGAATATACCAATATCACAAAAAAGCATGTGTGAGTAAATAAAAAGAAAGTAATGTTCCATGCTGTGAGGAGACGTAAAAGCACTAATGTATAATAGATTTCATTAAGCCAAGGATGCATGCTGTGTTTTCTATGGTAACCATTGAAAAAGAGTCAAAATTTTATAACTAACAAGCTAAAAGAGACAGGAAGTAGAAAAAAAAGTTGTTCTTTATCCAGGATAATTCAAGAAAGAGGAAAATAGTAATGACAAACAAATGGGATAATCCAAATGTCCTCAAATGGAAGAATAGTTTAAAAATTGCAGTACATTTATACCATGGAAAAATACTCAGCAATAAAAAGGAACAAACTGGTACATGCAACAACTTGGATGGCTCTCAAGGCAATTATGCTGAGGGAAAAAAAGCCAATCACAAAAAGATTACATGCTATATGATTCCATTTATATAACATTATTGAAATTTAGAAAATTATTGAAATGGCAAACAGATTAATGGTTACCAGGGCTTAAGGATGTGGGAAGGGGTGGATGTGGCTATGAAGTGGTAGCATAAGGTAGCCTTGTGGGGATTAAACAGTTTTGTATATTGTGGCTACATGAAACTTATACCCTTGATAAAATTATATAGAACTATTACCACACACATAGAAATGAGTGCATATAAAACTGGTGAAAACTGGTTAAATTTTGTGGATTGTACCCACGTCAATTTCATGGTTTTGATATTGTACTATAGTTATGCAAAATATTACCTTTGAGGGAAAATGAGTGAAGAGTACATGGTATCTCCCTATATATGTATTTACAACTTAATGTGAATCTAAAAGTATTTCAAAATAAAGAGTTTTTTAAAAACACAAATCAAAGAAAATTTTATGGTTGAATTTATAAAATTATTTAAATTATAATAAAAATAAAATGTAAGAAACTTAATGGGATGAGGTAAAGTTTATAGGGAAATTTGTAGTCGTAAATACACATATTAGAAAAGAAGAAATGGTGAAAATCAAAGATATGAGAATTTTACAGCAAATTAAACCCCAAAATAGAAAAATACATAAAATTGGAAACGTCCACACAATAGAGAGTATCAAGAAAGCAAAAAGTCGTTCTTTCAAAAGAGTAATGAGCCACAAAGACACAAGTGAAAAGTAATAAACCACAAGTGAAAAAGAAAAGGCACAAATAACCAACATCAGGAATATAATGTGCAACATAATCTTAGAAAGAGTAAGATTATACTTATTGATCTGGGGGAATGTACAAGTTAGACTTGCTTGAGCAAAGCAAGTTAGAGAAAATAGTGCATAGCCTGATGCCATTAAAAAATTTGAGGGCTTCCCTGGTGGTGCAGTGGATAAGAACCTGCCTGCCAATGCAGGGCACATGGGTTCCATCCCTGGTCCAGGAAGATCCCACATGCCACGGAGCAACTAAGCCCGTGCGTCACAACTACTGAGTCTGCGCTCTAGAGCCCGTGCTCCGCAGCAAGAGAAGCTACTGCAATGAGAAGCCTGTGCACCGCAGCGAAGAGTAGCCCCTGCTCGCCACAACTAGAGAAAGCCTGCGTGCAGCCACGAAGACCCAACACAGCCAAAAATAAATAAATTTTAAAAAAATTAAAAAAATTTTTGAACAAAGACAAATCAGATATGTGTGTAATGTTGGTAGGAGCAAGGAGAAAGGTGTGAAAAGGTAAATAAGCTTTGTTGAAATTGTACATAGGTCTGAAAGAATTGGTGTGAGTGCAGATACTATTTATATGTTTTTTCATTTTTTACTAGTTGTGGTTAAATATATTACTCTTGTAATTTTGGTAGAGGAATATAATAAAAGATATATTAAAAGTGTATACATGTAAGAAAAAAGAAAAGTTCTATTTCTGACAGCACCTATTCAAATATTAAAACAGAACTAGAAACAAAGCCAGTGCTGAACTGAAATTCCAGATACTTCTTCTGTCTTTTTAAAGTCTTCAATTCTTGGAGGTTTTTCTTCCTTAGACTAAAAATAACTGGTTTTCTCAAACGTTTTTAATGATGCAATTTAATGTATATCACTTATTCTTGTAAACATTACCATAATTCAGTCTCTCATAAGATATGACTGGAGAAGTTACAGAGGAAGGAAAGATTTATGACATCTTTGGTGAGAGGCATTTCCTTCTGCAGAGCAGGACTAACTAGAGACTTTCTACAGGATCTAATATTACAGACATGAAAACTCCTAACCCCAAATACTACCTAAAATAATCTCCTAAACTTTACTTTTTACTCATGTACTTTAGTTAAGTAAACATTTCCCAAGTGTGTTTCTCACAAATGTTAATGAAAATTAGGAGGAAAAAGTTGAACTCTGGGATTTGTTGTGGTCCATTTCTGAACTTTTTATTCTACTCCACTGACCTATTTGTCTATCCTTTGCAAACACCACAGTCTTTATTGTTTTATCATAGCTCTTATAGCAAGTCTTGAAATCAGATACAAGTCCTCCAATTTGTTCGTTTTCAATACCGATTTTGGCTGTTCTAGGTCTTTGGATTCCTATACAAATTTTAGAAAACTTCTATCAATTTAAAATAAAAAGCAAGCTGGTATTTTGACTAGGATGGCATTGGAATCTATAGATAAATTTGGGGAAATTTTATTAAAGACATTGAGTTTTCCAATCCACAGCCATGGTATCTCCATCTATTTAGATCTTATTGAGGGAATTCCCTGGCTGCCCAGTGACTAGGACTCAGCACTTTCACTGCCAGGGCTGGGTTCAATATCTGGCCAGGAACTAAGATCCCACAAGCTGCGTGGCGTGCCCCCCCCCCCCAAAAAAGAGATTTTGTCTTTTTCCTTGGCAATGTTTTGTAGTTTTCCATATAAAGATCTTTCAGATCTTTTATCAAACTTATTCCTAAGTATTTTATACTTTTTGATACTATTATAAACTGATTTTTGTTTCATTTTACAATTGTACATTGTTCATATAAAGGTGTACATATATGGTCAACTGATTTTTGATAAAAATACCAAAGCAACTCAATGGAAGAGATGAAAGTCTTTTTTAACAAGAAGTTTAACAAGAAGTTTAACAACTGACTATTTATGTGAGGAAAAAAATGAACCTTAATCTATGCTTCATACCACACACAAGTATTAATTCTAGGTGAATCATACACCTGAAGTTAAAACCATTGAACTCTACTTAGCTCGGTGTTAAATATAATCTGTATGTTATTCTTTGACAATACCTGAATCTTATTTTATAGCCCAACATGTAGTCTAACTTAGTGTTTTCTATGTCGTTGAAAAGCAAGTGTACTGTGCTGATTGAGAGCACCATTAAATAAATGTCAATTAGGTAAAGTTGGTTGATAATATTTTTTAAATCTTTTGCATTTGGGTTTTTTCCAGATTCTTACCCAACCAAAAAGTCCTAAGTATCTTTAGGCTCTACTAATTTCTTTTTATCTCTGCAATGTCTCTTCATCTGTCAGGCCTACACCTTCATCCATCCATATCCATATCCACACCATGCACCGCATCCAAGAATGCAAAGTCATGCAGCAATCTGTTTACCTATCAAGGGCTTATTTTTATCAGGAATTCAGTTCCCTGACCAGGGATCAGACCTGTGCCCCCTGCAGTGGAAGCGTGGAGTACTAACCACTGGACTGCCAGGGAACTCCCTACTCCCACTCCTAGATAGTCCCATAGGAAAGTATGATTTTTACCTTGTCCAGATTTTCTTGCTATCATGGGGATGAACACCTTTCATATTCTATATTCAAATTGCCATGAGAGTTGAAATTCTGTGATTGTTTTAACAACCACCTTCCCATCTCCCACTACATCCTCATACTAAATGCATGGCAATGATTGGATTCATTAGCTGTTTTAAAGACTCTTCAAGTAACAAGTAGACAGGGTATAAATAAATGAATGAATGAATGCAGGGTATAAATGAATGATATTGCAGCAGGTAGGATAACTCAAGTTTATTTGTAAAATATATCCCGTTCTGTCAAATACTGATAAGAAAAGAAGGGTGCAGCTAGAATATATTGAGGCTTGATAATATATTTTCATTTACAGTGCTTTAGTTATTTAAACTCTAGAAATTCCATGTGAATTATCTTGTGTTGTATTTCAAGAACGCCTTGCAATCCAAATCTATTTGGTTTCCAAGTTAAAATACTAAGGAATACTATGCTAACTAAATCAATTTGATTTCCAAGTTTCAGAAAGTGAGTAGCACGTTTGAATAAGGATTTATTAGAAATGTTTTGTTCCAAAATTCAGATTGTGACAAACATCTATCTCCTTTCAATAGATTACTAGATTTGATTTGCTAATTTTTAATATTGCATATTTTCATAACTGATTTTGGGCATATTATCTTTTTGTATTCTCCTAGTAAGTTTTATCTTTAGGATTACGACAGATTCATAAAAACAGGTAACTTGCTACCTCAGTCTATGTCCTGGAAGAGCTCCTAAAACATTTCATAGTTTCATCTATAAATATATCTAATTTGGTGTCTCTAGTGTAGCTGTGTGACATTGTTTTTTTAATTTACTTTATTTTTATTTTTGGCTGTGCCTTGAGGCTTGTGGGATCTTAGTTCCCCAACCAGGGATTGAACCCTGGCCCCCAGCAGTGGAAGCGCAGAGTCCTAATCAGTGGACCACCAGGGAATTCCCGTGACATTTTTTTTTTGGTTTAATTTTAAAATGTTCCTTTTGGAAAGGAGTCTATTAAGATTTTACACTTCTTCTTTAGTCAATTCTGATATCAAGTCAATCCAATTTCTTT
The DNA here is from genome assembly GCF_000442215.2 of Lipotes vexillifer. NCBI lineage: Eukaryota > Metazoa > Chordata > Mammalia > Artiodactyla > Lipotidae > Lipotes > Lipotes vexillifer. Next base: position 7,025,046 of record NW_006798798.1, on the reverse strand, counting down.
ATAAAAATCAGACACTTTGTCCAGATTTTCAGATATATTATAAAAATGTCTATAGTACTAACTTTTAAGTTTTTTGAGATAAAATTCATATACCGTAATATTCACCCCCCTTTTAAAGTATACTGTTCAGTGGTTTTTATTATATTCACAAAGTTGTACAACACCACTAATCCCAGAACATTTTAATCACCCAGATAGTGTCCTTTTAAATTCAAATATGTAGTCATTTCAATGTCTCATTCACAGTGCTGTTCATTCGTCATCTATAATCCCCCACCTGAATCACTAGTTTGTCTACTTTTTTTCAGTCAAATAATTTTCTGTTTTAGATTGTTTACTTGTTTCTGTCATTTATTTCTGCATTTTATAACTAATAATGCCTTTCTCTACCCAATTTAGATATATTTTTGCTTGTTTTATCTCCCTGGGTTCTATATTGATTTTATTTATTAATGATTTCTAGTATTTTTTTATTTTTTTAACTTTTATTTGCATTTATTTTTTGCGGCATTTATTCCCAGGCCATAAGTTTTTGTTTCTTCAGTTTCTTCTGGCATATCTTTTTTCCCTGGGCAACCTCCTCTTCTGGTTTAGGAACAATCTGTTCTTTTTCAGTAAGGATCACCTCAATGTGGCAGGGAGAGCTCATGTATGGGTTGATCTGACCATGAGCTCTGTAGGTCCTGCGCCACATCTTGGGGGTGCTTTGTTCACCTGGATATGCTCAATGACCAGAGAATCTACATCTAAGCCCTTAAGTTCAGCATTACTCTCTGCATTTTTGAGCATGTGCAGTAAAACTTCAGCACTCTTTTGGGGCCACCGACCCTGCATTCAGCCCCAGTGTTGGGCCTGGGCACACCTACCACCTCCACCTTTGTAACGACGGAATAGCACACATTGCTTCTTTAAAGTGACATCCTTCAGATACTTGGTGGCTTTTCGGATATGCATACCCTTAATGGCCTGGGCAGTTTCACGAGTGTTCTTAAAGTGAACACAAAGATTTGAATCTCTTGACTTGCATGATTTTATTGCATTTTCTGGGCCAAGTGAAGAGTGAACCATTTTTAGAGGTCATCTCAGGCCGCTTCCCAGAAAAGTCTAGTATTTTAATGTATGCATGCACACTGGGTTATAAAACTTCCAATACAACTTTGGCTGCCACTCACAGGTTTTTTTTTAAATATTTATTTATTTATTTTGGCTGGGCCAGGTCTTAGCTGTGCCACACAGGATCTTCATTGTGGCATGTGAGATCTTTAGTTGTGGCACACAGACTCTTAGTTGTGGCATGTGGACTCTTAGTTGCAGCATGCATGTGGGATCTAGTTCCCTGACCAGGAATTGAACCCTGGGCCCCTGCATTGGGAGCACGGAGTCTTACCCACTGGACCACCAGGGAAGTCCCACAGGTTTTTCAATTGTGTTCTCATATTCATTCATGTTTAAATAATGTGTATATTAAGGTTTTAGTTCCTTAACCCATGTTAATCAAGAGGGGACACTAAATTAATATTCAGATATTTGCTGGCCATCCTTTTGTTACTGTCTTCCCCATTCTGGTCAAATAATGTGCCCTGTATATTTTCTTTTTTGGAAACTAATTATTAGGAAAAATATTCTTATCTCTTCCTGCTTATTTGACTGTGCTTTCAACTACCCATCATTGTATCCACAGGGTATTAGCCTTTGTGCAGCATAGAAAATAAAGTCTGAATGTAGACTACCCTCGCAAACTTCTTTTTTCCCCTTTTGAAATTTCATGCAGAATAATGAGTGATGGGGAAAGCTTTCCTATGTTCATTACACTTATTTCTCTTTTTTCATTATTAATTCTTAGATTTAGACAAAAGTAAACAACATGGTTAAAATCCTTTCCACAAATAATAATGACGATAATTATGAAAATGGGTGTATCAATGATAATAGTGGACAATTTTTACTAAACATTTACTACATGATAGGAAAAGTTCTAAACACTTTATTAACTCATTGAATCCTCACAACAAACCAATACATAGAACATGATTATATTTACTAATACATAAAAAATAAAATGTCACTAACATATATAAGTAAAAAGTTTAAAAAACCTGGAAGCATAAATAATACCGGTTAACAGTAGTTAATTACATTTCTAGTATGAGCTTAGGGTTAGGGTTGATGAAAAGGAACAAAACAGTTTATAAAGGAGAAAATATGGATAATTTCAGCAACTAAAATAGATGTTTTAAAAGGAAAAAAACAAGCATCCAAAGATAAATATTGGGTCATATTAGTCAGAGAAGATTTTATAACTGAAAACAATTAGATGCAACCATAACATGAATAATAAATAAGGTCATTTTAAAAAGTCATTAAGTACATCGATAAAGATAAAAATCTATATTTACTGAAATGGCAATCATATTTTGTAGTATTGTAAAAGCCAACACATGTGTACCAGGTGAAGGTGCAACATGTGTACCATGACTACATTTTCTTTAAAAACAAAGTCTGGTAGGATTTGCTCTACCAACTTGAGAGTCATCATCTATAGTTCGTATAATTACAATTAATCTTGGCTTTTTTAATTTCCAGTTTTCTGATATTCTGTTTTATAATAAAAAATATAAATTTGTGAAATGAAACAAAAAAACTAACAGTGACTTCAAAAAAAGGTTATATTGTAATTAATTCTACAAGGAATTACAAAATACAAGGTCACACAATTTAAACAGTGTGATGCTGGTATAAGCACAAATATATATATCAGAGAAGAAAGCATAGCCTTGAGACTCAAGCAAATATAAACAGGAATATAACCTATCTCCAAGAAGGTAGAACAAAATAATAGGAAAGGAAAAAATTGTTGAACTGCCATTAGTACAAGATGGGGTGGGGGAAGTAAGGGGAAGAGACAGGCAAATGTCAATTTAGAATCCAAATTCATAACTTAGAGTAAAATATATTTGGATTAAAAAGAAATATAAAATAAAATTAAGAAACAAAAAATAGTGAAAGAGGGTAACTATCACACATGAATTTTTGTTGTTGTTTAAAATATCAGGAAGGTGACAAGAGCTTGCGTTTTTATTATTCATCAGTATGAATTCCCTGATGACGAATGAGATCTGAGCCACTACTAAATGCCTTTCCACATTCCTTACAGTTATAGGGCTTTTCACCAGTATGAATTCTGAGGTGTCGAGTAAGGTTTGAGCATTTATTAAAGGCCTTTCCACATTCATTACATTCATATGGTTTTTCATCTGTATGAATTCTCTGGTGTTGAAAAAGCTGTGAGTTCTGAGTAAAGGCCTTCCCACATTCAAGACATTCAAAAGGTTTCTCACCAGCATGAATTCTCTGATGCTGACGAAGTTGTGAGCTCTGAGTAAAAGCCTTCCCACATTCCTTACAATCATAGGGTTTCTCCCCAGTGTGAATTCTCTGATGATTAGTAAGTGCTGAGCCACTACTAAAGGCTTTGCCACATTCTTTGCACTCATAGGGTTTCTCACCTGTATGAATTCTCTGATGCTGTACAAGCTTTGAGCTCTGAGTAAAAGCTTTGCCACATTCCTTACATTCATAGGGTTTCTCACCTGTATGAATTCTCACATGCTGAAAAAGTTGTGAGCTCTTAGTAAAGGCTTTCCCACATACTTTACATTCATACGGTTTTTCACCAGTGTGAATTCTCTGATGGTCAATAAGATTTGAGCAATAACTAAAGGCCTTCCCGCATTCCTTACATTCATAGGGTTTCTTACCGGTATGAATTCTCTGATGTTGCGAAAGGTATGAGCTACAGCTGAAGGCCTTTCCACATTCTTTACATTCAAAGGGTTTTTCACCGGTATGAATTTTCAGATGTCGAGTAACATGTGAGCCACAACTAAAGAATTTCCCACACTCCCTACATTCATAAGATTTTTCGCCAATATGAATTCTCTGATGTTGAAGAAATTGTGAATTCTGACTAAAGATCTTTCCACATTTCTTACATTCATATGGTTTCTCTTCACTGTTAATTATTTGATGTAGAGTAAAGAATGTCTGTTGAATAGATGTGGGCATGTATTCATGAGTGAATATTTCTTGGCTGAAATGCCCATTTTGATATCCCACTTGTCTTTCAAAGTGGTTTCTATATTCCAAAACATCTCTAAAACTGGAGTATTCAAGGCCATGCTTTGTAAGTCCCATCATCTCCCTCTGGCATGATTCTATTTCATAGACTTCCTTCTTTAGCGATAATAACTTGGTTTCACACATTGATTCCAGATCTGAAAGAAAATAAAATGGTAAATATTCTTCCCCCACCTCATTTGTGAAAAGTTAAACTTTTATAATAGAAATGGAAAAATTAAAGTGAAAATAATATCTGGTAGTGAATGACATAGAGTTCTCAAGTATATCTGTTTAATCTGAAAAATGGACAAGAAATGCACAAAATTAAGGAGATATAATGCAGGAAGCAGCAGGAGGAGACTATGGAAATAGGAAACCACAATGATTCTCAAATACTGATGTGGATCAGAATCATCTGGAAAAGTTGATAAATATACAATGCTTGGGCATATTAAAAGATGACTAGTTATATATACATCTCTATAAGCTTGTATGTATGTGTATGTAAGAAACAGAGTACATCATCATACTATATATATTACAAAAAGTGGACAATTTGTTACCTCCATTAAAGGTCTACTGAGAGGAATAAATGCAAATGGGGGAGATTCTTGGGCTTGTAGTATAATAAAGTATAAATTTGATCTTTGTCCCCACTTCCTAACACAGAGCTTGAAAAACACTTTGAATTTCCTGAGTAATAGCAGTGTTTTCATCACGCTAATGAGGTGACACATGGTGGATCCCTAGATAGTTTTAGGATGGGGAATGGTCACTAGAAAGACCCAGCATATGATTAGAGGATTGGGACTTTCAGCTGCTTGACCTCTGGGGTGGAGAGAGAGGCTAGAGATTGAGTGGCCAATGCCTTAATCAATCATGCCAATGTAATTAAGCCCTAATAAAAACTCTGGACACCGAAGCTCAATGGAGATTTCTGGTTGGTGAACACACTGAGGTGCTTCACCAGGAGGGTGACACACTTTGACTTCACAGGGAGAGGTTATGGAACCTCTGCCTCCAGAAGCCTACCCTAACTCATCTGATATGTATCCTTTACAGTAAAACTGCAATTGTAAGTATAGAGCTTTCCTAAGTTCTGTGAGTCATTCTAGCAAAGCCTGCAGGGGCCATGGAAATCCCGAATTTATAGCCAGTTGGTCAGAAGTGTGGGTGGTCTGAGGAACCCCTGAGGCTTCCAGCTGGTGTCAGAAGTGAGGGCAGTCTTGTGTAAGACTGGCTGTTAACCTGTGGGGTCTAAGCTAACTCTGGGTAGTTAGTGTCAGAATTAAACTGCAGTACACCCAGTTGGGGATAAAACAGAATAGGGTCCATAATAAAGGGCATACTAGATGCAATTTAAAAGCGATTACAGAGGGTCAGCCAGATGGGGGAACAGCCTAAGATAAGTCAATGAACTGATTTGATGTGAGTGGCAGATAGGGAAGCCTCAGAGCATGCTATGTGCTGGGGATTCATTGAAAATACTGTTTGCCTTGGAATTCTGTGATGCTGATCTGGGGACAAGGGAGAGACTTGCTCATGTACCACTGCAGTGACTGAGAGGGGAGACTGCTGAAGTTTAAGGCAGACAGAGAGAAAAAAGACACAGTGCAACAGCAAAGGAAACAATAAACAAAATGAAAAGACAACATATGGAATGGGTGAAAATATTTGCAAACAATGCCACCAACAAGGGCTTAATTTCCAAAATATACAAATAGCTCATACAGCTCAATATCAAAAAAACAACCCAATTGGGACTTACTTCCCTGGTTGTCCAGTGGCTAAGACTCTGTGCTCCCAATGCAGGGGGCCCGAGTTCGATCCCTGATCAGGGAACTAGATCCCACATGCTGCAACTAAGAGTTCTCATGCAGCAATGAAGATCCCACATGCTGCAACTAAGACCCTGTGCAACCAAATAAATAGATAAATATATATATTTTTAAAATCAACCCAATCAAAAGATGGGCAGAAGATCTAAATAGACATTTCTCCAAAGAAGACATTCAGGGGACTTCCCTGGTGGCACAGTGGTTAAGAATCCGCCTGCCAATGCAGGGGACACAGGTTCGATTCCTGGTCCAGGAAGATCCCACATGCCGTGAAGCAATTAAGCCTGTGCTCCACAACTACTGAGCCTGTGCTCTAGAGCTTGCAAGCCACAACTACTAAGCCTGTGTGCCACAACTACTGAAGCCCACACACCCTAGAGTCTGCATGCCACAACTACTGAGCCCATTAGCTGCGACTACTGAAGCCCACATGCCCTAGGGCCCATGTGCTGCAACAAACTGAGCCCACATACTACAACTACTGAAGCTGTGCACCTAGAGCTCTTGCTCTGCAACAAGAGAAGCCACTGCAATGAGAAGCCTGTGCACCTCAATGAAGAGTAGCCCCCACTCGCCATAACTAGAGAGAAAGCCCACACACAGCAATGAAGACCCAACACAGCCAAAAAAAAAAACAAAGAAGACATTCAGATGGCCAACAGGCACATGAAAAGATGCTCAACATTGCTAATCATCAGGGAAATGCAAATCAAAACTACAATAAGATATTACCTCACAAATGTCAGAATGGCCATCATCCAAAAGTCTACAAATAATAAATACTAGAGAGGGTGTGGAGAAAGGGAACCCTTATACACTATTGATGGGAATGTAAATTGGTGCAGCCACTATGGAGAATAGTATGGTGGTTCCTTAAAAAACTAAAAATAGAGTTACCATATGATCCAGCAATCCCACTCCAGGCATATATCCAGAAAAGATGAAAACTATAATTTGAAAAGATACATGCCCCCCAATGTTCATAACAGCACTATTTACAATAGCCAAGACATAGAAGCAAGCTAAATGTCCATTGACAGATGAATGGATAAAGAAGATGTGGTATATATATATATACACACACACATACATACATACACACACAATGGAATATTACTCACAAAAAAGAATGAAACAATGCCATTTGCAGCAACATGGATGGACCTAGAGATTATCATACTAAGTGAAGTAAGTTAGACAAATACTGTATGATATCACTTATACGTGGAATCTAAAAAAATGATACAAATGAACTTATTTACAAAACAGAAACAGACTCACAGACCTAGAAAACAAATTTATGGTTACCAAAGAGGAAATATGGGGGGAGGGAATAAATGAGAAGTTTGGGATTAGCAGATACAAACTACTATACATAAAATAAATAACTAGGTCCTACTGTATAGCACAGGGAACTATATTCAATATCTTACAATAAACTATAATGAAAAAGAATCTGAAAAAATATATATATGTATAACTGAATCACTTTGCTGTATACCAGAAACTAACACAACATTGTAAATCAACTACACTTCAATTTAAAAAAAGAACAATATAAGGGAAAAATAATTCTCAGGAGTTTCATACAAGGACTGTAAAAAATAATAATAATAAGACACAGTGCAAGATACTACCATGGAAAGATGACAGGAGTCAGAAGCAGATTGATGAGAGCTGAGTCCCATCACTGAGAGTTACTTACTATAGGTTCCTAGGCAATTATTTAACCTTTCTAGTCCCCATTTCACCTGTAAAAGGGAGAAAATCCTTAATCCATGATTACTAAGAGCGTGAGGAAAAGTGTAAGTGAATGTCTTTGAGTAAAGTGTTCAGTATTTGATAACTATTATTATAAAGGAATTTCTTACCCAAAATGGAGATTTTAGGCAAATTAAACAGTGTGAAGATGTCAAAATGGAGCCTATTAGGACATCTCAAGCCAGAAACACGGAATTCCATTTCAGCATGTTCTTTGTCCTCCTACCTCCATAGGATCTTTCAGCAACTTTCATCTAGTTAAGCTCTTCAGTAGCTTTTCTATCTCCACTGCCAATACCCTATTCCAAACCAGAATCATCTGTTACTCAGACCACTCAAGTAGCCTCCTAACCCAGATCCCCACCAAGTTCTCACAGTCTTTAACCTCTTCAGGCACGAAAATGACATTTGGCCTGGCCTTCCACTGCTCCAAATCCAAACTCCTCATAACCACCGGCAAAGGCTGAATAATGTGGTTCCTACTTGTCTCTCCAATCTCGACTCACACTCCACTCATGCTTGCTCTTGGGCCCCAACAACGCTAGCTTTCTTTCAGTTCTTCAAACACACCAAGTTTTCCCCTCCTAGAAGGGCCTTCACAGCGGTTCTTCCCTCTGCCTGGAGTTTTCTTCTTTATAAACACATTAAAGAATAAGACCTAGCAGTGAGCCTAATACTATAGTAATTCTGAAATAGTGATGAGCATAAAGGGTATTTCAATATGTCTACAGCAACAATAAAATGATACGAAAATATCTGTGATTTCCATTCATGTCAAAGTCACAGGAACTACTAACACTACTACGGTTTGTTGCATATACCATAACAGGAAGAAATGCTAAATTTTAATTAGAGGATACTAAATATATAGATGCATTTTTTTCTTTTCATCCAAGTTCATGAACTCCCTCAATTCTATCCAAAGGAATCCAGATCATTGGCCAGCAGCTATAAGGAAGACTAGTACTTGGAAGGGAGGGGCAGTGCAGATACATGCAGACGTGTGCCCATGCGCGCGTGCACACACATATACTATTTTGGGAGTTGTAACAGAAAACATGTAGATGAGTCGAAGAGGAAGAAAAGCTAGCAAGGAACTAAATCTAAAATATGGGTGAAAGAGTTTTCTTTGTGGGGGATGTGAAGGGCACCTTCTACTTGAAATTAAGAGGGGCAGTAGAGAAGAGTAGTAGAAAGAGCAGTAAGTGAGGGAAGGAATGAAACAGGTCATTTGTAAACTCGTGCTAAAAAGACTTAGTTTTTCCCACAGGCCTACGGTTTTGATGGGAGCTTCCAAGATAACATCTCAAAGGTGCTGTTTCTTCACTGGTCAACTGAGTTATTGCCTGTAATGCCCTGCTTCTGTCCAATCATTTCTCACTCACCTGAACACAGGCCTCTTGTCAGCTCTCTGCCAATCATCCAGGGCTCTTTCCCCTGTTCCAATAAGGAGATAACTTGAGGCTTAGGAATGTAAAGTCCTGCTCACAAGAAAAGATATGGAACATGGTTATGCTGTGGGTAAATCTGATCCAGAAGTAAGATCCAGTCCCTTGATGATCAAGGAAGAGATGCCACTACAGGAACAGTCAAACAAAGAAGATGAAGCTCAGCCACAGCCAATTGGAGCTGCCCATTTCCCACTCTTCCTTTTCATTTCAGCTCAAACCATTTACTTGGGAACAGGGAGCAGAAATTCAGCTGGTAGCTTGAAAAGCAGCTGAGAAATTCACTGTGGAAGAAACAGACATTCCAGAGAACTCAAAATTACTGGGATAGATGCCCTTACCCACTGACACCAGATTGCTATAGTTCTCCAACATCACATCTCTGTACAAGTCCCTCTGAGCAGGGTCCAGGAATTCCCACTCCTCTTGAGAGAAGTCTACAGACACATCACTGAACATCACTGATCCCTGAAACAACAGACACGTGTATTATTTGTGTAACAAAAAGAAATATTTCAGAGACTACTGTGCTTATACTTGGGAGTAAAGCAAAGAGCAATTATATTGGTGTCACTAAGAACCAGAATCTTTAGATCCTAAAAATAGGTGCAAGAGTTGTCAGTTTATTTTGTATTTAAAAAAAATTCCTCACTCAGTCCATAGAAAAGGCCTAGAAACAATAATTAACCCAGTAATGATGAGCATCCCTAGTGTCTAGATTGTAGTCTCTAAGTATCGTATTCAAATAAAAGTAACCAAAGTTGGGAAGGAGACAATTTCAGAATTGAGTCAAATGCACAGGATGAGTCTGAACATTCTGTTGTATCAGAAAACAAGAGAGCTATCAAAAACTACTAGAATCATGTTAAAAGGACTCAGGAGCCTACTTGAAAAGCCTCCCATTGGCCAAAGACAGCATAATTTGAGGATCAAATGTAATGGACTGATGAGATCAAAAGTGTTTAAATCCGTGAGCTCATAACAATATTGAACAAAAAATTACTAGCCATCTTTGTAGGATTCTAAGAAACCAACTCATTATTTTAAAAACTGGTAAATAAGGGGTAAGAATCAAACATTCTTTCCCATACAAACTGTCCTTTAGGGTAACCAAACAGTTGATGAGACATTTATTTTACTTTACAGATAGTACACTACCTAATCTATGGAGAAGGAATGACAGAATTTAGATATCATTTTGCAACCTCTAATGAATTAATAAATCTAGACAATAATCATCACTGGTGGCTAACATTACAAAAGGAAAGAGAACCAGAAATAATATGCCTCCTAATGGAATCACACATCACCACCTAGGAAATATTCCTGACAAAAAAATCCCAACTGAATCTGACCACGTTTCTAGACCTAACTACTGACTCTCAGGAAACACTTAAATGATACCAGAGAGAAGAAATCAGCAAAATCCAAACAGTGGGCAAATGAATCTGTTTTTCTTTCCCAACAACAACAACAAAAACTGCACAGAAAGAAAAGAGATGGAAGGGGTACCTACAAAGTAAGAGACTGGAGAGACATATCAACCAATTGCAGTGCACAGTCCTTCTCTGGATTCTAATTCAAATAAATGATTAAAAAAGTAGACAGTTATGAAAATTTGAACACTGGATATTGATATTAACAAATGATTTTTAACTTTTTCAGATGCAATAATGGCATAATGATTGTTTTTTTTAAAAAATAAACCTTATCCTTGAGAGATACGTACCAATTTGAATTTGCTTCAAAAAAATCCTGTGTGTGGAAGTGAGGTTAAGGGAGTGTGCATGGAAGAAACAAGTAGAGGTATGGATGAAACAAGATTGACTGTGAGTTGATAATAATTGAAACTTAATGGTGAGCATATGGTAGTTCACAAGACTACTTTTCTGTGTCTGGAATTTATTATAACAAAGCTTTCTAAAGAAGGTTCTTCTGAGACCTCTGATCTCAACAAGTTATGAAGTGGCTGAACTCACTATAATCATCCATCATCCTTATCCTTATTTCTGAGATAAAGAAAATTGGTGATTCATTTGGAAATTCCTCATGACTCACACTTCCTGTTCAAACTTAAATTGGCCTTCTTCATGGATACCCTAAAAGAGTCATAGAGATCTGCCTGTATCAGCTACCAACCCAACAATCCTCCAAGCCCCATAAACCAGGAGACCTTGCAACACTCTAACATTTGGAGCTACCAATACCACCTCCCGTCCTATTTTACTGGAGAATACTGATCTGTAGAGATAATCTTGGCTTTGCCATGTTTGTCTCAGCTAAGCAACTCATACCTCCACCTTGTCAAATCACTGCCCAGACAGGACAAGTTTATTCTACAAATCTACTCTTGTTTCCTTTAAGAAAATGCATTTCTTCTCCATCATAGTCCCTGGGAGAGGGCTGAGAAAAGAGATGCTCAATTATTTACTGAATGAAAATATTAAAACTGAGTCAAAAGAAGAGGAGCACTTAGGAATGATAATAGGATTATCTGACTAGAATGAGAGGAAATAGGGACCAGGGCCTGAAGGAACCCTCATAGCCAGAAATGTCAGGAGAAAGAAAGCAAATGCTCACATGCCCTTTAAAAAAAAATTTTTTTTTTTTTCTTAGAAAGAACTGAATGTCAGGAAGGTAAGAAAGGGCATCAGCTAACTCACCTGGGCCATGGCTTTCAGTATTACAGGAGATGATCACTCCTCCTTGGGGCTGTTCTCCTGGAAAAGGATAGTGTTTCTGAGAAGGCAGGCCTGGGGAAGCAAAGAAATGCTCTAGAAACAACACTGACTTTACAGCTTTCAGACTCTCCAGGCAAAACTACCTCTACTTCCCTTGGTCTTAGGATATAACTCTAGTGAGTGGGAGTATGGAATAAATCCCCCTCCTATCTCAGCTCCAGAAACCCCAGGCTTTAGCTGCAGTAAGATGGATCCTGGCTAGTTGATCCAAAGAAACACAGACTCATATTGCCTCTCCTTCACCCAAGCAACCCAGGTTCCTGTCTCAGCCAGTGATTCAAGCAAGACCTTGCCCCATCTCAGTGCTGTTGTTGCTCTGAACCCAAGACAGGGCTGCTATGATCTGCCCTGAGCAGATCCCTCCTCTGCAGCCCTCAGGTCCCCAAGCCAGACTCACCTAAATGGTGCTTTTGGCCAGGAACACAGTTCAATCTAATTAAAAGGACTAAAGACTTCCCTAATCAAGTCTCATTTCCCAAGCCTGAGAAAGTCAAATTCCCCCTACCACACCCCTGCACCCATACCCACACTGAGGCACTCCTCATCCTTACATTCTAGCTCTGATTTGTTAAAAAACCAACCAAACAAAAAACTTTGCTTATGTGTTTTACCCACACAAAACAGTCAAAATGTCAACTTTTCTAGCTCTAGGGTAAGATCTTTCTTACCTATACATATTTATATAAATGTCTCTTTTTTAATTTTAATGCTTTCATTTGTTACATTTAAATGTTTAATCAATTATTATTTTATTTTGGTATAAAATTATTTGGTAAAAGACAATAGAATAAGATTAGTAATTATAATTTTATTTTAGTATAAGAAATGAGTTAAGAAGCCTACTTCATTTCCCCCCCAGAGAGGGCTACCCTGGTGTACCTAAAACACATGCGAATAATATTTCATAAGACATAAAATGCACCATTATTTTATATGCCACTAAGAAAGAAAGAAACTATTTAAGACATAACCTGATTTCAGGTATGTTGAAATGAGAAAAAAAGGTGAGCCTTAGAATAGATGACTATGGAATGTATTTTCTCTACTGATTTAAATGCTACCCTTATCATAGATGATACATGTTTGGATTTATTTGTGATTCTATTTTGATTCAGTGATCTCTTTATCATTTTGCCAGTACCACATTCTCTATATAATTTAAAAATATGTTTTAATGTCTTAATAAAAGCCCCCTCCACTACATACCAATTAGAATGGCCAAAATCCAGAACACTGATAACACCAAATGCTGGCCAGGATGTGGAGCAACAGGAACTCTCATTCATTGCTGGTGAGAATGCAAAATGGTACAGCCACTTTGGAAGACAGTTTGGCAGCTTCGTACAAAATCAAACATACTCTTACCATATGGAGTTGAGAATACCTAGTGGGATGGAGAAAAAGTTCAGGAAAAGGAAAGAGAAGCAATCATCAAAGCTATCTCACTGCAAACTCCTAGCTCAAGGAGTCAGAAGGTTAAACTTTTTCTTTAAAGTTTATGGTATTGATTAGTTCAGTGAAATGGACACTGTTTATTAACTAACACTGACTGAAAACCTTATCCATGGGCAAGAAATCAAATGGCCCACAGAGAAGCTTGACAGTAGAAGTTATGGGAAAGAACAAAGCAATTGTTTTCTAGTTGTTTCCTATGGAGTACTGCTTTTCTAATAGATTTAGGGAAAAAAATGTTAAATAATACTGTTGATAGTGCCTTCTGCCTGATTTTACTATGAAGGCTTCTAATATTTCACTATTAGGCATTAGGTTAGTTTTTTGTTTTAACTTTATAATACAGAAATTTCCAAACATACATAAAAGTAGAATTTAAATAGTATAAAAAACCTTACATGTACCCACTAACTGGCTTCAACAATTATAAAGTCACAGACAATACTGTTTCATCTAGATTCGAATCCACTAATTTTTATTGAGATATACCTCACACACCATGTAAGTTACTCATTTTAAGTATATAATTCAATGTTTTTTAGTATATCACCACAATCCAATTTTAGAACATTTTCATCTCCCCTAAAAGAAAAACCATTAAGAGTCAATTCCAGGACTTCTCTGGTGGAACAGTAGTTAAGAATTCACCTGCCAATGCAGAGGACACAGGTTCGATCCCTGGTCCGGGAAGATCCCACATGCCACGGAGCAACTGAGCCCACAAGCCACAACTACTGAGCCCACGCATCACAATTACTGAAGCCTGTGCACCTAGAGCCCATGATCTACAACAAGAGAAGCCACTGCAATGAGAAGCCCGCACACAGCAACAAAGAGTAGCCCCACTTGCCACAACTAGAGAAAAGCCTGTGTGCAGCAACGAAGAGCCAATGCAGACAAAAATAAATAATTAATTAATTTTAAAAAAAGAAACTGTTACAAAATTAAAAATCTATACTAAAAACAGAAATCAACATGTCTGATGAAGTTGAAAAGGTACTCAGCTTAATGATCACCAGCTCAGGTTCTAACACTCTTATACTGTACAACCTAGTCCCAGGTACTGACCAAAAACTGGGAGCTCAGCTTTAAATCTATCCTGTAGTGGTTTTTTTTCCTCATATCTAATTTGGTAATTTGTGTCTTATCTCCCCTTTTTTCTTTAAGTTTTTATAGAGGTTTATCAATTTTTATTGATTCCCCAAAATAAACTTTTGGAGTTATTAATTTTCTCAATTATATATTTACTTTATATTTCAATATACATAAATTTATATTGAGCTCTTATTCTTATTATTTCCTATTTTTTTTTGCTTTCTTTGGGTTTAATTTAGTATTCAGTTTTATTTCCTTAACTTCTTGAGATGAAAACATAGATCATTAATTTTTCAACATTCTTCTTTACTAGAGTATGCATTTACAGCTATATATTTTCTTTAGGTTTAGCTTTAGCAACACCCCACATTTTGATGCTATATTTTCATTATCTTTCAGTTCAAAATATTTTTAATTTCCATTGCAATTTCTTCTTTGATTCACCAGTTATTTATAAATACAATTGCTTAAATCCCAAACATTGGGATATTTCTAAATATCATTCTGTTATTGACTTCTGCTGAATTCCACTGTGGACAGAAAACATACAGTATTATTTCAATCCTTTGAAAGTTACTGAGATTCCTTTTACGGTCCAGCACATGATCAATCTGGATAAATGTCTCATATGCATCTGAAAAGGATATATACTGTAGTTGTAAGGTACACTGTTCTACATATATCATTTAAGTCAAGTTTGTCAATCACACTGCCCAAATATTATATAGCTTTACTCAGTTTCTATTGATTGTTCTACCAGCTATTGAAACAAGTGCTAAAAATCCCCCACTATGATTGTGATTTGTCTACTACTTCTGTCAAATATACCTGAAGTCATCTTATGAAGGTCTATGTATTTAGAACTGTAATATCTTACTAGTAGTCTAACCTTTTTATTATGAACTATTGTTCTTTATCTCTAGTAAAACTTCTTGTCCCACAGTCTAATTCCCGTACAATGAGAGTGAGTCAGGAGTGTAAATTGATACAACTATTTAGAAAAACTGTCAGTATGTATTAAAGCTGAATATTTGCATAACCTATGCCACAGAAATTTCACTCCTAGGGATATACCCAACAGAAATGCATTCATATGTGCACCAAAAGACATGTGCAAGAATGTTCATAGCAGCCTTGCTCATAATAGGTCCAATCTGAAAACAGCTTAAATACCAATAGATAATGGAAAGGATAATAAATTGTGGTATGTTCATACAATGGAATTTTAAGCAACAACAATAATAAATGACCTATACTACATGAAGCAACATGGATGAGTCTCACATATTCATACTGCATAATATTATTAAGTAGTACATTCATATTCATGTAAAATGTAATGATGAATAAAAAGAAGTCAAGCACAAAAGAGTGGATATTGTGTGATTCTACTTATATAAAATTCAAGAACAGGTAAAATTAATCTATGGCTATAGAAAACAGAATAATTGTTATCTTCGGGAGAGGTGGATAGTGAGTGGATGGAACAAGAATCGGGCTTCTAGAATGCTGGTAATGTTCTACTTCCTGATCTGATTTGAGCTCTGGATAAGCAAATATGCTCATTTTCTAAAATTCATCAAGTCATATACTTTCATTTCTGTACTTTTTGGAACGTATGTTACACTTTTAAAACCACGTGATATATGAGAAGAGTCATCAAAAATTAAAATACCAAGTGACCAAGTATTAGAATACAGGATGACTATGCTTATAATCTGCTGGTAAGAATTTAACTGGTACAACCATATTGAAAATCAGTCCGGCATTATCTAGGAAATTTGAAAATACACACGTATCTTATGGCCCAGCAATTCCATTGGTATGTTTATACCCTAGGAAAGCGTGCATAGGTGCACCAGGGTACTTATAAAGCGAAAAGGAAACCCCAGAGCACCTTGTATTTGGCTTGGTCAACAGCCATTCCTCCTTCTCCTCTGGGGACCTCTCTGAGAAAAGCAGAGCTGAGGAAGGAGAAAGGAATCATGAAATGCCAGGCCCTTCTTGTGGCTCAGACTGATCAGATCAGAGGTTACCCTGGACCCACACCTGCCACCCATGGAGAGGAAAGATGGAGAAAGGTCAGAGGAGTCTAGGCTGTCCTGAGCATTCCTGGTTTCAGAAGGGGAAAAGTCTGTGGCCCACGACTAAAATCTGTCCTGACCTAACACATCAACCACTGGGACATACACACTGTTAGCCTGGCACAATTACAGGCACCCTCCAACCGCACACTCAGTGCCACAAAAAGTTACATGATCACACTCACACATCCTCACACAGTCAGACATCAGTACACTTAGTACTGCTAACATTCATAAAACCACAATCACACGCAGCCCTCAGATAACACAGCCATAGCAACATAATCACAGATTCTCAGCACTCCCCACCGCCCCAACACACACAATGATACAAAGTTGTATGGACACACACAATCTCAGTCCCACTACGGAGGCACAGTCACACCTACACACACAGAGCCGCACACTTTCACAGTCACACACCACAACGAGGATATCCACAGTCACACCTGCACACAGAGCTCCGCGCGCATGATCAGTCACAGTGACACACCCACCACAGGGATATACAATCACACGCGCACACAGCGCGTACAGTCACATAAGGTCACAATCGCACACATGGAATCCCACACTTCACCCTCCCCCAGTCTTATCAAATCATACAGGCCCGAGACTCCGGACCCGCCTGGACCGTCCCTTCAGACCACCAGGGGTGCACCTCCGGAACCTAGTCGAGCCCCCAGGACCTAGGCTGCTCACCTTGCACTTCCCCTTCCCCGGAGGCCTAGGGTCCCGCAGGCGAGTGAAGGGTCAGCCCTATACCCGCCAGGGTGTCTGGGAAATGTAGTCCGGAGCCGGATCCGCTCGAACAAGATGTCACCCGACCCTCGGATTTTCTGCACAGCCTGGGCCAAGCCACACTTCTTCTCGCCTCTCGGACTTGCTGCTAGGAGGCTGGAGATCCAGATACAGTCCCCACACGCCAGAGACAAGCTTCCTCCTAGGGCCGGGCCAATCTCAGGGAGCCATAAATTCCCTGAGAAATAGAATAATGTCGCTGGATTCGCACCGGAAGTTGATTGGAGCCGCAAGCACTTCTGGGAAATGTAGTCTAGAGCTGGAATGGTGAGGCGCCGGCCCACGTAGAAGATTGTCTTGGTTGGCCGCTTGCACAGAGCTTGCCGCAGTGAAGGACAGAGTGGCGGCCAGCACTATTCTAAGAGTTGTAGCTCACTCTGAGAATATTCCGGACTGACTGACTAAGGCGTCATTTTTGCCTTCCTCCGTGGATTACCATGGTACGGGACCTATGCTGATCGGGGAGCGGTAACCTAGGGGTCTCAGACCCGAGCCGCACCAGGGAAACTGAAGGAGAGTAATCAGACAGCCTGGAATGGGGCTGATGGGGACGGGTTATCAGGATCGTCCAGCAGTGTGTTTGCTGGGGATGGTAGTGTTGACTCTGATGATGGCCCCACTGTGTTAAGTCCATAGGTGAAATTGGATGAGTTGCCTCATTTTCTTCATCTGGAAAACAGTGATACTTCAGGGTGCATGTTCTGGTACCATCAGTTTTATTTGCCTTTTGGAGAAGGAAACCAATTCATCTGACACAGTTTCAAACTTGTGTTTTATAAATCATATCTCTGTTCCTTGTATGGCTGTGGATCCCACACCCTTCCATGCCTTAGAGATCTTGTTTCATGGGTACAGTTTGTCTTCCAAGAAAACGCGGAAGGCTGCAAATAAGAAAAGAGTTTATTTGGTGGGGTGTTAGGAATTGCACTTCTGGAGACAGATTTGGGTAAAACCGAAA
>NW_006798798.1:6995816-7006739 GCF_000442215.2 Lipotes vexillifer | reverse complement strand
AAAGAGTGTTCCAGAAGAGAAAGAGTCAGGGGCTTATGAAGGCAAACCCCACAAAGTTATTAAAGTTGTCTGGAAGGAATTATGATTAACTCTGACCGGAGGAAAGGAAATACTTGTCCTTAAGGGATAGGCTGTCACTGAGTTATTTTAGGGGAAGTGTCTTCCAAGCATCTTGAGTTTCTGGAAGTTGAGATTCCATCTAGGCTGAGGCATGCATGTCATACTTCCTCCATGGCCTCCCAGCTACATTTTAGAGAGCTCTCTTCATAATACCGACTCCATTTTGATTTTCCTTTCACAAATTTCTACCTCCCTTTGCAGAGTTTAGAATTATATTTTATTTTATTTATATTTTATTCCTCTCCAATCTTCCAGTCATCCCTGACTCCCCAAACTCGGGGGGGGGGGAGGGAGGGGAAGGAAGGATTCATTACAGTAGTACAACAGCTTAGATATGAATCTTTTTTTTTTTTTTTGCGGTATGCGGTCCTCTCACTGTTGTGGCCTCTCCCGTTGTGGAGCACAGGCTCCGCACGCGCAGGCTCAGCGGCCATGGCTCACGGGCGCAGCCACTCCGCGGCATGTGGGATCTTCCCGGACCGGGGCATGAACCCGCGTCCCCTGCATCGGCAGGCGGACTCTCAACCACTGCGCCACCAGGGAAGCCCTTAGATATGAATCTTAGCCCTTTCACCTCTTGGAAACAATTAAAAGTCACAAAAAGGGACCAAAACAGAAAACTCCAGTTTCTGTGAAGTTCAGAGAAAGGAAAAGCCCTTGAACTCCAAAATACTCATGAGCACTTCCCAATACAGTTGATATTAGGTAAAAGCATGCTAAAGAATGAGGACTGGTGAACAGAAGTGAGAGTGATGCTTAGGAGCTAGTAAATCCTATTAGAGAAGACTCCAGACATAGGGGGGAAAATCATTTCAGGAAGACTAGGTGCTTATCTTGAAAGATAAACTTTGGAGAGGGAACTGCCATGAAGAGAGTAGAGGGCAAGCAGAGTAACAGATGGAAGCCATGTGCCAAGATCAGGAGTCAAGTTTAAGGGAAATTGATCCAGAATACTAAAATATGTCACAGTTTTGACTGAAGTTATTGGTCTGTAAGCTAGAAGAAGACTCCAGTATCAGAGAAAACCTACAGTTGCTTAAAGGAGAGAAACTTCGATTAGTGTCAAGTTTCTACTCAATAATATTTAGCAACAGAAATCAGTGGAACAAAGCCAAAAGGATAATCAAGAGAGTGAATGCCAATTATTTTTGTTCACAATCAAGCTGCAATTCAGGTATAGATATAATTTAGGGTCACCCTAAAATGAGGATGTGAATTAGGGCGACTTGAGAGCCAGGGACAGTAATATAAAGGATAGGGTGATTTATTTTAGTAGAATAAAGAGGATGATGATTAATATGTAAAAATAGCTAAAAACAAAACAAATGAATAAAAAAGACACTAAAATGTTATGAGTGGAGGAAGATGGAGGAAGTAGATAGAATGAGTAGAACCTGATGGAGCAAAGTTTGCAGGAGAAATTCTTAGACAAGAAAGAAGAGTATGGATGCAGCAATTACAGAGGTGAGGGAAGAAAAGAACTGTGGGGAACAAAGTAAAATGTGAAATAAAATGGCTTGTTAGGAAGATTGTATGCTTCAGATTATGACAGGCCTGAGATTCAAATCCCAGTTCTGAAAATTAACTACTTGTGACCTTGAGCAAATGACTTGTGTTCTATGCACAGCATCATCAAAAATCTTGATAAAAGTATCTTTTTCTCATGAACATCATATGGATCAGGGAAAATGTGTGGATTAGTTTATACAAAATAAATGCTCAAAAGCTATTGAATACTTCTCAACTAATTCTTTGAAGCCAGTATCACCCTGATGCCAAAATCAGACAAAGAAATTAGGAGAAAAGAAAACTAGAGGCAAATATACTTTATGAAGACAGACACAAAAATTCTCAAAAATTACTAGTAAATGGAATCTAGCAACATATAAAAAAGATTATATGCCATAGGGCTTCCCTCGTTGCACAGTGGCTAAGAATCTGCCTGCCAATGCAGGGGATATGGGTTCGAGCCCTGGTCTGGGAAGATCCCACATGTCACGGAGCAACTAAGCCCGTGTGCCACAACTACTGAGCCTGTGCTCTAGAGCCTTCGTGCCACATCTACTGAAGCCCACTCACCTAGAGTCTGTGCTTTACAACAAGAGAAGCCACCGCAATGAGAAGCCCGCGCACCACAACGAAGAGTAGCCCCCGCTCGCTGCAACTAGAGAAAACCCTGCGTGCAGCAACAAAGACCCAACACAGCCAAAAATAAATTTTAAAAAATAAAATAAAATAATTTTTAAAAGATTATATACCATAAATAACCAACTAGGATTTAGTCCAGGAATACAACGATGGTCCAACATATGAAGACCAATCAAAATAATACATCATATTAACAGAAGAAAAACAAAAGCCATATGATCATATCAGTAGATCCAGAAAAGCATTTGATAAACCCAATAACATTTCATGATAAAAAAAATACAACTCAACAAACTGGGAATAGAAGAGAACTTCTTCAAACTAATAATGACATGTGTGAAAAATGCACAGCTAACATCATAGTTGATGGTAAAGGGCAGAAATTTTTCTCTTGTGCTAAGTGCAATAGATTGAATGTGTCCCCCCAGAATTCATATGTTGAAACCTAATCCTCATGTGGTGGTATGTGGAAGGGGGTCCTTTAGGGTTAATTAGATTATGAGAATAGAACCATCATGAATGGGATTGGTGCCCTTAAGAAAGAGACTTCAGGGATCTCCCTTGCCCCCCTACCATGTGAGGACACAGCAAGAAGTTAGCTGTCTGTGAACCAGGAAGTGGGCTCTCACCGGATGTGGAATTTGACAGCACCTTAATCTTGGACTTCCCAGCTTCCACAACTGTGAGAAATAAATGTTTGCTGTTTGGGTCACCCAGTCTATGGTATTTTTGTTATAGCAGTCCAAAAGGACTAAGACAATCAGGAACAAGCCTGTTCAAGAATGTCCATTCTCCCCATTTCTTTTTTTTTTTTTTTTTCCGCGGTACGCGGGCCTCTCACTGTTGTGGCCTCTCCCGTTGCGGAGCACAGGCTCCGGATGTGCAGGCTCAGCGGCCATGGCTCCCGGGCCCAGCTGCTCCGCGGCATGTGGGATCCTCCCGGACCAGGGCATGAACCCGTGTCTCCTGCATCGGCAGGCAGACTCTCAACCACTGCGCCGCCAGGGAAGGCCCCATTCTCCCCATTTCTACTCAGCATTGTACTGGAGATTTTAGACAGGGCAATTAGGCAAGAAAAAGAAATAAAAGGAGTAAACTCTGTTCACAGATGCCATGGTCTTATTCATAGAGAATCTTAAGGGATCCACACAAGTGAATGCACCAAGGTTTCAGGTTACACGATCAATATTCAAAAATCCATTGTGTTTCTATATGCAAACAATGAACAATCCAAAAATGAAATTAAGAATACAATTTCATTTTATTCAAAAACTAGTTAGGGATAAACTTAGTAAAAGAAGTGCAAGATGGTGTTTACTAGAAACTATAAAACTTAGTTGAAGGAAATTAAAGAAGACCTTAAAATGAGAAAGCTTTCCCATATTCATATATTGGAAGATTGAATAATGTTAAGAAAGCAATACTCCCAAAACTGATATACAAATTCAGCACATTATCAAAATCCCAGCCTGATTTTGGTAAGAATTGATAAGCTGACCCTAACATTCATATGGATTCAAAGGGACCCAGAAAAGCAAAACAAAGTTGAAAGACTCACATTTTCTGATTTCAAAACTTACTACAAAGCTACAGTAATCAAGACAGTGTATTCTTGGCACAAAGTATAGACATCTAGCCTTGAGAATGCAGAAACAAGCCCTTATATTTACAGTCAATCGATTTTTCAACAAGAGTGCCAAAACAATTTAATGGGGGAAAGAATAGTCTTTTCAACAAATGATGCTGGGACAACTGGATAGGCACACACAAAAGAATGAAGACTTTTACCTCACACCATGTATAAAAATGGACTCAAACGGATCACGGATCATAGATCGAAATGTCAGAGCTAAATCTATAAAACTCCCAGAAGAAAACATAGGACTAAATCTTTGTAACCTTTGGGTTTCACATGGCTTCTTTTATATGCAACCAAAAGTACACATGACAAACAAAAACAGGTAAATTGATTTCATCAAACTCAAACAATATTGTACTTCAAAGGACACCAGTAAGAAAGTGAAAAGACAACCCACAGAAAATATTTTCAAATCATATATCTGATAAGTAATTTTTATTCATGATACATGAAGAATAGTTACAACTCAATAAAAAACCAAATAACCCCAATTTTTAAATGGTCAAAGTATTTGAATAGTCAAACATACAAATGACCAATCACCACATTAAAAGATGCTCAACACTGTTAGGTGTTATTTGTATTAGGAAAATGCAAATCAAAACCAAAATGGGATAGTATCTCACCCACACTCAGATGACTAAAAATCAAAAGTTTGTAAAACTCTAGAGATTCATCAGCATCAAACCTAGTATTTGGAAGTCTTTTTGTTGCCAGTCGTAATTTTAACCCTTCCACCATCAGTATCTGAAGAGTCAAATGAATTAACAATGTAATTTTTTAAAAGGGCTCCCACGTAGAGAGGATAAACTTTTCTCATTTTCAACAGCTTTTCCCCACATTGTGGACCTGACAATTAGGACAGCCCTTAACCACCTTGAACTTTTTGGAACTCATCAATCATGCCTGATAAATTCTCAGCATTCCTTTTTTTTTTTTTTTTCCCTTACCTCCTGAGTTATACCAAGAAGGTGAGGGAGCAAGACTTTGGGGTTATCAAGTGGTCACCTGGGAAGCAATAAAGATGGTCTGGTGGAAAGATGCCCTGTCAGACCCCAAAGTTTATGGATTTGGAATCTAGCCTTGGAGAAAGGAAACATTAAAAAAAAAAGTCAATAAATAAAATCCCAGAGAATACTGATCAATTGACAAGAATACAAGGAAAAATAACTGAGAATGACAAATGGCTGCAGCCTTAGCTGTGTTGAAGGCAACCCAGGGACCATTCAACTTTTTTAGCTCCTACAGAAGTGAGGAAACTGACAAGAGTACAGAATTTCTGTACTTGTTGGAGCCTAATCTTGGTTTTTCAGTTGCTTATACACATGAAGAGCCCCAAGACCTAAAAAGAGACCATGTGAATAATAGCAGGCTTTTGAGACATAGAAATTCACACTCTGGTGAGACAGCCATGTCTTCCACACATGTCCATATATAATCTAGCCAAACAAAACATTTATTATTTTAACTTTTTATCTTAAACAGTTTTAGACATACACAAAAGTAGACTGAATAGTATGAACATCCCCCCTCACCCACCCAACCCATGTACCATTCAGCTTTAACAGTTATCAAACTTTAGCCAACCTTCTTTCAACTAGTCCTCTCTGAATTTTTTTTTCTGTAGTATTTTTAAAGCATATTCCAGACACTACAAATAATTTTTTAAGTACAAACAATATGTTTCAATGACAATGTAATTAAAGCTTTAAAACTCTAGTTTTTAATAATAAATTAATCTTATTGAATTTTTGTATTTGTAAATATTTATTTTACCATCACGGTTGTAGAGTTATACATAGATAGGAATAAATAAGTACTGACACAGCTGAGGTTTTGTTTTTGTTTTTTTGAGGTATGCGGGCCTCTCACTGTTGTGGTCTCTCCCGTTGCGGAGCACAGGCTCTGGGCGCGCAGGCTCCGGGCGCGCAGGCTATGCAGCCAGGGCTCACGGGCCCAGACGCTCCGCGGCATGTGGGATCTTCCTGGACCGGGGCACAAACCCATGTCCCCTGCATCGGCAGGCGGACTCTCAACCACTGCACCACCAGGGAAGCCTGGCAGCTGAGGTTTTTGTGGTAACTATCTCCTCTCTCTGAATTTTAATTTCTCTAGAACTCAATATTGTATTAGTCTAACATCCCAAAGATAATTAGGAATTTTTGAAAATATATTTAGGATATCATAGTAAAGAACACAGTCATTGTTGATATAAGAATATATCAAAGAAAATAGCACTTTAAAACTTAGATACATAGATAGTGTAACTATAACTCTATAGATTCATATAATTTGCACTATTGTCTGAGGTTTACAAGAATCAATTTATAAAGATGAGTTATTTCAACCACAACTCAGTCTAGTTGTATACCCATAGTTATGCATATCTATACTTATGTAATCCTCAATATTAGTGCATGTAATAACTTTCCTGGTGATTAGGCAAATGAGTGGTAAGCATGTTCCATTTAATTTAGGCTTTTCTGTTTGCAAGTGTAGTCTTCTATGAACTAAAATGTTATTTTATCTCCCTGCCTCTGGGAGAAGAGCTTAAAGAGAATGAATGGAACTATAATTATCAGGGCATAACATTATTAAAGCAGTGAATCAGAAACATAAACGTTTTAGCGGTTATAGGTAACATCCACAGGATATAGCAATGATTTCAGAAGGTAAGACCCAATGTCCTTTAGGACTCACTTGTGAAAACTAACAATGGCCAAGACTGTTTTATGGCTTAAAAGGCTATTGATATTCTCTACAGCTGCAGCAGAGGAGAGTCATGGGTTTTTCATAATCTTTAAGCATTTATCCATGGATTTACTTTTATTATCAACTTGAAAAAACATGTTGGAAAAAAATGAAGTTTTTAGCATATGTGCTCCGATACTCTCACCAGCCATTCTCTATTTATATTAGAACATGGTCACATTTTTTTTAAAGTTAATTTTAATAAATTTTTTTCTTGAAATAGCATATGGTATGAGTTTAGTCCAAATTGCCTTCTTGGGACTTCCCTGGTGGTCCAGTGGTTAAGAATCCGTCTTCCAATGCAGGGAACACGGGTTCGATCCCTGGTCGGGGAACTAAGGTCTCACTGCCTTGGGGCGCTGCAATGAAGACGAAGCGCAGCCAAAAAAAAAAAAAAAAAAGCAAAATAAAACAAATTGCCTTCTTATCAAGCAATATTTATAGACTAATTCTTCCTTTACCTTTATTATGGACTAGTGCCTTAAGCATTTATTCTTAAACAGATTAACTTTTCAGAGTCAAGTTTCCTGTTGCTTTGGTCTGTTAGCTTTTACCTCTTTCCTCTCTGTTATTTTTTACCATCAGTTAATTTGGTAGAAGTAAATCCCTATTCTTTACGGAAATACTATAGCATTATTCTTTTTTACTTTTAAAATTAATAAATAATTAGTAAAATATAAGAAAATGCAAACTTGTACCAATGTGCATACTTTACTGTATCATGGACAACTTTTCTTGTTTGTAAATATAAGTCTGGATCACAAATTTTTAGTTTCATAGAATTCTGTTATATGGATTTGCTATCATTTATTTAACCAAAATCCCAATGATAAACATCGAGATTGTCTTAAAAATTTTTGCTATTAAGAATAAAACCTCACCACTTCACACCCACTAGGATGGCTATAATAAAGAAGATAATAGCAAGTGTTAGCAAGGACGTGGAAAAGTTGGAAACCTTATACACTGCTGATGGGTATGTCACGTGGGGCAGTTTTTTAGAAATCTGTTTGACAGAACTCAAAATGTTAAACATAGAATTACTATTTTACCTAGTATTTACACAAGAAAATTGAATGTGCACAGAAAAACTTGTACACAACTGTTCATTGCAGCATTATTCACAATAGCCAAAAAGTAGAACCAACCCAAATGTCCATCAACTAATGAGTGGATAAATAAAATGTGGTGTAACCATACAATGTAATATTATTTGTCACTAAAATGAAGTACTGATACATGCCACAATGTGGATGACCCTTGAAAACATGTTAATTAAAAGAAGCCAGCTAAAGAAGACGATACTGTACAATTCCATTCATATAAAATGTCCAGAGCAAGCACACAGAGTAGATTTTTGTGGCCAGAGACACAAAGTAGATTAGTGGATGCCTAGGGTTAGTGGGTTTGGGGAC
Source organism: Lipotes vexillifer (assembly GCF_000442215.2). Classification (NCBI taxonomy): domain Eukaryota; kingdom Metazoa; phylum Chordata; class Mammalia; order Artiodactyla; family Lipotidae; genus Lipotes; species Lipotes vexillifer. The sequence continues at coordinate 6,998,666 of NW_006798798.1, read as the reverse complement.
AACAGGAAGTTACTGCTGAAGGGTACAAGTTTATTTTGGGGATGATGAAAATGTTCTAAAATTGATTGTGGTGATGGTTGTATAACTGTGTAAATAGGATTTCCTTGGTGGTCCGGTGGTTAACATTCTGCCCTTGCACTACAGGGGCTGTGGGTTTGATCCCTGGTCAAGGAAGTTCCACATGCTGTGCAGTGTGGCCAAAAAAATAAATAATAAATAAATAAATAAATAAATAAATAAATAAATAAATAAATGTGTAAATATACTAAAAACTATTGAATTATTCATGTTAAGTGAGTGACTCGTATGGTACGTGAATTATATCTCAGTAAAGCTGTTTAAAAAAAAACACATGATCTGGGCTTCCCTCGTGGCGCAGTGATTGAGAATCTGCCTGCCGATGCAGAGGACACGGGTTCGTGCCCCTGTCGGAGAAGATCCCACATGCTGCGGAGCGGCTGGGCCCGTGAGCCATGGCCGCTGAGCCTGTGCATCCGGAGCCTGTGCTCCGCAACGGGAGAGGTCACAACAGTGAGAGGCCCGCGTACCGCAAAAAACAAACAAACAAACAAAAACAAAAAAACCCCATGATCTCCATTACTCTCTCCGATAAATATTTGCATCCTTTTATGATTTTTTAAAATTAAAAAAAATTATTCTTAATTACAAAAGGAATACATACATTCTTATTTGTAAAAACGGATATATTACATTTAAAACAAAAGTACTTTGATTCACCATAACAATCCCAATCACTTCTTTAGAAGTTGTTGGGACTTCCCTGGTGGCTCAGTGGTTGAGAATCTGCCTGCCAATGCAGGGGACATGGGTTCAAGCCCTGGTCTGGGAAGTTCCCACATGACGTAGAGCAACTAAGCCTGTGTGCCACAACTACTGAGCCTGTGCTCTAGAGCCCACTAACCACAACTACTGAGCCCACATGCCACAACTACTGAAGCCCGCGTGCCTAGAGCCCGTGCTCCGCAACAAGATAAGCCTGCACACCGCAACGAAGAGTAGCCCCTGCTCGCGGCAACTAGAGAAAGCCCGTGAGCAGCAGCAAAGACTCAACGCAGCCAAAAATAAATAAATAAATATATTTTTAAAATAAATAAATAAATAAATATATTTTAAAAAAAGTCACTCTTGACGTTTGGGTATGTATCCTTCCACAAACATTTTTCTACATGCTTTGGTACATAGACATATGTCTAAGGAAAATCCTTGATTTGTGTTTTCTCTGTGTGTGTCTGTGAGGTTTGCCTTTTTCTTTCTTAAGTGTGTGCAAGTATATATGTCATTATTTTTAACTTCTACATAGAATACTGTGATTTATTTAGCCCTCATCTCTCTGATGTACATGAGTATTGTTTCAGTGTTTTGCTGTCATCAGTTTCTGAATGCTTGCCTACTTGTGCTTCTGTGGCTGCTTCTCTTGGTAGATAAGGAGAAGCTGGCTAGTGGGGTAGTTGGATTATGTATTTTTAAAGTTTTAACTGATTGCCAAATTTTCCATGGAGTTGCCAAAGTAATTTTCATTTGTGCCAGCAGGATATAAAAGTATCCTGTAATTCACAACCTCCCTGATACATGATATACACTTTTCTTAATTTTGGCTAATCAATCTCATTTTCTTTTGTATCTTTTCATGAAGTTGGCCATCTTTTCATATGTCTACCGGCTATATGATATGCCTAAGTGTAGTTCTTTGGTTTTCTGGTGTGTGAGTTTTTAAATTTTTTTGTATTTATTCTGCTTGGTATTCTCTGAGCATCCTGGATCTGTGGTAGTTTGGTGTATGTCATTAATTTTGGAAAGGTTTTGGCCATAATTACTTCAAATAATTCTACTCAGCTCTCTCTTCTCCTTCTGGCATTCCACTTACATGCATGTTCTACCTTTGAAATTGTCCCATAGTTCTTGGAAGTTTTGTTCTGTTTTTTTGTTTGTTTTCTTGTTTTGTTTTTTATTTTTGGCTACATTGGGTCTTCACTGCTGCACACTGGCTTTTCTCTAGTTGCATCAAACGCGGGCTACTCTTTGCTGCAGTGCGCGGGCTTCTCATTGCAGTAGCTTCTCTTGTTGCGGAGCATGGGCTCTAGGCACACGGGCTTCAGTAGTTGTGGCACGTGGACTCAGTAGCTGTAGCTCGCGGGCTCTAGAGAGCAGGCTCAGTAGTTGTGGCACATGGGCTTAGTTGCTCCGTGGCATGTGGAATCTTCCCAGACTAGGGCTCGAACCTGTGTCCCCTGCATTAGCAGGCAGATTTTTTTTTTTTCACTTTAACATCTTTATTGGAGTATAATTGCTTAACAATGGTATGTTAGTTTCAGCTTTACAACAAAATGGATCAGTTATATATATACATATGTTCCCATATCTCTTCCCACTTGCATCTCCCTCCCTCCCACTCTCCCTATCCCACCCCTCCAGGCAGTCACAAAGCACCGAGCTGATCTCCCTGTGCTATGTGGCTGGCAGGCAGATTTTTAAACACTGTGCCACCAGGGAAGTCCTCTTGTTTTGTTTTTAAATTCATTTTTCTCTTTGCATTTATTTTGGGACGTTTCTATTGACCTATCTTCAAGCTCACTGATTCTATCCTTGGCTGTGTCCAGTCAACAGACAAGGCTATCGAAGGCACGAAGAGTCATTTCTGTCACAGTGCTTTTTATTTCTAGCATTTCCTTTGACTATTTTCCTAGAGTGCTCATTTCTCTACTTACATCACCCACCCATTATTGTACGTTGTCTACATTTTCCATTAGAATTTTAACATATTAGTTATATTAAAATAGCAGATGATCTCAACATCTATGTCATATCTAGATCTGTACTCCTCCTCAGAAA
>NW_006798798.1:6992208-6995806 GCF_000442215.2 Lipotes vexillifer | reverse complement strand
AAAGAGTGTGTATCTTGAGGCTCTACCACAATAATCTATCATTATTATATAGAGCCCTACTGGTGTGGTGGTAAGGTGGGGGGGATGGGGAATGTTCTATAATTTTCCAGTTAAATCTCAATCTTTTTAGTGGGCCTAGGTCTCCAGCCTGTGACTTCACAAGTGTTTCTTCATGGTTTAAACCTTTGTTCCCCTTTGGGGAGACAGGAAGGCTAGAGGGGGCTAAAGTAAGAACTCCAGCTGGGATAAGGCTCTGATAAAGTTATGTTTGTTATCGTTTATTATGGAGAGCTCTCTGTGTGCATTCCCTCTGCTAGAGTCATGACAAGATCTTCCTCAGATCCTTACAGTGAGAACCTAGTGGGGTTTTGGAGGTAAGACCAAAGAAAATGTGGGACACCCCTAAGACTGTAGTTCTCAGGAGTTTCTTGCTCTCATACTAGTCGACATCGGCATCCAACAATTTGTCAAAATTACTATGCACGTGTTCCTACCAGTTTATGGCTCCAGTGGCTTCTGCTCCAGGTAAGCAGATCTGGCTATAACACTCTGGATTTGCCTATATCTCTCTAGATCTCAGGGTGATGGTTTGCCTGTAGTCTCAGTTCTCTCATGGGTCCTGGAAAATTATTGATTTTTGGTTTATTCATCTTTATCTTGTAAAGTTGGGAGTGTTGACTTCCAAGCTCTTTTAATGCTGGAGCTGAACTTTACCAGCTATTTTATTTCTTTTTTCTAAGCATTTTGTTTTCATGCCTTTACATATATATATATACACGTGTATATATATGTATATATTTGGGGGGCTGGGATTTTTGCTTTTTCTTATTGAATTTATATTTCTTTTACATTCTAAACATGTTTTTCTCTTATATATGTTGAAAATAATTTTTTCTTCCTTAATTGCTTAGTTGCTTAGATGTCTCTTGTATGTAATATTTTGATGTATTCTGACTTACCTTGTTTAAAATGGCCTTTTCTTCTTCATAAAGTCATATAATTTTATAGTACTTTTTAACCTTTGTGCTACTTTTTATTTTGAAAAACTCAAACATAGAAAACTTGAAAGTCTTCTGACATATATCCACTACCTGTATGCAACAATTATTAACATTTGGTATAATTATTTCCTCTGTGTGTTTATGCTTATGTGTGTAAACATCTGTGCAAAAAACACCAAACAAGAAGTCATTTCCCATTATTTTATTTTATTTTTTGGCCACACAACGTGGCATGCAGAACTTCCCCAACTAGGGGTCTAACCCATGCCCTCCCTCCACAGTGGAAACATGGAGTCTTAACCACTGGACCACCAGGGAAGTCCTCCCATTATTTTAACTGGATAAAATTTAAATATTAACAATAGCTCCAAATCCCCAAGAAATTTCCTAAAATTCAAGTGAAACAGAATACAATGCCTATAAGTAACAAGCTGTCTTTAGGATTTAAAGTGTTTAACGCCTTACTTCCTCAACACCAAGCAATTGATATGGCTATGCGTCTGCTTTGTTGACCCTTGGCACACATTTTATATCATCTACACATCAGTGATAGGGTACCATTTGTATTTACAGTGTACATAAAGGCTTTCCCCATACATCATTTTGTTACTTTCCATTAGGAAATGGAAAATGTTGTATTGGGAAATAAATATGTTCTATGAAGTTTAGGTATTAAAAAATGAAAATCAAAAGGAATTAGAATCCTAGAAAATTTTAAATGGCAGATTTTCTGTAAGGTGTGCTGACTGATTTGAATAGTTGCAAACACCATCACTGTTCACCCTTAAATATTTCATCATGTATTTGCTAAGAATAAGGACATTCTCCTATCTAACCACAATATCAGCACATCTAAGAAAAATCAGAATAGTTTTGTAGTATCATCTAATATTCAGTCCATGTTAATATTTTTCCATTTGTGCCCAAAATTACTTTCAGAGCTTTTTTTTTTTTTTTTAAGGCAGAACAGGGAACCAGAAGTCAGTCAAGATGCATGCATTGCATTTAGTTGTTCTTTTACTTTATCCCTCTTGATCTAGAACCATTTTTTCCCCATGATATTAATTTTTAAGAGTCTGTGCCAGTAGTTTTAACAGAATATTCCACATTCTGAATTTTTCTGATTCTTTACTTAAAGTATTATTTAACTTGTTTCTCTGTGATCTATATTACGTGGAAGTTAGATCTAGTACCTAGTTTAGATTCAGGTTAAATATTTTTGGTAAGAATACTTGAAAGGTTATGTTCGGTATTTTATATTGCATCACATTTTCCACCTTTAGTAGAAAATATAGGTAAATATCTTAAAGACCTTGAGGTGGGAAGGGATTTCTTAAGATGAAAAAATAATTGACTATAAGAGAAAAGAGGATAAACATTACTGAATTCTCAGGTACACATGATTCTGTTTCAGGTTTTTATATTCTGTTTCTATTTGAATTTTTATATAAAATACCCTGTTTTTAAAGTTTAGTTTTACAATTCAATATCTAATAAAGTCCCCCTCTTTTCCTTTCATCACAATATTCTTAGCTATGCTTCTTACATAAATATCCTTGTACATCCATTTTTAATCACCTTGTCAAATATAAAAATTCCTTATGAGATTTTCATTGGAATTACCTTGAATTTATATTTAATTTGGCAAGAGTTGACATTTTTCCTATATTACCCTTCCCTTCCATAAATGTGGGATATCCATCCCTATATTGAGATTGTTTTTGTCCTTCATTAGGATTTAACAGTTTTACACATGAAAGTATTTGAAATCTCCTTTAAGAGTTATTTCTCAGAACTTAGAACTTTTTTAGTTATTATAAATGCAATTTTTTTGTTATATTTTTTTATTATTGCTGACATACAATTAATTTTTTACAGTTGATTTTTAAAAATACTTCCATTCTTGCCAAATCAGTTTATTAGTTATATTGCTTTGTCATTTGTTTTCCTGGGGTTTGCAATTTTTGATACGTCTTATTTCCTTTTCTTGTCTTAAGTACCCAGGCTCCTTTCTTACTGCTCCATTATCTTAACATGTAGCTCTGACAAGGACTCCCTCCTTGACCAAAAACTTTTGTTACCGAGTCCAAGCTCGCTCTGCTCGCTGCAAGACAGGCCAATAAATCGGAGACGAGGTGTTGAGGCAAGGAATATGACTTTATTCGGAAAGCCGGCAGACTGAGAAGATGGCAGACTAAAGTCTCAAAATAAACATCTTATTGGGGTTTGGGTGCCAGTTTCTTTTATAGCACAGAGAGGAGGAGGAGATGAGGAAGTAAACTAAAAAGACCATAGGTTTTGCAAATATCACCCAGAATGGCCAGCCTCGGGGAGGGGATGTGTTAATTTCTTCTTTCTTGTAGCCATCCACAGGTGGAACAGGTTCTGGATGTTTCCCTGAACAAAGGCAGTGTTCCCCAGGGCAGGCCATTATGCACAGACAGTATCCTTTTAGTGAACAAAAGCAGCAGAAAGCAGAGATTAAAGCAAAAGAAACAGAACCAACGTGTAGTCCAACTCTTCCTTGTCACACTTTAACGAGGCTTCTCCGAGCCCTCTTCTGGAATAGGCCTTATCCTTGGCCTTCTGTCCTTGGC
>NW_006798798.1:6917086-6992198 GCF_000442215.2 Lipotes vexillifer | reverse complement strand
GGCCTGCTGAACCCAGTTCAGCAAGAAGACTGCCAAACTAGTTTAACAATAATCTCCCCAACTCTTGATACCTAACCAAGTTCCTCTTAGTAATTTTCCATCCACTGACTCCCTCGACCTGCCTATTAGCTATAAATCCCAAGCTGTCCCTATTGTATTTGGAGTTGAGTTCATTCTCTCTCCTACTAGAATAGACTCGACCCCTATTGCAATAGTCTGGATAAAGTCTTCCTTGCCTGTTTAAATTGTTCAGTGCAATTTTTCTTTGACCCTTCCATCCTCAAGGTCACCTCATGATCTGAAATGCCTACTGCCACTACAGCAAACACATAAGCATTCTGGGAAGGAAGAAGGAAGAAAAAGGTTGTAGAGGATAAAAAGTGTTGACCTCTCACTTGGGTCCCCTCTCTTCAAGCAGTCCTCTCAGGAAATATCACAGAAAGTAGTACACAACACTTTTGCTTCCATCTCAGGGACCCAAACTTAATCACATGGACACACCCAGCTTCAAGAGAGGCAGGGTAATCCTTCAGCTGAGCACATTGCTGCTTCAATTAAAATCTGAATTCTGTTATTTAGGATAAAAAAGATAGTATATTGGGTAGCACATAGCTGTCTCTGCCACAGGTGGTGGGGTTGAAATTAAGTAAACCATATAGGGGTTATTATAATTCAGATAAGAGATAATTTATGTATTTTTTCCAGCCTTATTGAGATATAATTGACATATAACATTGTGTAAATTTAAGATGTACAACGTGATGATTTAATACATGGATATATTGAGAAATGATTTCCATGATAAGGTTAGTTAACACATTCATCACCTCACATAATTACCTTTTTTTTAATGTGTGTGTGGTTAGAATATTTAAGATCTACTCTCTTAGCAAATTACAAGTATACAATACAATATTGTTAACTACTGTCTTTACAACTCCCACTCATAGTCCCCCAAAAGCAGGGGATGGGGGTGGGGATGTAATACAGTGCTTCAGTGTGCAGCCCTCTGTTACCCTGCACCCCATTACCAGACAACAGTTACCTGAGACCAATAATGCAGATGATTAGAACAGCATTAGAGGTCCTGCTCAGCCACTGGTCGGCGCTGCAGTGGGCCCCTCCCCCAAGCAAGCAACTGTGCACAGGTGACCATTAGAGGGGCACTGAGCCAAACGTTGGGGGAGTGGGGGTTGTCAGGTGGAGAGTGAGGTAAGAGGGAAATCCAGGTTCTCTGCCGGGGGCCTTCCAGCTCATCCGGCCTCGAGCTGGCAGGTGAGCTGGGGGGCCCAGGGAACAGGCTGGGGCTGTGTTCTACAGGGCTCCAGAGCCCTTGCCAAGACCACCCACTGGCCGGGCCCAGACCCTGAGGTGGTGGCGAACCTCTCCTGCGTCCCTGCCTCTGCGACCTAATGGCACAGGCAGTCTGCATGGGAGACGGTCTGTGGGACCTGGCCCCCACTGTTAGGGCGGCCTGAGGACCCTGAAGGCCAGTTGGGTCCTGGGGGCCTGGCTCCCTCAGCGATGACAGCAGCTAGACAGGGTCTGAGGACCTGGCCCTGAGGGAGCCACCAACTGAGAACTACCTCTTCAGCCAGGCCTGGGCACTGGCGGGAGGACCCAGACTGGGTGCTGGACGAACCCTCCAGGGCAGGGTAACTGCCCCCCCCCCCACACAGGGACCCCCTTCTCTTAGCCAGGCCTGGACCCCGAAGGGTGAAAGTTGTGCCTTGGGACCTTTCCTTTTCTTCTCAGAACAGAGAGTAACATTTGCTTGGTGGAGATTTACAGGAACATCGTTACCTGACTTTGACCTCATCTCAAGAACAGAGGATCTGACACCAAGAAGCTTCCAACAACTAAGCACGCCCCTCCTTCACCTATCCTATAAAAGGGCTTTGCTGAAAGCTTTTAGAGTTTGGGGTGTTTTTAAAGGCATGAGCCACCTATCTCCTTGCACGGCCCTGCAGTAACCCTTCCTCTGTTCCAAACTCTGACGTTTTGGTATTGTGTGGCCTCACTGTGCGTCAGCACACCGACTTGTGTTATGGTAACAGGGAGAGTGTTAGCTGCTCCAGAATTTCCATATAGGAGAAGCTAAGGGAGCAGTCAGACTGGACTTAAGGCTTCATTTATATAGTAAGGACATTGTTATTACTTAGATTTTAATTTACAAATAAATAAAAATAGCAGTTTTACTTAAGTGCTTTTAGTCACACGTTGACCATCTTAAAGACCGTTATTATTTTTTATTATTGCTGCCTACTATTGTTTTACTTGCAGTAGTTAAGGTGAAGGCTAACGAAGATTAATGGGGATTTATCAAGTCTCCATTCACCCCACCAGCCGTTTAGAAGGTGACAACTTCCTATGGCTGTATCTCTCTGGAAAGGATAGGACTACTCTGAATTCTACCCTATTTCCCCCAGTCCTTTCTCACGTTCAGGGCTGTACCACCTTTCCTGCAGCGGATTGCCCATTCTAACATTTCTCCGTTGCCAAGTGGCTTGGTCCAGGGGCGGACCTCTCCATTCTCCGAAAAGTGGATTGTAGCACCCTGACTTTCCCCCGCCTCATCTCCTGGTGGTTTCTCCCAGGATCCAGTCTTGGTACATAAGACGTTTGTCCTTCTCCCTTGGCGACATTTTTCTTTCTGGCCCTCCACCTTCCTGGTGGTTTCTCCAAGCAGGTAATTGCTCTCCGCGCGGTGCTGATTCCTGAGGGACAATTTAGGTTTTCTAAACATATCATGGAGCTCGGGACCCCATCTCCAATACCTTCCTCCTCCCGGAAGCCCACCTAGTCCAGGGCCACACTCCCACATGCTCGGTGGCAACCCCTGCCTCGCTCTAAAAACCCGCAGGAGGCCTCTTCCTTCGCTATACGGAATGGATACGCTTCCAAGATGGCGTCCCGCGCGCAGAAGCACACTGGGTGCAGCCATGTTCTCTGCCCAACAGCGCCTCTCAGGGAAACTGCGCAAGGTCCCTAACAAAGTCTCTTCGCCGTGTTGACTGTTGGCGGAATGCGGCTTCCAGGGTAATTCAGAGCATGCGCAATACCAACAGTCCGTAAGGTGCTAGAGGCCCGACTGGAAGCGGAAGTGGCTCTCGGAGGCGTTTTTGCTGCTTGTGTCAGGAGCATCTTCCTACGTTAATGCCGAGAGGTCTCTGAGGTGATTTTGGTTGCTCTTAATTAGGAATTCTGTGGGGTCAATGATGGAAGGCTTGTCCGTGGAGTTAGTGATGGTGGTTTTGGGATTCAGTGGTGGGGGGTGGGGTCTGTGGCGTCCGTTGTTGCATGTCAGAGGGACGTCAGTGATGGGGTCCTGGGCAATAGTGAATATCTTTGAGATGAGTGATTGGGATTTGGGGGCCCAGTGATGGGAGTCTGTGGACAGTGATAGGGCCTGGGGCGTCAGCATGGGGAATCTATGGGGTCTGTGATTAGTTTGCTTTTTAAATACTCACAAGCATTTTCTTTATTGCTCCTATTTCAGTGTTTGGGTTTTTGTTTTTTGAATTTCAGTTAATGTTTTCTTTGACCCATTCTCTATTTCAAATAATGCCTCTGGGTGACGCTCGAGTGTAAAAATTGCTTATGGCCCAGTTCAGGGTCAGTTTTCATAAATGTCACATCTATTACATAAAAACAATTGTATTCTTTATTAATTGTATTGTATTGTTTCATATAGATTGCATTATATATATTATTTTGTCTGCTTAATTAATTACCGAGAAAGGTAAACTCACACTGGAAAGGTTATTTATCCTCTTGCCCTTCCTTCAACCAGTTTCTGCTTTATATATTTGGAACTATTATTAGGAGCAGTTATGTGTATTTTCAATAATAGATATAACTAAATAACTCAAAAGATATTATAGCAATTTAAGCACCCACCAGCAATTTATAAAAGAGCTCATTTTCCAAAATGCTTTGCAGCATTTTAAAAAAAGTTTTTACAGTTCTGAGGGAAAATTATGTCTGATTGGTCTAATGCACTTTCCTGTCAGTAATGTTGGCACCTTTTTGGTTAATTAGCATCTAAATTTACTTTTCTGTGAATTTTCATGTCCTTTGTCTTTTTTTCCCCTGGGCTTTAATTTTTTTTCCATTTGATTGCTAGATTTTTTTTTTTAACAATAAGGATAACCTGTCATCACATATTGAAACTTTTATATATATATATCTTCATTTTTATTTTTAAGGTATATTTTAACATATAATTAGGAAATATCTAATCAGAAATATTTGTTTTTTCTTTTATAGTTTCTGGGTTTTCTCTCATGTACAATAAGATCCCTCTGACTCCACCAGAATGTTATACAAACATATACTCCTAAAATTTATTTTAATATTCTTTGAGATTTTTAAAATACATATACTTAAAATATTTACTCTTGTTGGAATTCAGTCTAATGTATAGTGTGTGATGGGGATCTAGTTTGTTTTGTTCCAGGTGGAAGGCCAGTTATGTCAGCACCATTTATGCAATGAATGTCTTGTGTACACTGAATTGAATGTCACATACATAAATCAGTATTGTCTGTTGTTTTACTTGCTTTGATTATATTGTTTTTTATATTAACTTTTAATATCTAATAGTGCATAGTAATTGCTGATATTTATTGCATGCTTTTTGTATTCCAGGGAAGTGTTGAGTATTTTGTAAGCATCATCTCATTTCATTTTCGTAACTCTATGAGGTAGGCACTTTCATTCTCATTTTTGAAACTGAAGCTAAAAATAACTTATTCATTTTCTCATAGCCAAAAAGTAGTAGAGCTGCAATTCAAATCTTCAGTAATGTCACTCCATATCTCATGTTTTTTCCCATATTTTACCATGACTAATAACCTATCACAGATTTTGTTAAACTTCATGTTCTCCACAGCACTGGTTCTCAAAGTATGGTTCCTGGAACAGTAGCATTAGCATCACCTGGGTACTAGTTAGAAATGCAGATTCTTGGGCCCTGCTATGCTCTTAATGTTTGTTCCCCCCAAATTCATATGTTGAAATTCTAACACCCAGAAGTATGGTATTAGAAGATGGGGCCTTTGGGGGATGATTAGGTCATGAAAGTAGAACCCTGATGAATGGGATTAGTGCTCTTACAAAAGATACACCACAAAGCTTCATAGCCCCTTCCACCATGTGAAGACACAGCTAGAAGGTGCTGGCTATGAATCAGGAAGAGAGCCTTCATCAAAACGTGATCATGGACTTGATCTTGGACTTCCTAGCTTCCAGAACTGTGAGCAATAAATTTCTGTTGTTTATAAGCTACCCAGTCTGTGGTATTTTGTTAGAGCAACCCGAATAGTCTGAGACAGGCCCTACCCTAGACCTACTGAATCAGAAACGGTGGGAGTGTGGGGATTTTTAACTATATTTTAACAAACCCTCCAGGTGATTCGAATGCACACTCAAGCTTGAGAACCACTGTCCTGTGGTGTCTAGCTCAGGAAACTACACCTTGGAGTTCACTGGAGATGTTTATGTGATGACTGACCATGTGGACATTATCTTTCCAGGGAGCCCCTGGGTCAAATCTTCCTCCAGATTCCACCTCACCTCTTCTTAGCAGCTCTGCTTGAGTTTACAGATGTCCACCAAACTTTAGATTCCTGAGAGAATAAAGGTTGAGACCCAGCATGACCATGCCAGCTAATTGGACCTCATACCAGAAATCCCTGGGCCTGGCTCCAGAGGAACATGGCAGTTCATGTGAGGTGAGGAGGAGGAATTCCAGGGGGTGGAAATTCATTCTGGGAGTAGTTTGATCTTTACAACAAAGGTTTGTGTAAAGATATCTAAAATTATTCCCAACGTTGTTTTTGGTGTTTGTTTTATTTTGTTTACCATATTAACCTTGATGTCTAAACCCATCAATGACAGTAAAAGAACTGAAAATTATGAACATAGATTCAGAAATGAAATGTATTAACTACTCACAGCAAAACAATGTCCAAAAATAATCTAGAAAAATAACTTATCTCAATTTAAAATCTAGATGAAATGGGTGGATTTCTAGGAACATACTAAATTTCCCATCAAATCTTTAATTACCATTTACCACGTTTTCACTTGTAGGTGTTAAGATTTTTACTTAATCCTTTTAATAAAATTAGGATTGCACCTTTGGAGAGATTTGTTTGCATTGATTTTATTCTGCTTTTGGAATGTTAACTTTGTGTATGTGTGCAAATTTTATGTTTAATATTTCTAAATGTTACAGAGTCACTTGAAAATAATGTTTCCAGATATAGACTTTGTTATCAATAAAATATGTAGTTAGGAGGTTTTTACAATATGGCTTATTTTTTCCTCTTTATCTCCTGGAGCTGAGAGATATTATTTAAAGTTTCCCACAATGAGTATATTTCTATCTGTATTGCCTATAGTTTCTGTTTATAAATTTTGATGCTATGTAATTTGATGCAGTGATAGTAATGATGTCTCAAGTTCATTTTGGATTGTATCCTTGTCCTGTTTAATATCTTTTCTTAGAATTCAGCTCTGTCTGATATTAAGATGGAGGCTGTTATTTCCTTTCTGTTGGCATATCCAAATATTCCTTTTGCTTATCCTTTTACTGTCAGCCTTTGGAGTCCTTGTGCATTTCTCTGTACAGCAGTGGAAAGATGCTTTTTATGTTACACTTCTGATGTGGATGTTTCTTTTATGTATCTTTCACTGTATACTCTGTATTTCTTGCTTTTGTTTCTGTGTCATTCTGGTAATTAGGAGGGTTTAGATTCTTTTTTGTTTGGTTAGTTCTCTTAGTGTCACCTTTATCGCATTAACTTTTTGAACTAAATCTTTTACTCTTTTAGACAATATCTATTAAATTTGTACTGTGAATAATGATAAGAGTTCTATACTACTACTTCAAGGATTCTTTTGTTTGTTGGATATTTTTATTAAACTCTATTTTTGTTTTTTTTTTCTATTTTACTTTAAAAGTCCTTATTTCCATTTCATGTTGCTTATTTGTCTTAATTTGCTCTTGTCACTTTTTGTGTTTTCATAGAATGTTTTTATTGCTTTCAGAGAGACCTTCATTTCTGTGCTTTTTCTTTCTTTTTTACTTCTTTATTGAGTTCTGCCATTTTTTTTTCAAAAATTTAAATAACCATTTTCTTAACCTGTTTTTTCATTATTTCTTCTTTGGACTCTTATATCCCTATTTATTTCATTAAGTAGTTGATTGTTTTAGTGAATTCATGGTGAATGTGTTTTATTGTGTGGCAATTTATTTCTAGCATGTTCCTTTTAATCTCTCTCTTTTCATTCTTTTTGCTTATAATATCTTTGTACATTAAGAGATTTTTATTGTTATCTTTGAGTAATGAGATTTTTCCTGGACAGATTGTTTATAAGAACCTCATTTGGTGTGGAGTCAAAGCTATGCGTTTGTACATTAGGAGATTTTTACTGTTATCTTTGAGTAATGAGATTTTTCCTGGGCAGATTGTTTATAAGAACCTCATTTGGTGTGGAGTCAAAGCTACGAATATGACATCTTCTTGATTCCCCATTTAATTCTTGATGACATAGGGTTTAGGGGCCAGGGTTTTGATGTGAGTAGGTTGTGAATATGCAAGTGTATGAAAGAGAAAAATTAGAGTATGTGTATTCTTTTCAAGTATATAAAGAACATTTTCAAAGAAATGACAATGTTCTAAGCCCCATAAACAGAATCAACACATCACAAAGAAGCAAACTGTAATTCTGAACGTAGTTAAATGAAGAAATAAAAAAGATAGCTTTCAGACTTCCCTGGTGGCGCAGTGGTTGAGAGTCCGCCTGCCGATGCAGGGGACACGGGTTCATGCCCCAGTCGGGGAAGATCCCACATGCCGCAGAGCGGCTGGGCCCGTGAGCCATGGCCTCTGAGCCTGCGTGTCTGGAGCCTGTGCTCCACAACAGGAGAGGCCACAACAATGAGAAGCCCGTATACTGCAAAAAAACAAACAAACAAACAAACAAAAATGATAGCTTGCGCATTCATAATTTTAGACATTAAAAACCACAAGTATCAAAAAAAAACCCCACAAGTATCTTTAATACTTTCTCTATTGTGTCCTTCCTGCATGCTCATTCCCTACCCTGAATTCAGTGACCTGCTCTGTATATTCAACTCCTGAATGATCATCTCCATACTAGCTCTCTATCCACCTGCCTAGAGTCCATCCTTGTATATGTCTTATCACTTAAATCTTAGTATGTACAAAATATATTATTTATCTTTTTCCCCCAGCCTCCTCCTCTAGTCCTTAAATTCATCTGTGACCTCAGAATCTACAGCAACACAAAACTGATAACTGAGAGTTATCTGAGTCTTTTTTCTCACCTTCACACTCAGTATCACTTTTACCTCCTTAATAATTAGTATCAATCTCTTCTATAGCCTTACTACAGCCTTACTTTAGATAAGTAAGAAATTTGTATTCTCTCACCTGAATTGTGCAGTGGTTCTCGTGACTTATTTTCTGGTCTTGCCCATTTCAAAATGCTCTGTTATGAGAATAAACTTTCTTCAATATATTTTTTCAACGTTTTATTTATTTTGAAATAATTATAGATTCAAAGGGCATGCAGAATATAGTACAGAGAATTCTCCCATAAATTCCAATTTATTGTGATGCATGATTCTTCTTATTCATTGCTGGATCCAATTTGGCAGTATTTCATTTAGGATGTTTGCATCTAAGTTCACAAGAGATATTGGTCTGTAGTTTTCTTTTTGGTACTGTCTTTGTAGTGCTTTGGTATCAGGATAATAACACTGGCCCCCCCAAAATTAGTTGGGAAGTGTTTCCTCTTCTTTTAATTTCTGGATGGGATTGTGTAAAAATGAGACTAACTCTTCTTTAGAAGTTTAGTAGAATTCTCTAGTAAAACTATCTCGGGACTTCCCTGGTGATCCAGTGGTTAAGACTCTGCTTCCACTGCAAGGGGCACGGGTTTGATCCCTGGTTGGGGAACTAAGATCCTGCATGCTGCACGGCACAGCAAAAAAACAACAACAACAAAAAAAAAACTATCTGGGCCTGGAGACTTTTTTTTCCAGGAGCTTTTAAATTATTATTTTAATTTAATTTAATGGTTTATGGGATTATCAACTTATGTATTTCATAATGTTGAGTTTTGGTAGTTGTGGTTTTTGAGGAATCGGTCCATTTCTTCTAAGTTGCTGACTCTATTAGCATAGAATTTTTGTATTCCCTTATTTTTCTTTTAATGGCTGCCAGATCTGTAACGATATTCATTCCTGACATTGGTAATTTGTATCTTTTTATCTTTGTCAGTCTGGTTGACTACTAGGTCAGTCAGCAAGATTTATCAATTTTATTGATTTTTTTTCAAAATAACTACATTGTGTTTTATTGATTTTTCTCAAGTTTTTTTTTTTTTAATTTTGTTTTCAATTTCCTTGATACCTGCTTTCTATTATTTTCTTCTTTGTGCTTGCTTTGGGTTTATTTTGCTTTTCTTTTTCTAGTTTCTTGAGGTAGGAATTTAGATTATTGACTTGAGACCTTTCCCCTTTCCTTTTTTAAAAAATTGATGTGTACTTGACGTATAACATATTATTTTCAGGTATACAACATTATTCAATATTTGTATATACTGTGAAATGATCACTACGATAAATCTAGTTATCATTCATCACTACACATAGTTACAAATATTTTTTCTTGTGTTGAGAACCTTCAGGATCTCTCTTAGCAATTTTCAAATATACAATCCAGTATTAACTATAGTTATAGTTACCATGCTGTGCATTACGTCCCTGTGACTTATTTTATACCTGGAAGTTTATACTTTTGACCACCTTCACCCATTTTACCCACCACCCACCCCCTGCTTCTGGCAACCACCAGTCTATTCTCTGTATCTATGACTTAAGTTGCTGTTTTTTTTACATTCCACATAAAGTGAGATCATGCGGTATTTGTCCTTCTTTGTCTGACTTATTTCACTTAGCATAATGCCCTCAGGGTCCATCCATGCTGTTGAGAATGGCAAGATTTCCTTCTTTTTTATGGCTGAATAATGTTCCAATGCATATATAAATACCACATTTTCTTTATCCATTCACCCATCATTGGACACTTAGGTCGCTTTCATGTCTTGGCCATTGTGGATAATGCTGCAGTGAACATGGGGGTGTGTATATTTATTCAAGTTAACATTTTCATTTCCTTTGGGTAAATACTTAGTAATGGAATTGCTGGATCATATGGCAGTTCTATTTTTAATTTTTTGAAGAGCTTCTATAGTATTTTCCATAGTGGTTGCACCAATTGACATTCTTCCAGTAGTGCACAAGGATTCCCTTTTCTACACATCTTTGCCAGCACTTATTATTTCTTGGGTTTGTTGTTTTGTTGTTACATTCTGACAGGTGTAAGGTGATATCTCATTGTGAATTTGACTTGTATTACCCTGATCATTAGTGACGTTGTGCACGTTTTCATTATCTGTTGGCACTCTGTATATTTTCTTTGGAAAAATGTCTTATTCAGATTCTCTGCCCATTTTTTACTTGGATCGTTTGTTTCCCCTTTTCTATAAATTTCCCTTTCAGTATCCCACAGATTTTGATACATTGTATTTTCACTTTCTTTCAGTTCTATGTATTTTCTAGATTTCTTTTGAGGATTCTTCTTTGACTTATAGGTTATTTAGAAGTGTGTTGATTAATTTCCAGATATTTCCAGACTTTCCAGATAGTTTTTGTTACTGTTTTCTAATATAATTCCTTTGGAGATTTTTCTATTGTCTTTCTGTTATTGAGTTTTAGTTTGATTCCATTATTTTCAGAGAATATACTTCATATTATTTCATTTCTTTCCAGTTGAGATTTATTTCACAGCCTGGGATATGGTCTGTCTTGGTCATTGTTCTATGGATGCCTGAAAAGAATGTGTATTCTGCTGTTGTTGGTTGGAGTATTCTGTAAATATTGATTAGATCCTGTAGTTTGTTTTTCTATATCACTGATAATACCCTGTCTATTATTTCTATAATTTACTGAGTGTGGGCTGTTCAGGTCTCTATAGATCCCTTTTTTAAGTGTTTGACTCCAGGTGGAAATAGCCATTCCTTCAATTATGCATTTCCAGATGAGATTTTTTTAATATGGAAGATCATGTTTTTTAAAAAACATTTTGCTGTGAAAAAAATGTAAATGTATTCAAGAGTAAAGAGAATAGTATAAGGAGCCCATGTATCTATTGTACCTATCACTCAGCTTTATTAGTGATCAACATTCTGTCATTCTTATATTGTCTAAAACTACCCTCCTCCCCAGCTGCTAGATTATTTTAAAGTAAATCCCCAAAACCATTGTATCTGTGACTACTTTGATATATATCTCTAAGAGATGAGAATTCTTTTTTTCTTCCTTTTTGTTTGACATAACCATTAAGCCATTATCACACCTAAAACATAATATCAATAATTCCTAGGTATCATCTGATATCCAGTTATTATTTGAATTTGAAACATGCCATAAATATCTTTTTCATGTTAGTTTGCTTTAATTAAGAGCCAGACACGGTCCACAAGTTGCATTTGGTTAGTATGACTCTGAAGTCTCTTTTAATAAAGAAAAGATTCTCCTCCATATTTTTTCTATTGTAATTTATTTTTTGAAGAAACAGGTCATTTTCTGCCTTCTGGATTTAGCTCATGTTTTGGTCTTGATATTGTTCAACATATTCCTCTATACTTCATATTACTTATGAATGATTTGTTGGATCTGGAGGCTTAATGAGATTCAGGTTGTATTTTTCTTTATATTTTGTAAAAGTACTTAATGGGTGGTATGAAATTAATTACTATATCATGTCAGGAGGCACATAATACGTGGTTATCTCTCTTTGTGATGTTAAAATTGATGAGTGGATGCCATTATTACTAGCTGACTCATCCATTTTAAACTTCTCTTCAGCCTTTCACCTGAAACAGTTGAGCAACCCTTAATGATTATTGTCTAAACTCATTATTTCATTAGGAGTTATGAGATGATGGTATTCTAATTCTATCCTAACTTCTTCATTTATTAGCCAGAAACCATTTTGTAAGGAACTGTGCCTCATCATTTATTTGGTTATTCTGCAATACAGATCTTATACAAAAAAATGTTTAATATAAATCTGACTACCTTAATTACTTTTACTTAAAATGGAAAATTCATACTTGTTCTATGAGCAGACTGTTTTCCCCATAACCACCTTCCTGGCTTGTCATGCAGACTTCTCTTCATTTACATAGAGCTATTTGCTATTCTCCAAACTCATCATGTATTTTCCTATATCCACACCTTTGCTTGTCTTTTCTGGGAAATGACCTTCCTCACCTCCCCATTCTGTGTTATACTTCTCATCTTCCAACTTAAATTCCTCAACTAATAATAAACTTACACCCCCATGTGGAATGTATTTTTCCTTTTTGGGGACCTCAGTGTGTTCCACATAGAGATTTACTTTTTGACACTTTAGTGAACTTGTGTCTTCTTTTACTTTTCTTTTAAAACATAGGTCTTGTTTATTTTCCAAGTCTTTTAAGTTGCTAGAAGATTAGAAACATAAATAATTCATATTTGTGTTCCCAGGGCTAGCATAATGGCTGGTCCTAAATTGCTCAGAAATTGTATCACAGGTCATTCATCCAGTTGCTAGAAAACTACAAGAGAGCCTATTTCAATCTTCAGTTTTGAAAAATGAGTAATTGACTGACCATAGTATAGAACAATAGCAGAAATTCTTTACTGGCTTTCTTTCTTCCATAAAATATTATGTAAAACTAGATATTTAATATACACCCTATATGCAATACCATTTTTTTAAAAGTTCCTGGATTACACAGGTGTATGCACTTGTCAAAACTTCAAATGGTACTCTGAGGACTTGTGCATTTCATTGTATGTAAAGCTTACCTAAAAAAGGTAAAAAAATGTTATACTCTACTTAATGATTTGCATTCTGAAGTATTTAGGAGGAAGTGTACTGGCATCTATAGTTTACTTTGAAATGCACAAAAAAGTAATATGGATTGATGGATGGGTAAAAGGATGGGTAAATGTGTGGTAAAACAAGTAGAGTAAATTGTTAGGGCTAGATTCTAAGTGGTGGTTATATAGGTTTTCACTACACAATTATTTTAAATTTTCTGTATGTTTGTAAAATTTCATAATAAAATGTTAGGGAAATGGGGGGTGAGTTTTTAAAAAGAGGAGGTAAATTAATAACAACAAAACCTAAATTCCATATTCCTAAATATAGTGTCTCCATCACCCAAAACTAACTATTCATGCTGAACAGGAATGTGCCCTTACAGGGATCAGTGTCCTTCAGGGATGTGGCTGTAGATTTCAGCAGAGAGGAGTGGCAGCAGCTAGACCTTGATCAGAAAAACCTGTACCGGGATGTGATGCTGGAGACCTATAGCCACCTGCTCTCAGTAGGTAAGCACAGTTTCCTGAGTGTCTGAAAGAAGGGCCCCACTGAGAGTGTTTTTATTCTCAGTTGCTGAATGCTGTGAGACACCTGACTTATATGACGGTTTTGTCCTTGATTTGTCCAGGATTCTTTATCCCTTTTGGGCACTCTGAATTTTACAGTTGACCCTTGAACAACACAAGGGTTAGTGGTGCAGATCTGGCACAGTTGAAAATTCACATACAACTTTTTTTTTTTTTTTTTTTGCGGTACACGGGCCTCTCACTGTTGTGGCCTCTCCCGTTGCGGAGCACAGGCTCCGGGCGCGCAGGCTCAGCGGCCGTGGCTCACGGGCCCAGCCGCTCCGCGGCATGTGGGATCCTCCCGGACCGGGGCATGAACCTGTGTCCCCTGCATCGGCAGGCGGGCTCTCAACCACTGTGCCACCAGGGAAGCCCCACATACAACTTTTGACTTGCCAAACACTTAACTCCTAATAGTCTACTGTTGACTGAAAGGCTTACCAATAACATAAATAGTCAATTAACGTATATTTTGTGTGTTATATGTATTGTATACTGTATTTTTACAATAAAGTAAGCTAGAGAAAATGTTATTAAGAAGATCATAAGGAAGAGAAAATACATTTACTGTACTGTATTTATCAATACCATAAGTTTATGTCATCTATTTATAAGGTGAATCGTCTGTCAATGCCTACATCAATATTGTCTTAAATGATACAAAGCACTATAGATGTTATATATATTACAACACTAGACATCAAAAATGAAAAGGTAATGTGAAAAAGAAATTCATGTTTATTTATAGGTGTAATGAATGATTCATGTATCGATAATGAAGAAGTAGCAATATGATTGCTTTATGGTAGCCTAGTGTAATTGATATGATGGTTTCATGGTAGCCTAGCCTATACAGTAATGAATAAAGTGTTATAAAATTTTTATGGCATACAGTATTATAGTCATATTCATAATGCAGTATTGGAAACACTGTTACATTAAGAAAAAACCACTTACCTGTGATGATAGGCTGATACACAATTTCTCCAATTACAAGAGAGGCATACTGTACAATAATGCACTTCTTGGAAAGCAGAGTTATAAAACAGTAAGAAAACTAACACATTATTAATTTTATATTAAATGGCACTCACCTTATGCCTATGTAAAGATAGGCTGTCCACCTCAATACAAGTCTTGTACATGATGTTCTACGTGATGAATACTTGGTCAATGATGATGATGATGACACACAAACTCCTCATACAGTTCTTGCCATACAGTTATTAGATTTTTACAGGAAGACACATGTATACACAATAGATAAGTTTATTAACTGTACAGCATGATGATTCTTTACTGCTTTTTAAGTGGAAGTGGATCATCATAAAGGTCTTCATCCTCGTTGTCTTCACATTGAATGGGCTGAGGAGGAGAAGGAAGAGGAGGAGTTAGTTTTGCTGTCTCGGGGATGGCAGAGGTGGAAGAAGTGGGGGAGGTGGAAGAGGGGAGGCAGGAGATACAGGCACACTCGATGTAACATTATGGAAATACATCATAATTTCTAACTTTTTTGCTTTTTCATTTCTCTAAAAATATTTCTATATCATACCAACTCTTCTTCCACCATTTGCTTTAGTTTCAGTGCCCATATCATAGAAAGGTCCATGTGGTAAAAGAAGTCAAAAGCAGTCTTAAGTAAATCTGAACGCTTCTGCCAGACTGTCTAATGTCAACTTGTTTTCTGGCATTGCTTCTTCATGTTTTCTTTCTAATCATCTGGCATTGGTTCGAAAGCCCTCAGATTCATCAAGCCTCTGCTGTGATGTCTATTAGCTTTTGAATTTCTCCAAGATAATCCTCCACACCCTCACCCCCACCTTTTTTGCCTTATTCACAATGTCTTTCTTGATTTCCCTTATTTGCTCTGTTGTAAATCTTATGCAGTCATACACAACATCTGGACACAGTTTCTCTGGCAGGAATTTATTGTTTCAGGCTTGATGGCTTTCATGGCTTTTTCTATAACAACGATGGCATCGTCAGTGGTGTAATCCTTCCAGCCTTTTATGATGTTCTCTCTATCAAGTTTCTCTTCCACTGTGTTGACAATCCTTTCCATAGACTACCATGTGTAATAAGCCTTAATGGTCCTTGTGACCCCCTGATCTAGGGGCTGAATTAGAGATGTTGTGTTTGGGGGCAGGTAGACCATTTCGATGCCTTTGGTGTTGAACTCATGGGGTTCTGGGTGACCAGTGACATTGTCCAATATCAAAAGGCAGTCCCTTGCTGGCTGGGTACTTACTGACTCCAGGGACAAAGCATCAATGGGACCAATTCAGAAAGAAAGTTCTTGTTGTTCAGGCCTTCTTGTTTTACAACCAAAAGACTGGCAGCTGGTATTTATCTTTTCCTTTCAAGGCTTAGGGGTTAGCAGCTTTATAGATAAGGGTTGTCCTAATCATAAACTTGACTGCACTTGCACGAAACAGGGGAGTTAGTTAGGATTTAGGTTCCTGTCCTGGTGCTCACTTCTCTTCCTTAGTCCTTTGTGGCATTTTTTCCAGAATATGGCACTTTCATCTGCATTAAAAACCAGTTCAGGCAGATATCTTTTTTCTCCTGAATGATGTTCTTTATGGCATCTAGGAACTTATCTGCTGCCTTTTGGTCATCAGAAGCTGCTTCTCCTATCTCTTTTTTTCTTGCGTTATGCGGGCCTCTCACTGTCGTGGCCTCTCCCATTTGCGGAGCACAGGCTCCGGACGCGCAGGCTCAGTGGCCATGGCTCACGGGCCCAGCCGCTCCGCGGCATGTGGGATCTTCCCGAAACGGGGCACGACCCCGCGTCTCCTGCATCGGCAGGCGGACTCTCAAGCACTGCGCCACCAGGGAAGCCCTCTCCTATCTCTTTTTAAAGTCAAACCTCTTTCTAAAATTATCAAACCATCCTTTACTGGCATTAAATCCTCTAGCTTTAAGCCCTTCACCTTCTTTTGCTTTAAGTTACCATATAATGACTTTGCTTTTTCTCAAATCATATTAGAATCCATAGATAAGCTTTTAAAAAATATATTTATTTATTTGGCTGTGCCAGGTCATAGTCGCAGCATGCAGGATCTTTGTTGTGGCATGTGGGGTCTTTAGTTGTACATGTGAACTCTTAGTTGTGGCATGTGGGATCTAGTTCCCTGCCCAGGGATCGAACCCAGGCCCCCTGCATTGGGAGCGTGGAGTTTTAGCCACTGGATCACCAGCAAAGTCCTGGAATGCTTTTCTTATAACAATCCTATACCCACATAAAAACTACATTTTTAATACAAGATTAAAAAAAAGTGTTTCTCAAAAAGTACATGGTGGGAATTCCCTGGCAGTCCAATGGTTAGGTCTCTACTCTCTCACTGCTCAGGGCCTGGATTCAGTCCTCCCTAGTTGGGGAACTAGGATCGATCCCACAAGCCATGTGGTGCGGCCAAAAAAAAAAAAAAAAGATGCAGGGTTTTTGTGTCTGCTGGTATATGTTTCATGTATTTCTTTTTTTTTTTTTACAATGGTTTTTACACTTAATTCATTTATCTTGAAATGGCTGGCAACAACAGCTGCAGGCCTCAATCAAGCAATTCAGCTTTTTCTTATGACGTCATGAATTTTCTCTGTTCTTGGGAGCATTTCCGGCATTGCTAGTGGCACTTAGTATGTTAGTATGGGTCCCGTGATATTATTCAAGGTTTATGGTATTGCAATAAACATGAAACATATGTGAGAACCCAGAGAGATTACTTTTTACTGCTATACACAATTTACTGGAGAGAGGGACTGCTCATGAGGCAATGATTAGGGCATTTTAAGTGGATATTTACAGCACTGAGCTCACTGCAATAGCAATAGGAGGTGGCTACAAAATTCATGACATACCTAACTTTTTTAAAACATTTTTTGTTATTTCTAGGCTATGAAGTTTGTTTGAGTTTTTTCAAATTGTCACGGATCTCCAAAAGATTTTCCAATATTTTTGGTAAAATCCATTTATAAGTTGGACCCATGTGGTTCAAAGCCCTGTTGTTCAAGGGTTAACTGTACTCTGTTCTCAGAGATACACTGTTACTTCCCTGTAGAACAAAGCCTCATTGAACAAGACTATTGGTTGGGCTCTGTAACACAATTAGCTGGACCCAGACCTTCTATCATTTCTCATGAACAGGGTATCAAGTTCCTGAAACAGAGGTTTTCATGTTGGAGCAAGGAAAAGAGCCATGGGCACTGCAGGGTGAGAGCCCACATCAGAGCTGTCCAGGTGAGTGAGTGTGACCCAGACTGATGGGAGACAGGGAAGTAAATCTCAGCTATCTTGAGAAAGACTGGCATCTTTCAAATGCTTTTAAGCTGACTCTTCTGGAAGGTTCTGATTTTTTTGTATTATTTGAGGACCCTTGATATCGGCCTATTAAATAACCAAATGCCTTCTATAAAAATGCCTTTGTCGTTTCTAACTGTCTTCTTCCTTGGCTTTTTGGCGTCTGGATCACATGCCAATCTGCCTCAATAAGTATTTTCTTTTTTTCTTGGTTATGCTCCTTTTCTCTAACGTTCTTTTTTTCTTTCTGCCTTCCGCATTGTCCAAGATTCATTCTTTATGTATTCAGCTATTCATGGATTTGCTTTCTTTAAAAGTTACTATATGTCACACACTCCCACTCCTGCTAGACCTCTTTCATTTCTTTCTTTCTCATTGTGAGATGCTTTGGAACTTTATCTCCAATCATGCTCTCTTCCTTTTTTCTCCATAGTCACTGACTTAAGATTTCTCACTTTCCCATTCCCCATGTCTTTAATCCAACTGATGACTTAGAGGTCACTGTTGCTTAACCTTTAGGAGTACCTTTCTGACTTCCTTCCAAGGTTGCTTGAGACTTCACACTGACTGGGGGCTGTCTGCCTGGTTGGCTGATTTTTGAAATTGCTTTATTTCTATACTTCACATGATGAGGTTTGACTTTAATCATATCTTCATTCAGGACACACTATCATCATCAGTATGGGTAAGGATTCTCTTATTATTTTATTTTTTCAATTTATTCATTATTCCTTCTTTTCCCCATACTCATCTCACTTCCCATCATAGGCAGTTGTTGTATATGATAGAAACATATTTTTAAGTTCACATTTAAAGTGACTTGTGGTATGTATTATTAGTTTATATAAATATTATTGTGCTATATATCTTGTTCTTTGCCTTTTTTCACTTCCTGGCACAGTGCATTGAGTTCATAAAGTTTATTTTCTAAATAAACTGAATTGTATCCCAGAATGTTTCCTGTCACCACTATCACCAAGTCTTCTCAGCCAGTGATTCACCCTCACCCTTTTCACTGTGTTCAATCTGGATGAACCATATGACCCTCTTCCCTTGCCTCTGCTAGCTGCTCTTTGAGCTAAAATCATCTCATTCTCCTTTGAGAAGGAGAGTTTCGGTTTCAAACCTCACAGAGAATTTCTGAAAAACTTCTTTCTACATTGAGAGGAAAGGTGATGCTACAAGTGACGTTTTATTGTATTTTATTCTAGAAGAATTGTGGCAGATTGATGACCAGATAGAGAGCTATCAACAAAGAGAAAACAAATCTTTAAGAGATGTTGCTTTCATCAAGAAAATATTGACTATAAAGAGGGATTATGAATATAAAGACAGAAAAATAATTCATGTGAGCCAAAACATTCCTTCCCCAAAGAAACCTCATCAGTGTGACTTATATGGAAGTGCTTTAAGCCATAATTTAGATTTACACAGTCATAATAGAAATAGTGGATCAAAGAACATTAATAAGATTACTGAATATGGTAAAATTTCTTCCTGTACTAAACATGAATGTACTCCAACAGGAGAGAAATTATGGGGCCATAATCAATGTGGAAAAATCCTCAGCTATAAACAAGTACCCTGTCAACATCAGAAAAGTCATACTGGGGCAAAATCTTATGAATGTGCTGAATTTGGAAATATCTTCACCCAGAAGTCACAACTCAAGGTACATCTGAAAGTGCATACAGGAGAAAAACTGTATGTATGTATTGACTGTGGAAAGGCTTTTGTACAGAAGCCAGAATTCATTACACATCAGAGAACTCATACTAGAGAGAAGCCCTATAAGTGCAGTGAATGTGGGAAAGCCTTTTTCCAAGTATCTTCTCTTTTCAGGCATCAGAGAATTCATACTGGAGAAAAACTCTATGAATGCAGTGAATGTGGGAAAGGCTTCTCTTATAACTCAGATCTTAGTATACATCAGAAAATTCATACTGGAGAGAGACACCATGAGTGCAGTGATTGTGGCAAAGCATTCACGCAGAAGTCCACACTCAAGATGCATCAGAAAATTCATACAGGCGAGAGATCCTATATATGTATTGAATGTGGACAGGCCTTCATCCAGAAGACACACTTGATTGCACACCGAAGAATTCATACTGGAGAAAAACCATATGAATGCGGTAACTGTGGGAAGTCCTTCATTTCCAAGTCACAACTGCAGGTACATCAACGAACTCACACAAGAATGAAACCGTCTATATGCAACGAATATGGGAAGGTTTTCAACAGTAGTTCCAACCTCAATACACATAAGAAAGTACAAATGAGAGAGAAATCTTCCATATGTACTGAATGTGGTAAGGCCTTTACGTACAGGTCAGAGTTGATTATACATCAGAGAATTCACACCGGAGAGAAACCTTATGAATGCAGTGATTGTGGAAAAGCCTTCACTCAGAAGTCAGCACTCACAGTGCATCAGAGAATTCATACAGGAGAAAAATCATATATATGCATGAAATGTGGGCTAGCCTTCATCCAGAAGGCACACTTGATTGCCCATCAAATAATTCATACAGGAGAGAAACCTTATAAATGTGGTAATTGTGGGAAATCCTTTACTTCCAAGTCACAGCTTCACGTGCATAAACGAATTCACACAGGAGAGAAACCTTATATGTGCACTAAATGTGGGAAGGCATTTACCAACAGGTCAAATCTCATTACACATCAGAAAACTCATACAGGAGAGAAATCCTATATATGTCCTAAATGTGGCAAGGCCTTCACACAAAGGTCAGACTTGATTACACATCAGAGAATTCATACTGGGGAGAAACCTTATGAATGCAATACCTGTGGAAAAGCCTTCACCCAGAAGTCACACCTCAATATACACCAGAAAATTCACACTGGAGAGAGACAATATGAATGCCATGAATGTGGGAAAGCCTTCAACCAGAAATCAATACTCATTGTGCATCAGAAAATTCATACAGGAGAGAAACCCTATGTGTGCACTGAGTGTGGAAGAGCCTTCATCCGGAAGTCAAACTTTATTACTCATCAGAGAATTCATACTGGGGAGAAACCTTATGAATGCAATGATTGTGGGAAATCCTTCACCTCCAAGTCTCAGCTCCTGGTGCATCGACCAATTCACACAGGAGAAAAACCATACGTGTGTGCTATATGTGGGAAAGCCTTTAGTGGCAGGTCAAATCTCAGTAAACATCAGAAAACTCATACCGGAGAAAAGCCCTACATCTGTTCTGAATGTGGGAAGACCTTCAGACAAAAGTCAGAACTGATTATACATCATAGGATTCATACTGGAGAGAAACCTTATGAATGCAGTGACTGTGGTAAATCGTTCACTAAGAAATCACAGCTCCAAGTGCATCAACGAATTCACACAGGAGAGAAGCCTTATGTGTGTGCTGAGTGTGGGAAGGCCTTCACTGACAGATCAAATCTGAACAAACACCAGACAACACACACTGGAGACAAACCCTATAAGTGTGTAGTCTGTGGGAAAGGCTTCGTTCAGAAATCAGTTCTCAGTGTGCATCAGAGTATTCATACTTGAGAGAAACATCCTGAGAAAACCTCAGTGAGATCAAATTTTATTTTACATTATGGAATTTGTGCAACAGAAAAATATGCATATTATCGTAACTAGAAATGCCCCATCAGAATGTCATACATTACTATACAGAAGAGGACCTCTGAAAGGACTGAATGGGAGGACCCCTTCCCATATTGTCACCAGCCTCAGTAAACCTTGGGGTATTCATACTGAGAAGGAACTTTGTCAGTTTGGTACATTAGAAGAAGCCTTCTCTTGAAAACTGTAATGGAACTCTGTTAGCAAATTCTGCACTGGAAACATTATGTGAAGTCATGTTAATGATAATCCTGTTTACTGTGGAATAGGTAATATACCAACAAGTTGAATGGTAGAACAGCATAATATATACGATAACGATAAACCCTAAGTTCTGTGAGATGTTTGTTGCAGAACACATTGCCTAACAGAATTTTGTGTGTCATTCTTCTGTTGAATCAAACATAGTCTGCATATCTAATCCCCCATTGCATATTTTTATCAAGAAAGGGATGCCACAGTAAAAAAAATATTTATGTATACAGATATAAACCTCAGAGTGTATGTTGACTCCCCCATTATCCTCTAGCACCATGAATGGTACCCCCCCCTTATTAGCCACCACTAGAGTGTTTCCAACTTTCATACAGCACATTGTCTTCTGACCCCTATAATTACATTATGACTGCCTATTCGTGTTGACTACCATTATCTCCCAGACTTACTGACCCTTAATTAGCCCCCAGTATAGTGTCCTGTGAGCTCCCGTTACCTTCAGGAAAGCTTCTGAAGTAAGAATGTTCAGGTCACCTCAGTCAACTCTTCACCTTGGTCTCCTTTTTGCTGTTACAGTTTTATAGTGCTTCCAGCTCATTTGCCTTCCTTAATGACTTGACCTTTATAATAGCAGTAATGAATCAATAACTCATTAAAACAAACCCCAACATACCTTCACTGTCTTCTCTCTACCCATCTTCATTCCATGCACTCTTCAAGGACCTTCTCCCCCATGTGCCTCAAACACATCAGGTTAGGTCCTGCCTCAGGGCCTTTGCATTTGCAGTGCCCTCTTCAAAGAGCACAGTTCCTCATTATATCTGTGTGGTTTACTCCATTGTGTCTTTCTTCCAGTGGCATATCTTCACAGAGGCCTGCCCTGCCCTCCCCTGCCTGCCTGGCTTAAAATTCCATCATCCTTCCCTTCCTTCTTTATCCTCTCCATAGCACTTATTACCATGATGCCCTGTATATTTCACTTACTTGTCTATGGTTCCCACTGTAGAATGTTTTTCCCCATTTTGTTCACCGTTGTGAACCTAGACCCATGCCTGACATACAACAGTCCTTCTATGAGTGCATGTTGTGGAGTGTTGACCATGCTCATCCCATGACTTCCCTTTGATCCTTTCTGTATTGCAGCATAAGATGCTCCGATGGGGAGAACCAACTTGTCTAAAACACACAAGGCTTTTTCACCCCCAGTCTTTACCTGGGCTGTGCCTCCTTCCTGTTCTAAAAGTTGTAACATCACTGTAAACCTTTTGCTCTGATGCCAGCCCATTTAAAGAAGGGACTGAGGCACAGGAAATCAGTCCCACATAGATGGGACTTGATGCTTGATGTTTCAGGATTCCCTTCAATGATTCTGAAATACCACAGTCAGCTCCAAAGTGATCACAAAAGAGCCCACTCACTGCACAAGCATGCACAGTCCTGCCTTACCCCAATTGCACCTTGATGGGGCCTTGTCTACCCCGTAACCTGACCTACAGACCTGCTTATCATGCCCTGACAGGTATGCCCAAAGCTAATAATATGGAGAGGCCAAGAGCAGAGATGGGTTGACCTTCCTTAGAAGTTAGGTGTGCAACCTAAGACGGGGGCAACAGTGGTCTCACAGATGCATGCAGAGGATCTGATTGAAAGCTCAGCTGCTGGGTGGCCAAATGAACCAGCAAAATGGTTCCTTCAGGTCAGTCCATTGGCAGCACTGAGAGTGGGAAACAGTTGGGTTGTACAGAAATGTTCTCACCTTTGTGAATAGCAGCATGAGGGTTGAGAATGGGGACAGAATCTGGTTAAGGGGACAGGTCTAAGGATTTTCCTGTAATCCCCTCACCCAAACTGGGCAGTGATTAGTGACATATCCCATTACCACACCTTAGATCCATGTCTAATCCATCATTAGCTCCCCTTTATCTCACCCCTTCACAGTATCTGATGAGCCACTGTACACCCTTCTCTATGTTAGAACAGTATCTGGTGACCCACTACCCCCTTTTACCTTATTCAGCACTACTGGGGCTTCACTCAATGTTTTATGACCCACAATTTTCCTCCAGCTTAGGACAGTGTTTGCTGATCCCGCAGGAGAGTGTCTGGAGATCTCTCCATTACAGCCTTCTTAACCTACCCCAGCACAATGTCTGGACACACTCCATTATCCCCCTTTGACTTTACTCCATCACTGTGTTTGTCACCTCTTATTACAGGAAATAGTGTCTGGAGATCTTCTCATTACCTCTTCCAGTTACCTCCAGCATAATGTGTATTACTTCACCACATTTGTGAAACAGTCTGGTAACCTCCATACTCCCCATTTATTCCCACTTTCACCAAATAGTAACTGATGACTGCTTATTACAATCCTCAGAGTAGGAAACCATGATATACCCCACCTAATCCAACTTTTAACATTATCTCCTGATTCTTTCATTACACCTCTATCAGGATGGCTTGTGTTTCCCTCCATTTGTTGTCCATCACAATGATGGTGACGTTATCTTCCATTACTCCACCTAGCAGTGTTTGTAACCATCCCCAACACAGTATGTGGTGATGCCCCCTATACTCTCTGAACACTGGTGTGTGCCATTAACTGCTTCCCTCTCCCCAGATAAGGGCAATGACTGATAAGGCACCATAAACTTCACATTAACCATCTCTGTAGGACCCCCATTAACAACTGGCACAAAGTCCGTTGGTGACCATTACCCACTAATACAGTATCTGTGACTCTTCCATTAAATCCTGGTAATGTCTGCTATTTCCCTATTGGCCCCCAGTAACACAGTGTCTACTGATTCCCCATTGCCCACATTGCTTCATGAAGCCACTTAGTGTGGCTACTGCAAGTCCCCCAGTATTGCTTCTCCAAGTCCCCACTGTTTGCCTGGACAGGAACCCTGGGGGATGGAGAAGGGATGAGGATAAGGACCTAGCCTCATAGACACCCTCCAGGGAATTGTTGGTCTGGAGTATGCTGGGGAGGATCTGGGAGACCCAGGAGATCACAAACAGCTTCCCATTTACTACATGAGGAATGAAACAAGCAGAATAGTGAAAGCTGTCGACGTGGATTAATATCCAGGTGCCAACCCTGATGCCCAGTAACCTCCCCCAAGCCTCAGTTGCCTCACCTGTAAAATAGAGTTTTGGAGAATGAAGTGACTTAATATGGGTCACTCGAGGGGAGTAGGGCTAGTGGAGACCAATGAGAGGGTCCCTGTTGTTAATGATATTACTAGTTATAAGTTGACACAAGACCAACCTCTGTATGGCTGTACCAAAACCTCACAGAGGGAAATGTATGTTATTTTATTGTAAATTACTTTCAATTATTTCTCTTTTATATTTACTGTAACATAATATTATAGTACTGAGATATTTTTAAAGTCAGATTTATTGAGGTATAATTTACACACAGTAATAGTCACCCTTAAAAGTGTACAGTTCTGACCAATGTGTACAATCATGTAATCAACATCACAACCAAGAGAACAGTTCCTTCACTCCCCTAAATTCCCTCCTATCCCTTTTTAATCAATCTCTCTATCCACTCCCAACCCCTTGAAATCACTGATCTGTTTCCTGTTTCTATAGTTTTGCCTTTTTCACATGTCATATAAATGTGTGTGTATCCATATATATGTAAAAATGTGTCTCCTTTGGAGTCTGACTTCTTTCATTTAGTGTATTTGAGATTCATCCATATGGTTGTATGAGATACAAATGGAAATATGCTGATGGAAAGACATTCAACATCATTAGTCATCAGGAAAATGCAAATTAAAACCATAATGACATACCACTACACACTTATCAGAATGGCAGTAAATAACGGTACAAAAGTTGGCAAGGATGTAAAGCAATAGACACTTTCATGCATTGCTGATGGGAATGATATACAATGGTATCTCCACTCTGGACAAAAGTTTCACAAGTTCTTATAAAGTTAACTATATACTTATCCTATGACCCAGCAATCCCACTCCTAGGTATTTATCCTAGAGAAATGAGAAATTATGTACTCGAATATTCACAGAAACTGCATTCATAATCACCAAAAGATTAGAAACAACCCAAATGTCCATCAGTGGGTGAATAAACACAGTGTAGTACATCTGTACAATGGAATACTACTCAGCCATAAAAAGGCTGATTTATGACACCAGAGAAAGGAATGATTCATTGACACAAGTTACAACGTGGATGAATCTCAAAAGTATTATGTTTTACCGTGTGATAATTTAAATGATGTTTGATAAAAGACTTCTTATTAGAAATTAGATTATAAATATCTATACATAATTAGACTTGTACATTAGTTATAATTTTATACTGCATATCATTATATACTATAATAATGTATATTTGTAATATAGTACACTGTAATACAATTTATTGTATATTCCTTATTACAATAAAAATGTTTATTTTATATGAATGTAATATGTACTGTATGATTGTATATTGGAGTATGTAATTTTTTTCTATTTTGTATATCAATCTTTCACATAAAGTTTCAGTTATTTGTATTTTTACATGTTTACATTTAATGTTTATAGTGTAAAGTTATAACTATAATAAAAGAGGCCATAGGGTCTGAAGAACCTGCAGTTGTAGCTGGTCAACGTTTTTACTATCTGTCAACACGCCCATTCTGGCTGTTCTTAACATGGCTGAAGCTTGTTTCTCTTTGGGCCTTTGCCTGGCTGTGTTCTCTGAGAGTACTCTGCTTCCCCAGTGTTCATGCGGTTTGCTATCCTCTCCTGTTTGGAGAGTTCACACATACACACACCATTGTATATGAAGTAACACACTTCTTGGGGTCACTTCCTATTTTGTACTATCTTTGTGCTGCAAGTACCATCATCTGACCTAATATTAAATGTTTCTTTTTTTGATTTATCATTCCTCCCTCCCCACTGGACCATCACCCTCATGATGTCAGGACTTTGTCTTTCTCCTGCTGTGTCCAAGGCAGCCAGCATGGTTCCAGCACAAAGTAGAAACTCAGTACAAATTTGTTAAATGGATGAATGAATGATAGCAATAGCAGTGAGGTTGACCAAGTACTCCACACAGTGAGCTAAATTTGTGGGGAGGAAGGAGCAGGTAGGAGGGTGGGTTGGTTATAGGTCCTCTAATTTGAGATTTAATTCCCCTCCTCATGCCCCAGCACAACCACGCCCTTTCTCCCCTGGCCATCCCATCCTTCCCCTCCCCAGCGTATCTGACCTGCATCCTCCCCGAGCATCCACAAGTTAACGCTGTGTCTCCTTACTAAGCCTCCTCCAGGTTGTAGTGGGTAGGCTATGTGGAGCAGGGAGGACAATAGTGGGGGACACACAGGCAGGGGGCCATCCTGGCAGCATCCACCCCAGCACTTTCAATCTCGTATCCCATCATTCAGTCCAGTCTGCCCTGCCTGCTCTATGAGAGGAGCCACCAGTGGATATGAAACCCAGGGGACAAGGGGAAGGTGGCAGGGCGGAGGATTCCAGGCCTAGTGTGGCAGGTGTGGACCCTGTGGCTAAGGTCTGGTTAAAGCCAATGTTGTCATGGGCACTTGCCCTAATGTCAGGGTGAGCTGAGACCTGCATCCTCAGCATTCAATAGGGCTACTTGTGCTGGAGTGATTGTTACCTATATTATATCCTACCCCACCTGAGTTCACCCCACTTTCCATACCATATGCCGTACCATACCATACACCATACCATACCACTTATTAACTATTTTACTTAATTCCACAATTATATTCTTATTGAAGTATAATTAATAGTTATAATTTATAACTAGTATCAGAATCCTTGTCATTATTTATTGTATGCCTCTAATTATTAAGATACCATGAATAACATCAACTCTGATACTAAGAAGTCCCATGTCCCTTCTGCTTTCTGCTACCTTCTGGTTGTTGTCTGCATTATATTAACACAACAATAGCCCCACCCCTAGGGGCAGTGTTTTTTCTCCTTTGTGAAATAGGCATAATTAGTTTACTCCTTTATTGATATTATTGTGCTATTTTAATATTATAATATTGGACATTGCTACTAAAACAAAAACTGGTGTTCTCTGTTCCCATCTAAGAAACAGGACAATGTAAGCACAACATTAATACAATCATTTGGATTATATTAAGGTTATGATTATTATTAATGCCAATTCTGAGAACCCATGGTGGGTTCCATTGCACTCTGGAAAGTGGCACATTTATAATGCATTGCTGAGTAGGTTAGCTAACTATTTATTGCTATGTAACAAATTACCCAAAACTTAATGGCTTAAAACAACAGTAAACATTTATTCTCTTACAGTTTCTGAGAGCCAGGAATCTGGGAACAGCTTAGCTTTTGGTGGTTCTGGCTCAGGAACCGTCCTGAGGTTGTAGTCAAGACGTTGGCCAGATGTTGCAGTAATCTGAAGGCTTACTGGGGTTTGTGGGCTCTGATTCCAAGCTAGCTTACATGACTATTGGCAGAAGGCTTTAATACCTCACCACATGGACCCCACAAGTCTTCTTGAATGTATTCACAATATGGTGGTTGGATTGGTTACATTGGTCAACCTTATTCATTGTAGAAGAGGACTACACAGAAGTTTGAATACCAGGAGGCAAGATTCATTAAGGGAAATCTTGCAGGCTGGCTACCATGCTGACAGTGTGATTACTTGCATTTATGTTAATACTATCGTAATAAGTGATACCACTATTAAGAATGATGACAATCTTGTAAACCAAAGGGAGATAGTCCACACTACAAGGTCTCTGTGAGGTTTAAATGACATGGAACTCAGTACACAGTGCTAATGACGATGATAATGATTATGGCAGCACATTTTACTATTTGAGTACACTTGTCCCTGTTCCAGGCAATTTAAATCTATAAGCTCAATCCAGTCCACACAACAGTGCTTAAGATAGGCTCAATTATTATTCCTATTTCACAGATGAGGTATCCGACTCCTTAAGAGTTGAGGAGCTTGCTGAAGGTCACAAAGCTAGTAAATAGCACAGGGGGAATTCAAACCCAGGCCAGCTGGCTACAAGGTCCATTGTATTAACCCCCATGCAATGTGACTCTGAAAGGTCATTGTTAGTATGGTCACTCATAGTGTTGTATACAATTATACTCTAGTTATAATGGAGTAGTTATAGTGTGGTTGTAATACTTCTATCTGAAAAGGCTGGTTATTCCTCTACCCCTGTCCCTCATTCACCCTATAGAAACAGTAAATTATTAACATCATTATTATAACTATGCCTATTATAATAATGATTAACATTTCAATCTTTGTATGATTTGGCTTCATTTTAAAGTTTATTTTTACCTGGGAGTCTTTTCCTACCTGAGCTTTATATCAGCATTTAGTGGTGCGTGAAGCCAATGAAGAGTAGCTTCATGGAGTCCTATCTAATCCAAGTCCCCCCTGTCTTAGCTTGGGCTGCCTAGATGAATACCATAGACTGGGTGGCCTACACAACAGAAATTAATTTTCTTACAGTCTGGGGCCTGGCAAGTTCAAGATCAAGGTGCCAGCCTGGGTGGGTTCTGATGAGGACTTGCTTCCTACCTGGCCACGTCTTACTGTGCTTTCACATGGCCTTTCCTTGGTGTACATGCCTGGAGAGAGCGTGATCTTCCTCTATCCTCTTCTTATAAGGCTACCAATCCTATTGGATTAGGACCCCACCCTTATGACCTCATTTAACCATAATTACCTCCTAAAAAAGTCTTATGTCCAAATATAGTCACATTGAAGCATCAGGGCTTCAACTTGTGAATTTGGGGATGACACAGTTCAGTCCATAGCACCCTCCAAAGGACGTTATTCTTTGAAATCTGTGGTGTTAACTACAGTCATCAAGGGATGGGCAGTGTCTCTGACTGTACAGCTTCAGCATCAGAGAGTTTGGAGTTTTCCTTGGTTCAGAGAGCCCCATGGTTCTCATGGGTGCAAGCCCCACTGGCTTTCAGAGCTAGAGGTTTTGGGACCTCATCTTTCATGTGCAGGTCTTAAAAGTTGGGGTGCTAGATGTGGGGTTCAAACCCTTTGCACCTCAGGGAGAAGCTCAGGTTTGTGAGTTCCCTCCTCATTGTGGGTCACTGTGGCAGAGGTGGTCTTTATGGCAAGACTGTCTCAGCCTCTCCTACCTGTTTCAACGTGGGTTTTTACTCATTCACCCAACGTGTAGGAGCCACTCAGCTAGTTATGGGGATTCTTTCAGTGGAAATTGTTCTGTATGTAGCTATGGGTTTGATGTGTCCATGGGAGGAGGTGGGTTCATGATCCTCCTAAGTGGCCATCTTGAACCCTACTGTTCTAGTTATCTTTTCCTGTGATGTCTTTGTCTGACTTTGGTATCAGGGTAATGCTGGCCACATACAATGAGTTTGGAAGTTTACCCTCCTCTTCAAATTTTGGAATAATTTGAGAATTATTGGCATTAATTCTTCTGTAAATGTTTGATAGAATTCACCAGTGGAGCCATCTGTTACTTGGGATTTTCCTTCTTGGGAGGATTCGGATTATTAATTCAAACTCCTTAGTACTTATAACTCCATTCAAACTTTCTATTTGTTGATTCTGTCTTGGTAGGTTGTATATTTTTAGGAATTCATTCATTTCTTGTAGTTTATCCAGTTTGTTGGTATATAATTGTTTATAGTAATCTCTTATGATCCCTTTTATTTCTATGGCATCAGTTATGTCTCCTCTTTCCTTTGTAATTTTATTTAGTTTCATTATTAGTCTGCCAAAAGGTTTGTCAACTTTATCTTTTGAAAAAGCCAAATTTTAATTTCTTTGATTTTGCTATTTCTATTTCTAGTAAAAAATATCTCTGCTCTAATCTTTATTATGTCCATCCTTCTAGCTTTGGGTTTTGTTCTTCATTGTCTAGTTCCTTGTAGTGTAAATCTAGTTTGGGTTCTGGTGGGGTTTTTTGAGATATTTCCTCTTTTTTAGGCATTTATTTCTATAAACCTCCCTCTTAGTACTGCTTTCGGTATTTGGTATTTTTGTTTTGTGTTTGTCTTGAGATCGCTTCTAATTTCCATTCTGATTTCTTCTTTGAATCTCTGGTTTTTCAAAAATGTGTTTTAAAATTTCTACATAGTGAATTTTCCATTTTCCTTCTGTTATTGATTTCTTTTAATCTATTGTCAGAAAGAAAAAACTTACCAAACCATAGTGCAAACATCATGTACAGGAAAGTAACTGAGACAAACTTCTTAACTGAACTGCAGACCTTATGGCAAATTCACCATTTTTTCACTGATGTCCTGTTCTCTGCTCCTGGATTGGCATACAAGTAGGAAGTAATATCTCCTCAGCTGCCTCCAGCCTCTAAAATTTCCTCAGTATTTCCTTGTCCTTCATGACCTCAAATTGTGTTGATTTGGTGTTAAGAAGAAAGGCTTCCTAATGAAAGAATGCCAAAATTCTATGGTATCAGTTACAGTTTTCCTTATCAGCATATATTTCTGAATGACTAGCCAGGTGTCTCGGTTGATGTTCTTACTTCATATAAAGGAACTTGGCTTCCATACCAAATCAAAGGTCTATATACAAATCATGAGATGTATATACTACACCTAGACTGTCCTTCACCTTCTACTTCATCCTTTCTTTTTTTTTTTGGCTGCATCATGTCTTAGTTGCGGCACACGGGATCTTCATTGAGGCATGCGGGATCTTTCATTGAAGTGCACAGGCTTCTCTCTAGTTGTGGCGTGCGGGTTTTCTCTCTCTAGTTGTGGCGCACAGGCTCCAGGGTGCGTGGGCTCTGTAGTTGTGGCACACAGGCTTAGTTGCCCTGCGGCATGTGGGATCTTAGTTCCTTGACCAGGGATCGAACCCGCGTCCCCTGCATTGTAAGGTGGATTCTTTACCACTGGACCACCAGGGAAGTCCCCTGAGTATTTCATTTGTAATTTCCTTTCCATTCCTCAGTGATAGAGTTACAATTCCACTTTACCTGTGTGTTCTTGCTCATGAACACTTAATCTTCTGGCTTCAGCTGATCTCACTGAGAAGTTAAAATTCAGAGATCCTTGAGATGAGGTTTGCTCCTTTGAAATCACTCTTTTATTGCTTTTTCTCCTCACACACATCCCCTCCCCAAGCCTCTCACATCTTGGGTTGGCCTTCAGAGCATTTCCTCTGTGGTCCTGGTTATGGTTTTCATTCATGACAATTGTTGGGATCTTAGGGGGATTCAAAGCATGGCTTGGGGTCATGGTTGGTCCAAGGGTCCTCAAAGCTGTGTCTGAAGCACACATTTTCCTCTCCATTGTCCATTCCTTCTAGGATCCCAGTTGGGCATGTCAGACTTACATTTCTGTAACTCCTGCATGTATTCCTCTTCACTGTGTTCCCATTGCCCCGGTCCAAGGAGGAAGGTGCTAGAAAACTGGTGTGCCTGACCGGCAGGAAGTAATGCCCTCCATGGCCAGATCCCCCACAATCATGCCCAGGTGGTGGTAGTGGTGGGGGGTGGGGTGGGTTGGGGACAGGCGAGGAGGGTGAACTTTGAACATTCTCTTGGAAGGCATTGAGAGAGGCAGGGAACCGTCCCCTGGGGTATGGCGCCAAGTCAGGGCCTCCTCGGCCCACAACTAGGAGAGGTACTGGTATCAGGGAAAACGGATTTTCGGTGGATACCATCACTTTCAGTGGGGACTCAGGGAACTTAATTGCCCCCATCTCACCATATTCCAGCCCTCCCCATTCCACTATCTGACAGCATTCCCACCCACCCCGACCTGGAAGTGCATCCACTGAGGTGCCTGGTGTGTCCTTGTCTAGCCACTGAGGCCAGCCACCACCATGGTGGCTGTGGTGCTGGTGGTGGTGGCAGCAGCGAGTCAGATATGTGAGATCTCGGTAACCTGAGTAGAGGAAGGTGAGCACACCCTCCCTATCTACCCGCCATCCCCCTTTCCCCGCACCACTCCACCCAGCCTCCCAGAGTTGCACCCGACCCTTGAACTGCGCATGTGCGAGGAAGGAGTGCTGCGAGCATCGCAATGACCACCAAGGTTACTAAGTTAGAGTCCTCCAGGCTCTGTGGGAGAAGGATTGCCCTCTGGCAGAGGCCAAGTGCAGGCACAGGCTGTGAAAGTTTCTCCAGTGGGTGCCAGTGGCCTATGTCCTCCAGTGGGTCCAGCGAATGAATGGAGGGAAGGACAGATATATGGATGGAGGTATAGAAGGATGGATGGATATTTAGGACTCTTGAGAGTGGAGGAAGGCAAGGCCAGGTTGACCAAGGGGATCAGAGGCCTAGCAATGGTAGCCTTTCCTCATGATGGTGTTGAGGGTGTACCTGGGACTGTCTTGGAGAGGTACCGCTCTCACAGTCAATGGATTTGGGGTTGACACTACCATCACATTAGTGGGGACTCAGGGATCTTTGTTTCCCTCACCTCACCAGATTTCATCACTCTCTCCCCCATTAGACTCCATTCCTACCCACCCCAATCTGGATTTGGCCATACCC
The DNA here is from genome assembly GCF_000442215.2 of Lipotes vexillifer. Classification (NCBI taxonomy): domain Eukaryota; kingdom Metazoa; phylum Chordata; class Mammalia; order Artiodactyla; family Lipotidae; genus Lipotes; species Lipotes vexillifer. The sequence goes on along the minus strand of NW_006798798.1, from coordinate 6,959,005 downwards.
TATTTCCATTTCTTTGGTTTGCTCCATTTTGTCTTTAACCTCATCAAAGAGACTCCATTCCCTGTCCTGACTGAGCATTTCCCTTCTGTGTCTTACCTATGATGAATGTATGTTCTTACCTCCCTGCACCTGTCAATGAACTGTCTTTCATCATGATCCACATCAAACGAAAGGCACTGCTTTTCCCTTTGGTGTATGATGAATTTTAGCAGATGTACCAGGGGGCGGGTGTGCTGCCACCACCAGAACCTTGAACATGGGAGGGGATAGAGCTCAGAAAGCCTTTGAAAGAGCTGATGGTGAAAATCACTGGGGCCTGGAAGAAACTGCTTATTCCTCATTATAGTTCCTTCAGGAACAATTAGCGACCTTTTCTTATGATCACCATTGTGCAGGTGATGATGGCCTGACACAGAATTTCAGTCAGTGACCCAAGTACCCACCAGTGTACATGTCTGAGCCAGGATTCAGAAACAGCTGGCTTCAAAGTCCGGAGTCCTGGCACATCACCACCAAGCTCTTCTGTCCATCTTAAGACACACCTAAGACTAAGATGCCTTGCCCTGAAATAAACGCAGCAGGTCAACCTCCAAACACACTTAGTTCTTACTAGTCTTGGATTCATATCTTCCCTCCAGATACCCTTGCCCCTCTCCCTTAACACTGGGCCCCCAGACACAGCCTGTTACCATGTGTGCCCACCTCTCCAAATGATGCCCAGGTCACTTCCTGACAGAAATAAGTGGCTGCAACAAGGCAGACTTGTTTGCCAACTCTGGTCTGGGGAGGAGGACCAAGGGTATCTCTCTGCTGGCTAGTTCAAGTCAGGCCACCCTTCTTCCTCAACAAAACACAGCCTCACATCACAGCTTGGATTTTTCCCTCCAGGAGGAGGAATATCCTTGCCAGGACAGAAGGCCAAGAAAGGCTTGCCCAGGGACTTCTCTGGTGGTCCAGTGGTTAAAAGTCTGGGCTCCCAATGCAGGGGGCACGGGTTCAATCCCCAATCAGGGAACTAAGATCCCGCATGCCGCAGGGCACAGACAAAAAAAAAAAATTGAGAATAGTATAATAAGCCTGCCCATGTACCTATTTCTCAGCTTTAGCAATTATCAATCTTGTTTCATCTATTCCCCCACCAACATTTTTCCTGGAATAGTTTAAAGCAAATCCCAGATAACATTTTTAAGATAAATTCTTCCATGTATCTATCTAATATATAAAAACTTAAAAATACATAACTAAGAAACCTTAATACACCTAATAAAATGACTTGTTAAATGTTGTATAATCCCTTCCTTTCCTCCCATTTGACACTATTCCCACTCACCACGATCCAGATTTAGGTCCACAGAGGTACCTGGCGTGACTGCGTCTGGCCACCATGTCTAGTCACTGCTGCGGTGGAGATCTGGGTAACCTGAGGAGAGGAAGACTGGCGCACCCTCCCCACCTCCCACCATCTCCCTTACATCCTCTCTCTCCTCCCCTCTGACAACCCAGCTTGTCAGAATTGAAGCCCACCCTCCAACAGCCCATGTGTCGGATGTAAGCCAGATTGCAGCTGGCTTCATAATGATAAGCACTATTGTTGCTATGCACTCAGTCCCCTATGCTCTGGGCGTGTGCTAGGTGCAGACAAAGGCTGTGTCCTGTGCTCTATTAAGGGCCTGTGGCCTGTGTCTTCCAATGGTCCAGCGGATAGATGGAAGGATAAATGATGGATAAATGGAAAGATAGATGAATCGATGGATGTCCTGGGATGTCAGTAACCTGAGGAGAAGGCCAGCACACCTTCCCTACTTCCCACCATATCTTCCTTCTGTCCTGTCTCTTCTTCCTACTGACAACCCACCTTGCCACAGTTGAACCCGCCCTCCAACTGCGCAAAAGGGACCAAGCGCCGCTGGCTTCACAATGACAATCGTCACTGCAATGCGAAGCTCCCGATAAGCTCCGATGGAGCGAGAGCACCGTTTGACGGTTGTCAGGGTTAGTGTTCCATGCTCTTTTAAAGGGCCCGTGGCCTGCGTCTGCCAGTTGTCCAGTGCATAGATGGAGGGATAAATGGATGGATCGATGAATAGAAAGATGGATCGTTGGGCTCCCGAGAGTGAAGGAAAGCCCTGCTTTCCAAGGCTTTCCAGGCTTACCAAGTAGGATTAAAGGGGGTGGAAGAGGTTGGGGCTGGAGAGGAAGAATGGCAGGGAGGAGGGCCTTTCAACAGATGCCTGGAAGGCACTGCGAGTGGCAGGGACCTTGCCCCGTGTGGCACCAAGACGTGGGCCTTTTCTGTCCATGTCTAGGAGAGATGCAGCTCTTGAGGTTCAATGAATTTTCGGGCAACAAGGACCAACACTTCAAGCGGGGACTAGGGGATCCTCATTGCTTTCTGCCGCAACAGATTTCATTCGCACCCGCCCCCCCCCGCCCCGTTCCTTCCATTTGACACCATAACCGCCCACTCCAGTCCGGATCTGGGTCCACAGAGCGTCTCACCACCAAGTCCAGCCACCACCCTCCCACCACCTCCCCTCTGTCCTCTCCCTCCCCCCCCCCCCCCCCCGCCCCGTTCCTTCCATTTGACACCATAACCGCCCACTCCAGTCCGGATCTGGGTCCACAGAGCGTCTCACCACCAAGTCCAGCCACCACCCTCCCACCACCTCCCCTCTGTCCTCTCCCTGCTACCCTCTGCAAATGAGTTGTTGAAACTCAAGGGTCTTCATCTCTGCCTGCCGATGAGATTGCATCTCCCCTTCTTTTTTCATTTGACTCCATTACCACCCACTTAGATTCAGATTTGGGTCCACAGAGCCTCTCACCACAAGGTCCAGCCGCCACCGTGGCATTGGCGTCGTGGAAGATGACGGCACAGACTCAGAGATCTGAGATGTCAGTTAACCTAAGGGCTGGCACACCCCCTACTTCCCACCATGTCCCTTCTGTCCTCTCCCCCTTACCCTCTGACAAACCAGCTTGCCAGTGTTGAAGCCTGTTCTCCCACTGTGCATGCACGGGACATGAGCGTGGCTGGCTTCACAATGACAAGCAGTTGCTATTGAACAGGTCCACTAGGCTCTGGGGGAGCATGAGCACCTTTTGGCTGTTGGCAGGTGCAGGGGAAGGTTGTGTCCGTGCTCTGTTAAGAGCCCGTGGCCTATGTCTTCTCGTGGTCCAGCGGATAGATGGAAGGATAAATGGATAGATGGATAAATGGAAAGATAGATGGTTGAATAGATGGATGGATTGTTGAGGCTCCCGGCCAGGCCAGGCTTACCAAGCAGGATGAAAGGGGGTGGGGGAGAGATGTTGAGGGGTGGGGGAGGAAGAACGCCTGGGAGGAGGGGCTTTCAACAGATTCCTGGAAGGTACTGGGCAAGGCAGGGACTCCTGCCCTGTGTGGCACAAGGGCATAGGCCTCCTCTGTGTATGTCTAGGGGAGGTACTCTCTCAGGGTCAATAGATTTTTGGGCGACAGGGGCCATCACTTCAAGCTGGGACATGGGGATCTTTTTTTGCCGTCCTCAGTACTAGATTTCATGACAACTCCCCCCCCCACACACACTTCCGCCCATCTGACAGCATTCCCACCAACCTGGATCTGGATTTGGGTCTACACAGCATCTCGCCACCAGGTGCAGCTGCCATTTTGGCGGTGGCGGTGCCAGTGCAGGCAGCGTCAAAGATGGCGACATAGATACAGAGATCTGGGATGTTGGTAACGTGGGAAGAGGAAGGCTGGCATACATTCCCTACCTCCCACCAACTCCCCTCATTTCTTCTGTCTCCTCTGGCCTCAGACTACCCAGATTGCTAGAGTTGAAGACCGCCTTCCAACCGCTGGTGCCGGGGACAGAAACACAACAAGGTCGGTTGCTATGCGACAGGTTGGCTAGGCTCTGGGAGAGCGCCACCGTGGCTTCGTGGAACAGACTCAGAGATCTCGGCAATTGGCAGGCCTAGGCGAAGGCTGTGTCTGGTGCTCTATGAAGGGCTTGTGGCCTATGTCTTCCAGTGGTCCAGGGCACGGATGGATGGATAAATGGAAAGGTGGATGGATCGATGGATGGATGAATAGATGGATGGATTGTTGGGCCTCCTGAGAGTGCAGAAAAGCCAGGTCAGGCTTATCAAGCAGGATTAAAAGAGTGGGGGAATGAAGTTGGGGGCCTGGGGAGGAAGAATGGAGGGGAGAAGGGCTTTCAACAGATTCCTAGAAGGCACTGGGAGAGGCAGAGTCCTGCGCCGCATTTGGTGCTAGGGCATGGGCATCCTCTGCCCACGTCTAGTGGAGGGAACCACTCTCGAGGTCAACGGATTTTCAGGCGACACGACCATAATTTTGAGCAGGGACTTGGGGATCTTTATCGCCGCCCGCCACACCAAATTTCATCCTCCCTCTCCCCAGCCCCAACTGACTCCATTATCGTTCATCTAGATCCGGAATTAGGTAGACTTTGCGTCTCGCCACCACGTCCAGCGGCTACCGCGGTGGCGGCGTCGTCAAAGATGGCAGCACATACTCAGAGATCCGGGATATTGGTAACCCAAGGAGAGAAAGGCTGGCACACCCTCCCTACCTCCTATCATCTCCCTTATGTCCTCTCCGTCTTACTCTCGGACAATCTGGCTTGCCAGGGTTGAAGCCCGCCCTCCCATTGCGCATGCGCGGGACACGATGGAAGCTAGCTTCGGAAGGACAGGCACAGTTGTCATTGGAAGGGTAAGCTAGGCTGTCGGGAAGCCGGCGCGCCGTTAGGCTGTTGGCAGGGGCAGGTGAAGGCTGTGACCAGTATTTTCTTAAGGGCCTGTGGCCTGTGTCTTCTCGTGGTCCAGCGGATAGATGGAAGGATATGGATGGATGGATAAATGGAAAGTTGGATGGATGAATAGATTTGATGGATTGTTGGGGCCCCAGAGAGTGGAGGAAAGCCCGGCCAGGCTAGGCTTACCAAGCAGGATTAAAGGGGGTCGGGGAGAGAGGTTGGGGGGAGGGGCTGGGGAGGAAGAATGGCGGGGAGAAGGGGCTTTTAACAGATTCCTGGAAGGCACTACGAAAGGCAGGACATGGGTTTCCTCTGCCCATGGGGACGTGCTGCTTTCGAGGTCGATGGATTTTCGCCTTACAAGACCATCACTTCCAGCGGGACTTGGGGGTCTTCATGAGCCCCTCCGCAACCAGATTTCATCGCACCCCCTCCCCCCATTTCCACCCTCTGGGATACAGGTTTGGGTCCACGGTGGTGCAAAGCATGTCTGCGTCTTGCAACCAAGTCCAGCTGCCACTGTGGCGGCTCCCGCGGCTGCGCCCACGGTGGCAGCAGAAACCCAGAGATCTGGGATCTCGCGGACCTGAGGAGATCTCCCCCTTTCCACACCCCCGCCCCACCTCCCGCAAGAGTCCAGCTTTCCATTGTTGAAGACCGCCCTCAAACAGCGCAGGCACTGGCCAAGGAGGGCTGGTGGCTTCAGTGACCAAGATGGTTGCTGAAGATGGGTCCTCCAAGATCGGGGGAGCGAGAGCCCCCTCTGGTGGTGGGCAGGTGCAGGCTGTGGCCCGTGCTCCATTTTAGGGCCTGTGGCCTCAGTCTTCCAGTGGTCCAGTAGATGGATGGAATGAAGGATGAAGGATGATGGACAGATGGATGGATGGATTGTTGGGGCTACAGAGAATGGAGGAATGCCAGTCTGGGCCAGTCTGACCAAGCAGGATCAGAAGCCTACCAGTGGAATCCCTTCCTCCTGCCATGCTTCAGAGAGAGCCTGGGGCTATCCCGGAAGAGGACGGCCTTGTGACCCCCGAGATGGGACTGCCTGTGTATTTCTGGGTGGCTTTGCTCCCTTATAGGTTTCAAAGCAGGGAGTCAGAAGGAATTCCCGTGCGGTCCAGTGGTTAGGACTCCTCACTTTCACTGCCAAGGGCCTGGTTCAATCCCTGGTTGGGGAACTAAGATCCCACAAGCCAGGGCAGGGCGAAAAAAAAAAATCATGGAGCCAGAGCCAGAGCCTGAGGAGATGCCCCTGTGGGTGGATGAATGGGGCTTGTCCAATGGGCCTGGGACTCCCTGCAGTCCCTATTCTTCCTGATGACCTTGTGGCTGTGTTTGGTTGTGACTGAATATGACTTCTTTTTCCTCGTTTTTGTCGGGTTTTCTTAAGGTGTGCCTGATTTTTCGATGGCTTTGGACTGGCAGTGTAGGAAGCCCCTCTCCATACTGAAAGGCACCATTTCAAACACAAAAACACAAGAAGACCTTATCAGGAACTCATTTTCGACTTCCAGGAAAGATGCCCAAAGAAGTCAAAGAAGGTGCTCGTGACTCTAACGCCCCCATACCCCCAGTCTTCTTCCCCCAGTGCTAAACTCTTACCTAATCATACTGCCATGATCCAGAAGAGGAAAGTCACTCTGGGACAATATAATTGACTCCTCTATAGACTATATGGTAAATTTATCACTTATCCACTTTCAGTTTAGCTGTTTTTTTGGCCTACAGCACTTTATCTTCTTGCTTTGAGTCTTTTTACTGGGAAGTCAGTCCTGGTGGGGGTGTGTGAGTGTTCCAGCCAAGGAACACTCCTTGGAAAATGTCCTGTCTGTCTCTCTGGCTTTTGTTTTTTGCCTGGTGCAGATATCTGAAGGGAACAGGGTGGGGATGGAGGGTGCAGGAGAGGGGAGAAGCAGTGTTTCCAGGAAGGTACTCTAAGAGGTATGGCTCTCCTTGGGTAGAGGTTTTGGAATTGCCTCTGTGGAACTAGGAAGGTGCTGGCCCACCAATGTGCCCAGCTCAGGAGATATCACTCTCATTGACCAGGCCCTCCGTGGCCCAGCCCTCCTTGGTAGCCCCAGGTAAAGGTGGTAAGGTGGGATGCTTTTGTCATGTCTAGGAATGCACTCTAGAAGTCAGGGCCCCCCTGTGGTTGAGAACCATATTGGGTCCCTTTTTGCTATGTCTGAGAGAGCCACTGGTCTCACAGTCAATGAATTTTCAGTTGACACCACCACTTTGGGACTCAGGGACCTTCATCTCCCTGTCCCCTCGTCAGCCACATTCTCTCCTCACAAGGCTGAAGAGGTGGCAAATGGAAACTAGGATCCATTTGTGCTGTGGGATCCCTGTCTCAGGGCTTTGTTGACTGTGTGAGTGCGACTATCCCTGCAGGAGTCCACCAGAAACAAAACAACAGGGCTCCCCTGGTGGCGCAGTGGTTAAGAATCCGCCTGCCAATGCAGGGGACAGGGGTTCGAGTCCTGGTCTGGGAAGACCCCACATGCTGCGGAGCAACTAAGTCCGTGCACCACAACTACTGAGCCTGCGCTCTACAGCCCGCGATCCACAACTACTGAGCCCATGCACCACAACTACTGAAGCCCACGTGCCTAGAGCCCGTGCTCTGCAACACGAGAGGCCACCACAGTGAGAAGCCCACGCACCGCAGCAAACAGTAAGCCCCGCTCTCTGCAACTAGAGAAAGCCTGCACACAGCAACGAAGACCCAGGGCAGCCAAAAATAAATAAATAAAATAAATTTATTTAAAACAAAACAAAACAAACAACAAACCTAGTAATACAATCCTAACAAGAAACTTCATTATCAACTCATTTTAGCCTTATAGAAAAGGTGCAATGACAGTTCAAGTAGAGTCCTTACAACATTTCACCACCCCCCTTACTCTAAAGGTAACCACATAACTAACCACTGTAGATATTTTGAGAACCAGAAATTCACAGAGGGACAATATTATAAACTGAGCTACAGATCTTATTGGAAATTCTGCCATTTTGCACTAATGTCTTTTTAAATTTCTGATCCAGGATCCACTTTGCATTCAGCTGTTATTTCTCCTTAGCCTTTAGCCATCTTCCACATTTCCTCAATCTCTCCTTATCTTTCATGACCTTTATGCATGTTTATTTTGTGTAAGTTGTAGAAAAAATAAAATGAAATTATAATAGAATTCTTTATTGTCATTTATATCATTTTTTCTCACCAACATATATTTGTTTCTTCTGGGACAGGCTATTGTCATATACGTCTCTGTTGACATGCTGTCTTTGTACAGAATTAATTTTTGTTTCGATGCAAAATCCTATTTCAGCTTGCTTCACATATCAGTACAATGGGATGAAGCCATGAATTCATGGTTCTTCTTGGCCTTTTTATTCCTGTTGTCCAGTGACTTCATTTTCAATACGACCATTTTTCTTTCATTCTTAAATATATCCAATTGTGTTTAACTCTTTGCTTTTTCTTATTAGCACTTTATCTCATGGCTTCTACTATTTTTCATTAAGCCCATCCTAGGGAATTCCCTTGCAGTCCAGTGGTTAAGACTCGGTGCTTTCACTGCCGGGTTCAATACCTGGTAGGGGAACCAAGACGTGGCAAGGCGAAAAAAAAAGTCCAATGCAATGGACTTGGTGCAATGTTTGCTCCTTTGAAGGCCATTCTTATTTTTCTGGAAGCTTCTAAGATCTTGTTTTTTGCCTTCAGCAAATTTCCTTTTTACTATCCTAGTTAGGATTTTTTGTTGTTGTTAGTCCTCTTGGGGTTCTAAGTGCATCTTAAAATTGTGCCTTGGTGTCATCTGTCAATTTTGGAATCTCCAAAAGTCTGAACTTTCTCTGCCTTGTTACCTTCTAGTATCCCAATTTCACAAATGTGAGACTTTTACAAGGTACTGTATACCTTGTGCTTATATTAGGTCTTAATTCTCTATCATTTTCTCCTCATACTCTATTCTGGAATTCATGTCATCTCTTCCACTTGGCTAACATTTTCCTCCCCCATGTCTAATCTCTGTTCAACCTATCTGTTGAGTCCTTCCTTTCAGTTATTTGAATGTCATGAAAATCCTCATTTGGATAATTTTTCTTCTATAACAGCTTCCTTTGCCAAAACTCAAATCGTCTATATCTTTTTATATACTAGGTGTAGTTACTTTTGTATCCAGGCTGTATGCTTTAAATTAGCTTTATTGTGGTATGACTTGCATAAAATAAAATAAATAAATACACTCATTTTAAGTATGAAGTGTGATGATTTTGGATAAACATAACTGGAAGTGGGGTATGGCCATAATAAAAACCTAAAATGTGGGAGTAGGCAGCCTTTAAGGATCTTTCTTTTTCATTTTGTTAACATACTTAATAACTATGTCAATTTAATTATTATAACCATTTTAAAGATGCAGAAACTATGACACAGAAAATTTAAGATGATTCCCATGTGCTCAAATAGTTTGTTTTTTTAAAAATATTTATTTATTTTGGCTGCGCCGGATTTTAGTTGCAGCACACGGGGTCTTCATGCGGCATGTGGGATCTTTAGTTACAGCACGTGGGATCTTTATTTGCAGCACGCAGACTTCTTAGTTGCAGCATGCACACGAGATCTAGTTCCCTAACCAGGGATCGAACCCACACCCGCTGCATTGGGAGCACAGAGTCTTACCCACTGGAACACGAGGGAAGTCCCTCAAATAGTTTCTTATTTACTGTTTCCTGGGCCCTTGGCCATATAGATGGAACCTGAGAGTGGCCTCTAGTTGCTGAGAGTGGCTCCTGGCTGACAGCCAGCAAGGAAACAGAGATCTCTGTCCTGCAAACATAAGGACTAAATTCTGTCTACAACAAGAATGAGTTTGGAAGTGGGTTTTCCCTCAGACCCTTCAAAATGGGAACTTAGCCTGGCCACCACCTTGGTTTCAGCATTTTTTTTTTTTCAGTCCGTACGCGGGCCTCTCACTGTTGCGGCCTCTCCCGTTGCGGAGCACAGGCTCCGGACGCGCAGGCTCAGCGGCCATGGCTCACGGGCCCAGCCGCTCCGCGGGATGTGGGATCTTCCCGGACCAGGGCACGAACCCGTGTCCCCTGCATCGGCAGGCAGATTCTCAACCACTGTGCCACCAGGGAAGACCCTGATTTCAGCCTTTTGATACCCAGAGCAGAGAACCAAGCATGCCATGCCAGACTTCTGATCTACAGAATTGTGAGCTAATATATGGATATGCTCTTGAGCTGTTAAGTTTGTGGTCGGTTATGCAGCAATAGAAAACAAATACAGCTTTTGGTGGTGGCTTGCCTTCCAGTTAATTAATTATGCCTTGGCTCGCATTTGATCAAAGAGATGCCATTTTTCATTGGTTTGGTCCAATCAGTTATCATCTAATTGTTCCCTAAGATAATTTTGTTTTAGAATCATGTAATTTCATTTTTAAATTTTTTATTTAAGTATAGTTGATTTACAATGTATTCGTTTCAGGTGTACATCAAAGTAATTCAGTTTTTCATATATATATATATATATATATATATATGTATGTATGTATACACACACACATACATACACACTCATACATATAGATAGATAGATGTTCTTTTTCAGATTCCTTTCCCATATAGGTTATTACAAGATATTGAATATATTTCCCTGTGCTATACAGTAGATCCTTGTTTATCTATTTTATATATAGTAGTGTATATCTGTTAACCCCAAACTTCTAATTTATCCCTCCCCCTCTTCCCCTTTGGTAACCATAAGATTGTTTTCTATGTCTATGTGTTGTTTCTGTTTTATAAATAGGTTTATTTGTATCATTTTTTTAGATTCCACATATAAGTGATATCATATGATATTTGTCTTTCTCTATCTGACTTACTTCATTTAGCATTGTAATAGGGGCAGGGCGGGTGCACAGCCTAGAGTAGATGGAACTGCTTATACTGACTATTGTTTCTGCAGGGTCTCACTCATGTGGTTCTGTTCCCTTGCATGACTGATTATCTGTGACAGCTTGCTGGTCACTGTCCCTGAAAACATTATGTGTGGAGGCATAGGCGTAATATAGGTATGCCCTCCTTCAGAGTGTATTCTCATTTGCCCTGCAAGATACTACCCATCAAGCCCACCTCAAACCAAGTTCATAGTGTGAAGTTCCTGAGTTGACTGATTCAGCTTGTGAGTTCATAATGTCCCATATCTGATAAACTTCACAAAGGAAAAAAAAAGAAAAAAGAAAAAAAGAAACTTACCCCAGGAAAAGCACGCCGGAATTGCTGAGAGTGGATCCCAATCATTAGAATTTTAAAAATCTGGGTGAATTTAAGATGTAGCTAGAATTGACAGCCCCTGGACTTGGGAGATGCGCAGGGTAAAGGAACCAAGTCATAAAAGAGAAACATATTTAAACTTAAATATTATGTCTAAACATGAGCTTTAGCTGTGGTCACTGGTACATGGCACTGACCATAAGCAAAAGCCCAGAATCTACTGTTTTTTTCTTTTTACCTTTTAATATAGAAAAGAAAAAAAAAAGCAAACATATACAAAAATAGAGAGAAAAGATTAATCACCATGTATTCATTACCCAGATCCAACAATTATCAACATTTCCCCAATTTTGTGTTAAGAAAAATTATCAAAGGAAACTATCCTGTGTGCCTTTTCAAAGTCATGCTAGAGCATGGTCTAACAAACCCACCCAAAGTCTAACAGATCATTTTAGAGAAAAGTTCCCTAAACGCAGCACTGTTCACATTTTGGGCCAGATAACTCTTTGTTGTGCAAGGTTGTCCTCTGTGTGGTGGAAAGCATCCCTGGCCTCTATCCACCACATGACAGTAGCACCTCCCCTCCCCCTAAGTCATCTCCAGAGATTGCCTAATATGCCCTGGGGATTAAAACTGCACCAGTTTGAGAACCCACTGCTCTAGCAGAATGTAACTTTGTTTGATGGGCTTTTTACTACTAATTAGGATGCAGACTATGTAGATAAATGTTAACTTGGAGACAACTGGTACATTTCATATATTTGTCTGTTATAGATGCAAACTGATTCTGTGAAGAGAAGATAACCTTAAAGGTTATGGTTTTACTGCCGTGTAGGACATTAGTTTTGTATCTAACATTGCAATCTTATTCCAAGATTCTTTACTCCACTGACTAAATACCTATTTACTTTGAACCAAATTTCCAATCCTGCTAGTTCCCTCATTAGTAAGTTAAGCGTATCTCTGAATATCTGTAAAAACTCTGATTTTCAACTTTTTGAAAATTATACTTTGAGACTTGTATCGCCAGTTACCACCAGCACCACCATCCCTGGCTCCAGACAGGACAGGATGGGGTGCAGCCTCAGCTCATGCCAGGCTACTCTCAAGATCTATCTTGATCCAGGGGACAGTCACATCCGTCACATCCTATCTAGATCTGGAACAGTCTTCACTCATGCAAGGGCAAAGCCCTATTTCTACTCAGGTCAGGGCACAGTCCTTTCTGCTCCAAAACAGGGAAGAGCTATGCCTCCTTTTAGGCCACATTTGGGGCCCGGAATCCCTTTAAATGATGACAGTGTAGAGGGCCACCACATCTGGTTCAACAGGCTGAGACCTATCAGCTGAGGGAATAAATAAGAGCTAATGGTCAGTGCAGGCTGGGTTAGCCCAGAGCCTTTAATTTTCCAAACCACAAATCCTTGGAGGCTCCTTTCTCTAATTCCTCTGCCTAGAGGGGGCACTGCCATAAGCCATAAGTGTTCATGATGGTCTTGCCAGGGTCTCATCTTTCCACAGACTATAGTAAAGTGCTGTCATTTCTTCTTCCATGCCTCTCTCTTTTCCCTAGACCACACGATCACTCAATACCCTGAACACTCTTTTTCTTCAAAAATTTAAGGTACAATTTACATATAATAAATGCACAAATCATAACTGTTCACTTTGATGAGTCTTGACAACTCTTGAAACCACCACCCAAAACAACATATAGAACATTTTCATCACCCCAGGAAATTCTCTTCAGAGAATTCAACAGTCACTAGAGTCAACTGCGTTCTGATTTATAACTCAACAGATTTGTTTTGCCTGTCCTTGAGCTTCACATAAATTGAATCCTACAGTGTATACTCTTTTGTAAACACTCTTCTTTTACCCATTTTCTCTTTCCTTGTGTACTCTGCCCCCCACCAGACCTCAACATCTTGAGTATCCTTTATTTTTATTGGAGACCTCAGTCTTCTCTTTGTTCCCTAATTCAGTGCCTTAAATATACTGAAGTAAAAAATTTAACAATAATGGTAATGATCCTTTACCTTCATATAAAATAGACATACCTGGCTCAGAGTCCTTCTTTTTTACTTTCTAGCTGAGTGATTATGGATTGGTCACCTCACCTGTATAGTGCATTTTCTTTAGGATGGTGATGATAACATTGTTCTCATAGTGTTTGTGGACGTCTTTAAGGTTGTTCCTTAAATATTTCTAGCTCTCCCCATTCCAAGCTTATGGTAAGATTGTATTTCTATCATGTGGTTGGGTGACTACTCAGTGAGCAGTGAGAGGAAATGATATGTGTCATTTCTGAAGCAGAGCATTTAATTCCCAGCATAAGACATTCCAAGGCTCTCTTTCCTTCTGCCTTTATGACTGGTGCTAGAATGAGGGTAGCCCTTGAAGTGAGAAGGCCAGCAACAGGCCGGGCATGTAACGGGCACTCTCTAAATGGTCATTTTTGTTAATTACTATAATCACTTCAAAGCACTGTCACATAAACCACTTGTATTAATTCAAGTGAAGCAAGACTCTTAAGCTCTTCGCTAAATTTTAAGTATCTAGCAGAGCCATAGGTCTTTAATTTCTCTATCATGCAGGAGAAGAGGAAATTGCTAATAATCCCCTCTGATTTGATAGAACAATCTCACAAGTTTAGGAACTTGTTTAAGGAATCCAGAGACGTCAATTATAGCATTTTTACCACAGCATCCAAGTTACCGATTGCTGCATAACAAGTTATTCCCAAACTCAGCAGCTAAAAACAAATATTTAATAGCTTACACATTATATTAAGGTCAAGGATCTGCTAGCTGGGTGGTTCTGAGTCCCTCATGTGGTTGCAGTCATCTCAAGGTTTAACTAGGGTACAGGATCTGCTTTCAAGATGACCCCTTGATACAAGAATGCATCAGTTCCTCCCTGGCTGTTGGCAGGAGATCTCAGTTCCTTGCTACATGGGCCTCTTCATAGGCTATCTCAGTGTCCTCAATGACATGGCAACTAACTTCTCCAGAGTAAGTTATTTGAGAGAAAGAGCATGAGCACCTCCAAGACAGAAGCTGAGGTGTCATTTACAACTTAATCTCAGCAGTTACAAGACATCACTTCTACTGTATACTATTAGTCTCACAAACCTGCCTTGGTACAACGTGGAAGAGGACTACACAAGGGTGTGACTACCAGGAGGTAGGAATTGTTGAGAGTTATTTTACAGGTCAGCTATTATACCACTTGGTAAGACCACCAAATAGAATTTTTTTTAAAGCTATTTTCATAGGACAAGGCAATCATTTCTAGAGATGTTCCAAAACAATGCCTGTAATGTGCAGAGTACTGCTTTGGATGCATTAAAAACAGGACTCTGGTGAATGCTGTCTCTACCCCACCACTTTGCCTGGGCACTCACCATGCCCATATGCTGATGGCTGGCTTCTTCCCAACTACAGACTCTGCCTCAGATCTGTTCATGAGGCAGGCTGAAAATGCTACAGCTTTAAGGCCCTTATAATAGCCCTCAACAATGAGGAACCAGAGATGACATATAACTATCTCAGCTTCATCAGCCCTTGAGTGGGACAGTTTGGAGGTGATTTCTACACAATCTCCCAGAGTTCCCCACAGGACTGAGCCACCATTGCTCACAGGGGTACTCTGGCTCATGGATGCACTCTGTGTTGGTTTCCATCCTTCCCCTGTCTCACTTACCCATACTCTACCTGTCAAATAAACTGCTTGCACTCACACCAATATTTCAGGTTGTCTTCTGGAGCATGAAAATAAAGGAAAACCTCACTCAAATGGAGTAGGGCGGCCTGAAAGGCGAGCTCTCAGGCAGTACCACTCCATGTCAATTACAGGAAAAACTGACCCCAACAGAAGAATCAACAGGAAAGAATCATCAGTCATAGGCCTCAATAAGAAGAGATGTGCATTGCATCTCCTACAAGAAATCCACTACCCCAGCAACTCAGCCAATGAGAAACTCTCATCACTCTGAACTTTCACTTTTCTCCAAAGGACTTTTCTTTACAACCCCTCCCAAATACCTCCTTTTTCTCTATAAAATAACTGTTCCTCTCCTTTGTTTGGTGGACTTGCCTATGATTTTTGCTGTAGCTTGCTCGTCCGGAATTGCAATTCTCTGCTATTCCAGAATAAACCCATTTTCTGGTATTTCATTTTTAATGTCAAAAAGCGTCAAGCCACCTAAGATAAAGACTCGGCTTTCAACGTTTCTTTCAATAGCCGGCTAAGAACCTCCTACTTGCCCTCTCTTGCAGCCCCGCCCCCCCCGTAAAGTATCGCGGGGGCCTCAGCCTCCCCAACAGAAGAGCCTCTCTGCTTCGCTGTTCTCCAAATCCTAGAGCTGGCCCAGTAAAAAGTGTCACCTAGCTTTACAGACGTTCCTCCTGAGAGATGGCCGCGCCCATTGCACGTGAAATGTGGTATAAACGGACGCG
The DNA here is from genome assembly GCF_000442215.2 of Lipotes vexillifer. Lineage (NCBI taxonomy): Eukaryota > Metazoa > Chordata > Mammalia > Artiodactyla > Lipotidae > Lipotes > Lipotes vexillifer. Next base: position 6,943,488 of record NW_006798798.1, on the reverse strand, counting down.
GCCATCTTACATTACTGCCTGCGCAGCTGGAGACAGAAAACTCAATTTCCAGGTCAGGGAGCCTCTATATTGGTCTCAGGAGGTTTGGGCTTCTGAGGCGCTAAAAGCAGCAGTGACGTCTGTGTTTAGGGACCCCGGAACACTTGCTTCTCCCCGCCCTAAAATAGCCTAATCATCTAACAATTGGCCTAGTCATTCGCCGTACGGCACAGATTTAAACATGGCCACCCCCAGAAGAAGTTGTCGAGCAGGCGCGGCCATCATACATGCCATTAAAATTCAGAAACCCAGAATCCTGTTCTCTGGAAGGTTGCCAGGTGGCGGCCGACAGCCTCAAAGTTGCGACTGAGTCTGCGCACGGCCACTCCGGATGGGAAATGCTCATACCGCGGAGAGGCGGCGTGGTGCGGCAGTTTCAGGTTATGGGCGCGGATGCAGGGAAAATGGGAAAGGTCAGTGTGAGAAACAGTCCAAATTCAGGACCTGTGTAGGAGGGCGACCAGACGGCTACGGTGGCCCAACTGGGTCAGTCATGGGAACCCGTAAGACTCAGAGACTGAGGGTACTGAAGGGTTAAGTGGTTGGGCGTCCGAGCCTCTTGGGGGAGGGAGTCTGTGGTGGCGGGTTTGTGTGAGTCAGTGTCAGTGTCTGTGAAGAAGATGGATTGGGAGTATATGGGAATCAATAAACGAGGGTTCTTGATTGAGAGAGTGCGTGGGGGTCAGTTTATGGTGGTCTTCAAGGGTCTGAGGCCAAGTGGGTTTCTTCGGAGACACTGATTTGAACGGCGTTAGGGCTCAGTGATCAGAAGCCTGAGGAGTCAGTGATTGGAGGTTCTAAGTTCCGTTTGGGTACCTGGAACTGGTGATTGTGGAAAGTTCGAGGTTCAGTTCTGGGGTGGTTAGTGAGGATCAGTGTTTGGAGAAATCTTTAGGCCATCAGTGATGAAGACTTCCTTTAGATCATCGATGGGGGTATCTGAGGGCATCTGTGACTGGACTTTTGTATATCAGGGAATGGGGAATAGAAGGATCAATGCGGGGGGGGGAGGTGTCAGTGATTGGGACTGTTAGTAATTGTGGGGGGAGGTAGGACAGTGAGAGTCAGCGATTGATCCCCAGTCTTTGGGATAGCATTGGAGATCAGTGTGGGTTCGCCATCACAGATCTGTGTAATTCACTGTTTCACTGTTCGGCAATCAGAATGGATCAGTGAGTTTTGTAGTCACTGACTAAGTGGCCTTTGATGGTCAAATTTGGCATTCCGGGATATCTGTGACTACAAGGACCTCTGGGAGTTAATAGATTGGAGACACCGCGTGTGTCTGTGATTAGGAGGCTTAATGGGGGTTGGTGTTGAGGCTTGCAAAATGCAGACGTTGGGGATGGGAGAGTCAAGGATTTGAGGCTGCAACCCTGCACAGTGGGAACACACTTCACCCATGTGACATGCCCCAGCTGATGAGCAACCAGTTCCGTTCAGTTCGTTAGGGTGAAAGCCCACTTCAAAACTCTTTTTGAAACCTCCCTCTCTGGGAATTCCCTGGCGGTCCAGTAGTTAGGACTGTGTGCTTTCACTACTGAGGGCCCAGCTTCAATCCCTGGTCAGAGAACTAAGATCCTGCAAGCCACAGGGAGCAACCAAAAAAAAAAAAAAAGAAACCTTCGTCTCCCTTTCTTACTGTTCCCCACAGGAATGAAAGTGCTTTGAAAGGATCAAGTGTTAGAATTCTCTAAAGTAACATCTTGTTAAAAATGCATATTTCTCCTAATATTTCCTTTAAGGTTCTTTCTGGAAAATGTAATGACATGTCCGTCTGTGACAGCATCCCAAGAGTCAGCCTGGTTTCTGGAAATCTGTTCTGACTCCATGGCAGCTAGGATGGATGTAACTTTGCCTGTGGTTAGAAAACAAAGGGTTTACTGAGTAAGTATCTAAACTGATGTAAAAGATTTTGCTGAAGGAGCAAACCTTGAGAACATTCGGAAAATACTTTTATCTAGGCTTAACTTAAAAATAATGTTCCCACCACACACACACACACACACACACACACACACACACAAAAGAAAAAAAAAGGTAATTATGTGAGATGATGGAGATGTTAACCCTGTTGGGGTAATCATTTCGCAATGTATACATGTATCATATCAGGGCACTGTACACCTTAAACTTACACAGTGTTATATGTCAATTATATCTCTATAAGGCTGGGGAAAAAAAGATGAATTATGGAAGGAAAAGAAACTGGATCTAGAAGTTACTGTGTTCTAAGAATTTTTTTTGCTTCGTTCTGTGTTTTTTAGGCATGGTACGTTTGACCTCCGTGAATCTGTGCCATATAAAATCCTGGTAGAACAATTCAATAAACGTAAAACCACAATAACAACCACAAAAACAAAAGTTAAAGCTACTTTTAGAAACTGTTCTTCACTGAAATTAAAGTCAAACTAATGGTGATTAAGATGGACTGAGACAAAATTACAAATGAAATGCAAATATGATTTTGACCATTAGCTTAATAAAAGGGTGAAATGCTGAAACAGTATTTTAATTGTTTTTATAAATATTACGTTCAATCCTTATGTAGTCTTTAGACAAAACACAATGAGTATATCACCTTAAGGAGCAAAGGAAGTTGAGAGTAAGGCAGGTAACATCTTTCAGAAGCCGTACATTTCAAGCTTTCGTTTTTAGAGCAGGCAGTCTCTGATTTTTCCTTGCACAGAATCAAAGATACAGAACACATATGCAAGGGTAAGGAGTTAGGGCATTTTCTTTTTCTTGTAGCTCTTTTCCTTCATAACCTACACTGTGCTCAATGCCAGGTTTGGGAGCAAATACTTTTTCTTTTTTAAGTTTTTAAGATAAATCTTTTATTGAGATATAAAATGCATAGAAAAATATACATACAGCTCAATGAATTGTCACAAAGAGAACACCCCTGGGTGTTCAGATCACAAAACAACATTCTAGCACCCTGAAATTCTCATGATACCCCCTCCCAGTTACTACCCTGCCATGGGGAACCATTCTCCCAATTCTAACATTACAGATTAATTTTGTCTGTTCTTGAACTCTAATTAAATAGAATATCTATACCTGATGCGGTGGCAGTATGTGGCTCTATGTGAAAAATTTTTTTAAGTTTGAATACAGATTGTTTCATTTTATTTATGCAAGAAACATTTTTCCAGATCGTTTCTAGATCTGGACACAGATACACAGACAGTCAAATGTTCTTATGTTAAGGCTACAGCTCAGTGAATTTTTACATTGCAGAGAACTGTGTAAACACAACGTAGATCACGATATACATCATTTCTAGCATGCCGAAGCCTTCCTTATCAGTCAATACCCACTGCCGCCCCTGGGTCTCATTCAATGTATTAATTTTGCCTGTTTTTGAACTTGACTTAAATGGAATCATAGAAATAATCTGAAGCCAAAACATTTATACAATGTGGAAGTTTTGTCTGAAATTCTGAAACCAGACACACACCAGGACAAAATTCTGTTCTATAGCCCTGGCTTGGCCATTTGAGATTGCCTGTTTTCTGTTACTCCCTCTGGAATCCAAAAACATAAACATTTAAGTGAACCCTGCAGTTTGGGGTGAATTTGGAGTCAGGATCTTGTTAATGAAGTTAACAAGTTAAGGCTGATTCTTCTTTGTCGGTAATTTGGAGGGGGACCTCAGAGCCCCCTGGTCAAAATCTCTTAGCCTTTGGAGACTGACCATTGGCTGCAGAGACTGAATAAGGCAGCTTGAAAAAGAGCCTGCAGGGAATTCCCTGGCGGTCCAGTGGATAGGACTCGGCACTTTCACTGCCGTGGCCCGGGTTTGATCCCGGGGCAGGAAACTAAGATACTGCAAGCAGCGGGGCATGGCCAAAAAAAAAAAAAAAAGCCTCCATGTGGTTGCCTGCCTCCATTTGACAGTAAGTTGTAGACATGATAGCCCTTTTTACCCCTAATGTGAATTTCCTGAGTACAAGAACATTTTCTTATGTGACCACAATATAATTATCAAAAGCAGGGAAGTTAACATTGAAACCCTATTATTATTGAAAAAAATTTTTTTCACATCTTTATTGGAGTATAAATGCTTTACAATGTTGTGTTAGTTTCTGCTGTACAACAAAGTGAATCAGGTATATGTATACATATATCCCCATATCCCCTCCCTCTCAAGCCTCCCTCCCACCCTCCCTATCCCACCCCTCTAGGTGGTCACAAAGCACCAAGCTGATCTCTGTGCTATCTCATAGCACATAGCTGTGCTATGCAGCAGCTTCCCATTAGCCATCCATTTTACATTTGATTGTGTATATACATCAATGCTACTCTCTTACTTCATCCCAGCTTCCCCTTCCTCCTCTGTGCCCTCAAGTCTGTTCTCTACGTCTGTGTCTTTATTCCTGCCCTGCCACTAGGTTCATCAGTCCCGCTTTTTAAAATTCCATATATATGCGTTAGCATACGGTATTTGTTTCTGACTTACTTCGCTCTGTATGACAGATTCTAGGTCCATCCACCTCACTCCAAATAACTCGATTTCGTTCCTTTTTATGGCTGAGTAATATTCCATTGTATATATGTGCCACATCGTCTTTATCCAGTCATCTGTTGACGGACATTTAGGTTGCTTCCATGTCCTGGCTATTATAAATAGTGCTGCAGTGAACATTGTGGTACATGTCTCTTTTTGAATTATGGTTTTCTCAGGGTATATGCCCAGTAGTGGGATTGCTGGGTCATATGGTCATTCTGTTTTTAGTTTTTTAAGGAACCTCCATACTGTTCTCCATAGTGGCTGTATCAATTTACATTCCCACCAACAGTATAGGAGGGTCCCCTTTTCTCCACACCCTCTCCAGCATTTATTGTTTGTAGATTTTTTGCTGATGGCCATTCTGATACCTCGTTGTGGTTTTGATTTGCATTTCTCTAATGATTAGTGATACTGAACATCTTTTCATGCATTTGTTGGCCATCTGTATGTCTTCTTTGGAGAAATGTCTGTTTAGGTCTTAACGCCCATTTTTGGACTGGTTGTTTGTTTTTGTGATATTGAGCTGCATGAGCTGCTTGTACATTTTGGAGATTAATCCTTTGTCAGTTGCTTCATTTGCAAATATTTTCTCCCTTTCTGAGGGTTGTCTTTTTGTCTTGCTTTTTCTTTTTTTTTTTTTTTTTTTTTTTTTTTTTTTTTTTTTGTGGTACGCAGGCCTCTCACTGCTGTTGCCTCTCCCGTTGTGGAGCACAGGCTCCAGATGCGCAACCTCAGCGGCCATGGCTCATGGTCCTAGCCTCTCCGCGGCATGTGGGATCTTCCCGGACCGGGGCATGAACCCATGTCCCCTGCATCAGGAGGCGGACTCCCAACCACTGCGCCACCAGGGAAGCCCCCTGTCTTTTCTTCTTGTTTATGGTTTCCCTTGCTGTGCAAAAGCTTTTAAGTTTCATTAGGTCCCATTTGAAACAGTATTATTATTGTCATCATAGTAGCATCAAGTGAAAAAAAAAATCAAAAACAAAACACACAACATAAGAGCTGTGAGTTGAGTTTTATTCAGTGTCTTACTGAGAACTATAGTCCAGGAGACAACCTCTCAGCTTTGAGGAATTGCTACAAAGAGGCAGGGGAGAAGCCAGTATGTATATGATTTTTTTTGACTGGGAAATACATGTAGTCAAGCATAAAGATTATTGCTAGTCACAGAGAATAGACATCTCAAGTTAATGATTTTAGTGCTTTTCTGTGTATGGAAGAATTTGGGGTCATTGAACTTCTTCCTTAGATATGCATCTTAACTATCTAGGTGCCCTTCTATCCAAAGCACAGAGTGCCTCCTGTCTTTTCCATTCTCAATTCCCCTCAGGGCACACTGTCAGTAGGCACCCACAGTGGCTAATGACTTGATACTTGTAGAACTGGAATGGTGAGCAACATTTTTTGTTTACAGCTGTCTCATCCACAGACCTTATTTAGATATCTTTAACTGTCCCAATAATGTTCTTTATAACAATTATGTTTTTCTGGTCCAGGAATCTAATCCAGGATTACCTGTTGCATTTAGTTGTCATGTCTCTTTAGAGTCCTTTAATTGGGAATATATTCTCAGTCACTTTTTGCCTCTTTTGACCTTGATGCTTTGAGGAGTACAAGCTAGTTATTTTTATAGGATGTCCTTCAATCGAGTTTTTCTGATTTTCCTTATGAAATATGTACATTTCTGATTGCTACTTGGAGTTATGGTGTGTCCTCAATGTCCCATATCAGGAGATGTGTGATGTTGGTTTGTCATATTGCTGGTAATGTTAACTTTGATCATTTGGTTAAGGTTATCCACTGTAACCTTAATAGTGGGTTGTCCACTATAAAGTTATGTTAATAAGTATCTTATGGGAGCATTTTTTGAGACCATGTAAATAACCTCAAACTTTCATTCACTAGTGTTAATATTATCCTTTAATGATTGTTGCCTGAGTCAGTTACTGCTGTTATGGTTGCCAAATGATGATTTTCTAATTGTATCATTCCCTTATATTGATTAGTTGGAGCTTTCCCTTATCCCCCATGTATTTATCAGTATAAATATAATAGTGCGTCCTAGTTACATATAAAACAGGGGCTACACATTAGAAACTTACAAGCTGTTTACACTGTTGAGTTAGATCATGAGCCAGAGCTCAAACCTTCTAAATCTCAAAGAAAGCATCTTGGGAGATTGACTAGTTTACAGAGAAAGAGTTGTCAGATCATGTGACAAATAACCCACATAGACAGGAAACCTCTAGGGTCCCACTCTGGCCAGATAGATTTCTAAAGTGCGGTCACAACGAGGGATTTGGGAGCTAGAGAAGGAAAAGAAACGGACTGTCAGAAATGTAGCAGAACTGTCAAAACCTGATGAAATGATCCATATATATTGTAAAACCCAAGTCATGGTTTTGTTGATTCTGTGACAGTATATCATATTGTATTTTTAAAAAATCATGGTGGAAAAGGTCAGATGAGATTATGTGGGATAGTTTCTTCAATTGAGTTATACCAAACTGTGGGTAGTTTTCTGCGATTTTATTTTCTGTCTTGATTAAATGTTTAATCAAAGAAGTTAGAAGATGTATATGAAAAGTGGAAGGAATCAATAGATACAAACGGAGAAATTAATGAGTTAAAAAAGAAGAAAGGGAAAACTGATAAATCTGATTTTTTAAAAATCAAAAATATAGATTAAACCACTAGCAAACCTTATCAAGTCAAGAGGAAATTAACAGATATACAAATAGTGCAAAAAAGGAGAATAACCATATCATTAAGAAATATTTTTGTAAAACTTTACATTAATATATTTTCAAGGCTGGCATGCAAAGAATGATTTTCTAGGAATATATGGATGTACGAAAATTCCATGCAAAGAGAAGGAGAACTAAAAGCTGTGCAAATTTGAAATACTCAGAAAGGTACCTGTACACCACCTCCTGCCATTCCCTATTTCTCTTCTCCAGAAAGAAAGACAAGGCTTAGATAGTTCAGTTGGTGTTTGAGATTTGAAGTAGCTTCCAAGTAACTTACAATTCTTCAAATAGTTAAATTCTCCAAGGGAATTTATAAAGGAGGAGAATGCTACCACATGTTTTTATAAAGTCATCATTGTTGCTGTCAACAAAAAATTAATCAGTTGATCTAAGAAAGAAATGGAAAACTTTTTTCAAGCCAAATTTGAGGACTATAACCTGGGAGGAGCATCTCAGAAAGCTCTGAGAACTGTTCTGCCTGTTAGAAGTCAAGGCACAGTTATATAAATGTTTCGAGACAGAGGGCATACAGTAAATGGTATATTATTGACGGTTTACACAATCTAGATCTAAGCATCATCATGGCCCCTTACAAGATCAAGAAGGAATGTTATCTTTTAAGGAGTTGTCTTGTTGATGCTAGGAGAATGTTGCTCTTTATGGTTGAGCAGGTGTTTCTGCCCATGGGGGAGGTTTGGTTGATGCGTAATGCAGATACACAGTGCACAACAGCAGAGAGAGGAAGCCAAAGGTCAGAGAAAAATTTTTATGTTTGAATTTGTCCTTGACAGAAAATATGGATTTTATTTCACATTGCACTGATTGTAAAACTAGAAGAGGTGGGATTGCATAAGAAAACTATAGACCAACTTTGTGAATATATATGCAAAATCTTTTTAAAAAAATTAACAGTATATTCAAATGATAATGCATTCTGACTGAGAGGAAATTCATTCTAAAGATTTAAGGAAAGTTCAATGTTTTTTTTAAAAATTTTATTTTATTTTTTATACAGCAGGTTCTTGTTAGTTATCTATTTTATACATATTAGTGTATACATGTCAATCCCAATCTGCCAATTCACCACACCACCACCACTCCCCCACCCCCACCACTTTCCCCCCTTGGTGTCCATACATTTGTTCTCTGTATCTGTGTCTCTATTTCTGCCCTGAAAACCAGTTCATCTGTACCATTTTTCTAGGCTCCACATATATGCGTTAATATATATTTGTTTTTCTCTTTCTGACTTACTTCACTCTGTATAACAGTCTCTAGATCCAACCACGCCTCTACAAATGACCCAATTTTGTTCCTTCTTATGGCTGAGTAATATTCCATTGTATACATGTACCACATTTTTTTTTTAACATCTTTATTGGAGTATAATTGCTTTACAATGGTGTGTTAGTTTCTGCTTTATAACAAAGTGAATCAGTTATACATATACATATGTTCCCATATCTCTTCCCTCTTGCGTCTCCCTCCCTCCCACCCTCCCTATCCCACCCCTCTAGGTGGTCACAAAGCACCGAGCTGATCTCCCTGTGCTATGCGGCTGCTTCCCACTAGCTATCTACCTTACGTTTGGTAGTGTATATATGTCCATGCCTCTCTCTCGCTTTGTCACAGCTTACCCTTCCCCCTCCCCATATCCTCAAGTCCATTCTCTAGTAGGTCTGTGTCTTTATTCCTGTCTTACCCCTAGGTTCTTCATGACATTTTTTTTTCTTAAATTCCATATATATGTGTTAGCATACGGTATTTGTCTTTCTCTTTCTGACTTACTTCACTCTGTATGACAGACTCTAGGTCCATCCACCTCACTACAAATAACTCAATTTCGTTTCTTTTTATGGCTGAGTAGTATTCCATTTTATATATGTGCCACATTTTTTTTATCCATTCATCTGATGATGGACATTTAGGTTGCTTCCATGTCCTGGCTATTGTAAATAGAGCTGCAGAACATTATGGTACATGACTTTTTGAATTATGGCTTTCTCAGGGTATATGCCTGAGATTGCTGGGTCGTATGGTAGTTCTATTTTTAGTTTTTTAAGGAACCTCCATACTGTTCTCCATAGCGGCTGTATCAATTTACATTCCCACCAACAGTGCAAGAGCGTTCCCTTTTCTCCACACCCTCTCCAGCATTTATTATTTCTAGATTTTTCTAGATTTTTTGATGATGGCCATTCTGACTGGTGTGAGATGATATCTCATTGTAGTTTTGATTTGCATTTCTCTAATGATTAATGATGTTGAGCATTCTTTCATGTGTTTGTTGGCAGTCTGTATATCTTCTTTGGAGAAATGTCTATTTAGGTCTTCTGCCCATTTTTGGATTGGGTTGTTTGTTTTTTTGTTATTGAGCTGCATGAGCTGCCTGTAAATTTTAGAGATTAATCCTTTGTCAGTTGATTCATTTGCAAATATTTTCTCCCATATAAAAACAAAAATAAACAAATGGGACCTAATGAAACTTCAAAGCTTTTGCACAGCAAAGGAAACCATAAACAAGACCAAAAGACAACCCTCAGAATGGGAGAAAATATTTGCAAATGAAGCAACTGACAAAGGATTAATCTCCAAGATTTACAAGCAGCTCATGCAGCTCAATAACAAAAAAACAAACAACCCAATCCAAAAATGGGCAGAAGACCTAAATAGACATTTCTCCAAAGAAGATATACAGATTGCCAACAAACACATGAAAGAATGCTCAACTTCATTAATCATTAGAGAAATGCAAATCAAAACTACAATGAGATATCATCTCACACCAGTCAGAATGACCATCATCAAAAAATCTAGAAACTCCTGGGTTTTGTTGTGTTTTTTTCCTCAGTTCCCTGACCAGGGATTGAATCTGGGTCCTCAGCTGTGAAAGCCCAGAATCCTAACCACTAGGCCACCAGGGAACTCCCATGGGTTTTGTTAAAGGAGGTAACTTTTGGAAAGCCCCTAAAGATGGGCTTTTTAAAATTATCATTTATCATTTCCTGTTTTCACAGATGAGGAAAATGAGGCCCAGTGAAGTGAATTGTCTGGACTAGATCCCTTCAGTCAGTTAAAGGAATCACTGGCTTCAGACTTCTGTCTGAGTAACTCTCAGGCTCAGGGTCTTTCCAGAAGTTCCGCCTGCCCCAAACCCAGAGCACAGCCATCATTCAGATATGTCTACTGCCCAGTCTTCTGCAGGCTTCTTCCTCTTAGGCCTCAGAGAGTATTTGGGGAGGGACTGTTTGATGACTCTCACCATGGGGTCTGCTTATCTTCAGGTTCCCTGAGTGCCCTGTACACCTTTGGATCCCACCACCTCGCTGGACAGCAGGGCTCTCCTTGGGGCCCACAGGACCTTGGACACGTCTACAGAAGGCCCTGTCAGCAACTGCAGCTGAGGTTGAGTTACTGTTTTTAAAAAATATTTATTTATTATTTGCCACGCCACAGACATGCAGGATCTTAGTTCCCTGACCAGGGATTGAACCCTCGCCCCCTGCATTGGAAGTATGGAGTCTTAATCACTGGAACCCCAGGGAAGTCCCAGACGATGAGTTACTGTTGAGAAATAGAGCTGTGAGAGCATAGCAGACCAGGTAAAAGACTCTCTGGTCCAGGAGATGGGAATTTGGGACAAAAATCCCCTTCTGAAGGAGTCACCTAGGGTCCAGACTTCTTGCCAGAGCAAAGATTCCTACGTAACAGGAAATAGCATCATCCCTGAGCCAGAAGTTTAGCAAGACTCAAACCGTTGTCTCTCCTTCCAGGGACCCTCCATGGCTACATGGTGGGAGAAGGGTTGGCCCCAAGATTCAGAGAGACAGACAGAAGTGAAAGGGGAGGCAGGGAAGGCCATGTTCTCTCACGTGATAGGCATGTTCTCTCAGGGGAAGAGGACATTGGTCCAGCCCTGTGCATTCTGCCATCTTGTAGTGTGGCATGTGGCCAACCCACTCCCTTATTTTTTCTGGCCCTGTCTGGACTCTTAGCTGCATAGCCATGGAGACCAGGCTGAGGCTGAGTAGCCAAGTCCAGGCAGGTGAGGGAGGGAGTGTAGTGGCCCAAAGCTGGATTAACTGCCCCAGGCCTTTCCTGCCAGCTCAGTTCCTAATGGACAGTTCAGTTCTCTCAGAGAACCCCGTCCCCTTTTCAAACCCTCCTGTGACTTCCCTCATAATGAAAAAAGGCAGTGGGAAAATGAATGAAATATGTAAACAATGAAATGCATATGTGTTACAGTTACAGATTAGAGTAAGAAACATCTGCCACCCAAATCGAGCCACTAATAATATTTTATTGTATTTCATACCAAAAGTTTTTCTACATATATATTTCTTAAATAACGGGATTGTGGGGTTTTTTTGTTTTTTAAAACTTGAGATGTAACTTACGTAGAGAATAACGTGTAGCTTTATGAATTTTTCCATATATGCACCCTCATGTACTCACAGCCCAGATCATGATAGAGAATATTTCCAGCTCCTCAAAGGCTTCCCCACTTCTCCCAAGCAGTGCCTGCCCAAAGCCATCACTTAGGTCAGGGTTGCCTGTTTCTGAACTTCATATAAATGAAATTGAAACAAGTTGATCATACCTTGTTTTTTAATTGCTTTTTTGACTTACAAGTATAACTTGATTAATATATTATTTAAGCAAAGAAGTATCTGTATTTAACATTCAAGAAAATCACTTTTTATTTCTTCTGTAGAAGAGACAGGAATCTAAGTAGTTCATCTTAATACCATTGAGACAGATTTGTTATATCTTGTGAACAGGATGTTCCTTAAGAAAAGACACATAAGGGAGCTTTCTGGGTGATGGAAATGTTCCATATCCTGATTGTGTGGTGATTACATGAGTGAATAATTTGTCAAAACTTATCAAACTGTACAGTTAGAATGGGTTCATTTATTATGTGTAAATTATACCTCAGTAAAGAAAAAACATTTTTTTAAGACACAGTAAGCTCATTGCTCAGTCTCTTCTGCTGCTGATACGATAAATGCCACTTTCACACTAACCATGCTTTACGACTTATGCTTTATGACCTGTACAGTATTTCCGTGCATTGAATGGATATTTATTGTCCATTAAATAAATGATATTTATTGTCCATTAAGAGAAAAGTAAAACATTAACTCACTTAGCACTGTACTGTTAGGAATTTTTCCATATATGTACCCTCATGTACCCACCACCCAGATCACGATAGAGAATATTTCCTGCACTTTAGAATTATTCTCTTTTTCAAAAGATGATATGTCAGTAATTCATGAGAAAGAACTTCTGTAAAACAAAGCAAGGAAAATGTATTCATTTGGAAACAATTTTTTCCCTTAAAACTAGTGTCTTCTGCCAATCACTAAACTAATTGGAAGCTGTTCACTTTCCTTAAAAGGAGAAACTCATAATTTTATTCACATTCTTTCAGAGGTTCAGAAGGGCTTCTAGAATTTCCTCCTCTCAGAGAATCTTTATTTTTTCTTAGTAACAACTTGAACAGTTCCTCATCAACACTATGGGAATATATAAGTAAAGCAAACAACAATTTTTACCAACATTATTAAGATATTGTATAAAATTCTTCCTAGCTTTTGAATAATTTAGTAGGTCTGGACCTTAGGTGACCTTGAGGCCTCAGTCTTCATCCTGAGGTAGTTTGACTCAATGAACCCTCTGTATTATTAACATTTGGCATGCCTAGCCTATTTTACCAAGAAAGTTTACCTCCGCTTGTCCGATTAGGACAAGTATTATCTCTGTTTGAGGATGATAATATTATAGGAATTTCACCTTCAGTGCTAAGCTCACCATGTAGGCAAGCTTAATATTTAGGGACACTGAAGTTCTTTTATGCTTATGTGACATTTGGAATAAATCATTTTAAAATTCTCAGGCTTACTTGACACATAAAAGTATAAAATTAAATAAAGTCTGTTCTTCCAGCCGTGGCCAGTTCTTCTCAGTCTCCTCTGGTTAATTTTCTTTGATCTCAGAATTGACCAACTGTAAGAATAGGGCAGTCACTGATTAGTGTTGGAGGGATTATTCATGATTATGTAAAGAAACCTCAGGACAGTAATTTGCTAGACCTGTTTTTACAGGAGAGAACATCAGGATAGTCAAATGGTGTGAATGTCACTATACTCAGGAAAAGCTCTTCTCTGTCCTGTAGGAAAAGTAGTCTCTTCTTTTTGCAAAGGAGAGATACTAGTTGCTCTGTTTTAAAGGTTGTCCTCCTAGACTGTTTCTCAGTGGGCAAAGCCTGGATCTGGGGGGAGTCAGCTGTGGGGCTGACAAAGTTGGAGTTGTCAGCCATCAGGGCCACAACTCAAGAATGCCAGTCAGGAGACAAACTCTTGTAGCCCCACAATGGTGGGATGGTTTTCCTGCCCTCAAAGGCGTGAATCAGTTCTGGTGGATGTAAGACTTATTTCGTCTGAGCCTTGCCTTTTGCTTTTTGCCTTTCTTTTCCTTTTCTCTTTTACTGAGGTATAAAATACATAGAGCAAAATGTACAAATCATAAATATACAACTTGATGAATTTTTAAAATACATATACACACTCATTTAACCACCACTTAGATCAACATTTCCATCACCTTAGAGCTGGGGTTGGCAAACTCTAGCCCACTAGCCAAATATGGCCTGGCATCTGTGTTTGTAATTACTTTTTTTGGAATACAGCCACACTCATTCATTTACATATTATTGTCTACGGCTGCTTTTGTGCTACAACAGCAGAATTGAGTAGTTGTGGAAAACTCCATATGACCCCCAAAGCCTAAAATATTTACTGTCTGGTCCTTTAAATGAAAAGTTTGCCGACCTACCTTAGAAGGCTCCTTTCTGCCCCATCTCAGTGACTCATTCCCTTCCCCCATTCTGACTCTGTCGACATATTATTCGTTTTACCCATTCTAGAACTTTCCAGAAATTGAATTATACAGTATATTCTCTCCTATGTTTGACATCTTTCATTTGGCATAACGTCTGTGAGATTTATCCATGTTGTTGCATGGATGTCAGCAGTTCATTCCTTTTTATTATTGAATAGTATTTCATTGTATGGATGCATCACAATTTATCTAGTTCTCCTGGGCAGTTTCTAGTTTTGACTCACTATGATCAAAGCTGCTATGAACATTCTTACATTAATACAAGTCTTAGTTGAACAATATTCATGTATTTCTCTAGTATTTCTCTAGTATATATCCAGGAATGGAACTATGTTCAGCTTTAGTAGATATGGCCAAATGGTTTTCCAAAATGGTTGAACCAAATTACAGTCCCCTCAGTCATGTGTGAGAGCTCTTGTTGCTTCTGGATGTGGATTTTCAATTCCAGGCTGTAGATTATTGGCAAAGTATATGCAGACCTATTTATAAGGTTTCTCACTACTGTGAGTGAAAAACTTAAAACATTCTTAATCAATGTTTGGTACAAATTTAGTTCCATATTTCCTAATATGGTGGATGTTTGTTCTCATCTGTTAAAAATTATTTTTTATGGAATTCCCTGGGGTCCAGTGGTTAGGACTTGGCGCTTTCACTGCAGTGGCCCAGGTTCAATCCCTGGTCAGAGAACTAAGGTCCGGCAAGCTGCACAATGCAGCCGAAAAAAAAATTATTTTTTAATGACAATACTTAATAAACTGCTGGGTGAATAACAGGGTTTAGCCGTTCAGTAATTATTTGTACCATACTTTAAGGAACCATTAGTTTTATTAATGTTATACAGTTATTTTACTTTGCTTTGAGTTTTTTTGGTAATATTTTCATTACAGATATAGAAGCCCCTTTTCCAGAAAATACTTGGGGCCAGTTATTTAAGTTTTAAGGATTTTGTTTTTTAATAGTTTTCAGTTCTTACTTGGTAACAACTTTCGTTTCCTGGTAAGTCTCTTCTGTGCATCCACATTCTGAATTGAATGGCAACATTTTTTTCTTCTACCCCAGTGGTCTAAAGGATGGGTTTTTGTCCAAGATTTACAGGGAATTTGCAAGTTCTAAAACAAGCCTGGTCCCTTACAGCTCTGTTCTCTTTCTCCATCCTCCTCTCCACCCCACCATCTCTATCTTCACAGGCCGCAGATCTTTTTCCAAGAACAACAGAAAATGATTGAGTACCAGGTAAGTGTGACATTAACGAGCCAACTTTCGGGACTTCCTTGACGGTCCAGTGGTTAAGACTCCGTGCTTCCAATGCAGGGGGTGCGGGTTCGATCCCTGGTTGGGGAACTAAGATCCCACATGCCGCACGGCGCGGCCAAAAAACAAACAAAATGAGCCTACTATCCCTTCTTGGGGAAACTGTTCTAGAAAAAAATATATGCATTTCAACCACATATGCTTTGTCATAGGCTGGGTTCTCAAGAAAACAAACTTGGGGATGGAAATTTGCACACAGAAGGTTTACTAGGGAGGCTCTTGGGATACCTGTAAGTCAGTGAAGGAAGCAAGGTGGGCAGAGGGAGTTGTTGAACAGAGGCATCAGCTGATGTTATAAGGTGCTGTGGAGCTGGGATGGTCCTCAATGTTGTCCTGAATGGAGGCAAGGAGGCCTTTGTATTCTGAAATCAACCAGTCATTGGTTGTAGGCTGCCCCAGGGAGGGGACATAACCTTGGGTGGGTCGCTCCCTTTGGCCAAGGGAAATTCTCTAAAGGTTTCACGTAGGCAACAGCCAGCCATCTCCTAGCAGCTGGGAGAAGTACCTCGGTACTGCAGGGAGATTTGGGTGGAATACCACAGCCTCTCCATACACATAGACACAATGGCCAGATACTTATTATACAAACTACTCTACCCTTTTTTCCCAATTAAAATATCCTAGAGATTGTACCATATTAGTACTAAGAACCATGCCTTTTTTTTTTTTTAATGACGTACATAATGCTCCATCATATGCATGGAATACTTAACCCATCCACCATATTATGGACATTTCAGTAGTTTCCAAATTTGATATTTTAAGCAATGATGCAAGGAACATTCTTTGTTGGAATACAGATGTACAAGGGGAGAGTCCAGTGAGAGTCAACTGTGGACTTCCTGGTAGCCCAGCAAAAAGGCAAACACAGCCCATGACTTGGCATTGGCCGTAAGGAAGAAGGGTATTGTTATTTCCAAGAGAAAACTAGCTTTTCAGGGCACTTCTTTTTTAAGAAGTGTCTTAGACATTGATGTTCCTGTGGGTTTGTGCTCTGGGGCCTCTGGGGGTGGTTTCATCCACTCTTAGGTTGATGCTGGTGCGTCTGCAAGTGACTCCCACATCCATGCCTAAGCTGAGGCCTCCTCTGAGAACTTCAGACCCCTTTGCCCAACATCTGCACCTGGCTGCCCCAGAGCCCTTCAGATTTAGTGTGTACAAAGTTGAACTCTTGATTTCTGTCTCCTCTTCCCTGTTTCTCATCTCAGGAGATGGTACCATCCCACCAGGCAAGCCAAGACCCTGAGATTTTCCCTTGGCTTCTCCCCACCTTCCACCTCTCACACCCAGTCACCAAGTCTTGCTGATTTTACAGCCTCAGTGTTTCTTCCATCTCTCTCCTCTTCATCCCTGTGTTTGGTGAAAAAGGCATAGGGCCTTTTAGGTGCAGGATTACGTCTTTTCTGCTTTGCTCTGTTCTATTGCCTCCCATTCTGTTTCATCCTATCCTATCCCGCTCCACCCCATCCCATCCCATTCCAGTTAGCTCTTTTTGGGAAATACTGCCCAGAACCTGTCACTGAGCCAGGTCCTGTGCTCTGTGATGAAGCCTGACTGCTGCTCACACACTACCACAGTACATTGTTCTGGCATCAGAGAGGGAGTCTAGTTGGTACCTCCTTTGTGTGGGTCTTAGGGTCTCACGTACCAGCTTCCATGGCCTCCACCCTGGTTTTGGCCCTGCCTTCAGATCCATCTGCCTGGGCCACTACTCAAGTGCTACTGTTGCAGGAAAAAAGAGTGGGGTACGAGAGTGTGGTCACATCCCAGGTCTCAGATGAGTCCCTGGGACGGCCGCCAAGTGTGGGTTCTTGGCTTCGCGCAGGAAAGAATTCAAAAGCAAGCCACAGTAAAGTGAAAGGAGGTTTATTCAGGGAGAAACACACCTCACAGACAGAGTGTGGGCCATCTCAGAAGGTGAGAAGCGCCAGGGTATGTACAGGGGCTGTCAGTTTTTATAGGGGTGGGTAATCTCATGGGCTGGTAAGTGGGAGGATTATTCCAACTATTCTAGGGGAGGGGCAGAGATTACCAGGAATTGGGCCACCACCCACTTTTTGGCCTTTTATGGTCCACCTTGGAATTGTTAATTACACCTATGGGTGTGTCATTTAGCTTGCTGATGTATTACAATAAGCATATACTGAGGTATACTGAGACTCAAGGTCTAGTGGAAGTCAGTCATCCACCATCTTGGACCTAGTTGGTTCTAACCAGTTTATGTCGTGTCCTCAATGGCTGTCATTCTTTTAAAGGTTGTGCCCTGCCCCCTTCCTGTCTCACCACCTTAGGACCCAGTATTCTTCAAGGAAACCTACAGCCTCCTGAGAGTGGAGAGTGGCTGCTCTCAGCCCTTTCACCTCTGTGGGGCCCTATCAATGCTTCTTCCCTCCGGCCACTCCCAGAAACAGTGGGCCAGTGCCACTGGCACTGTGCGGTGCACTAGGGCTCTCCACCCCACTGACACCCAGGCACAGGTCCTGGTGTCCCCCCTACACCTTTTTTTCTGTCCTTTAGAATTGTTTTCCCTTTCTTAACAGATTTTTAAATAATGATATACAATCTTTTTCTACTTAAGATAGGTACTTTTATATTGTGCTGTCATATGCCAGGCACAGTTTATAAAGGCTTTACATGTGTTAACTCATTTAAACCTCATAATATAATAACTAAGAGACATACACTATTATTATCTCCATTTAACAGATGAGAAAACTGAGGCACAGAGAGGTTAAAGAGCTTTCCCAGGGTCGCTCATTTAGTGGCTGAGCCTGTATTTGAACTCGAGCAGTCCTGCCCCAAAGTTCATGCTTTTAACTGATCTGCTCCATTGCCTCTTGCGTCTGTCAGTGACTGTAAAGCTGTGGACAGCAGTCCACAAAACCACCCTCACTTCTGATGGCAGCTGTAAGTTTGGAGGTTCCCAAGACCACCCTCGGGTTTGATAATTCGCTAGGAAGACTCACAGAATGTTATATTCACAGTTAGGGTCCATTACAGCAGACGTATACAGATTAGAATCAGCCGAGAAAAGAGACACTTGGGGCAGAGTCCAGGAGAGTTCCACACACAGGACTTCCATGTGTCCTCTCCCGGTGAGTGTGGACAGTGCAAAATTCTCTCAGCAACCATGTGTGGCAATACAGAGTATTGCCAACCAGGGAAGCTCACCTAAGCCTTGGTGTCCAGAGTTTTCTTTGGGGGTTGGTAAAGTAGACGTGACTGACTGCTGACTTCAGTTTCCAGCCCTTCTGGAGGTTGAGCTGATGGATGTCTGTGAGCCAAAGCTTCCCCCAGAAATCATGTTGTTAGACTATCTGGTGTGGCCCAAGGCCCCCAGGTAAACAGAGACACTTATCTAGGAGGATGTTACAGGGGCTCAGAGATTAACTTCTAGGAACTGAGGGCAAAGGTCAGACCTCTCCTTGGGCAAGGTTAAATTCTCTACTGTACAGTCACTTGGAGATAATAGGTACTAAAGAAAAAACTGTTTACTCACAGGAGTAGAAGTTTTTTCCCCACACCAAGCAATTCTCCAATTCTATGCAGACCCTACAAGTTAGGGGGTCAGTCTTCCAAGACTGCCTCCCACTTCAGATGCTTATTTGATATCCCAGGTGGTCACCTGAACTTCTGAGTAGCCAGCTATAAATTGGGGGTTCCCATGACCCCCTCCTCAGTTTTGATAATTTGCTATAACTCATAGAACTCAGGGAAACACTTTACTTACTATTACAGGTTTATTATAAAGGATATTATAGAGGATACAAATGAACAACCAGATAAAGAGGTACGTAGGGCAAGGTACAGAAGGGCCCTGAACACAGGAGCTTCTGTCCCCATGGAGTTTGGGGTGCACACCCTCCTGGCTGTGTTCACGAACCTGGAAGCTCTCCAGGGTTTTTATGGAGATTCCATTATTTAGGCATAATTGATTAAATTATTGGCCTTTGGTGATTAGCTCAATCTCAAATCCCTCTCCCCTCCCCAGAGACTGGGCGGTGTATGGCTACAGGTTCCAACCATCTAATACCTGGGTGGTTCCTCTGGCAACCAGCCCCCATCCTCAAAGAGTTATATCATTAGTATAAACTCTGAGATGATTGACACGGGCTTGTTACTACTAATAAAAGACACTCCTGTTATTACTTCTGTTGCTCTGGAAGTTACAAAGGTTTAAGAAGCTCTGTGCCAGGAATCAGGCAAGAAGATCAAATATATATATATATATATATATATATATATATATAAAACTTTTTTTAAAAATTTGTTTATTATTTTTGGCTGAGTTGGGTCTTCATTGCTGCGCACAGGCTTTTCTCTAGTTGTGGCCAGCGGGGGCTACTCTTCGTTGCGGTGCACAGGCTTCTCATTGTGGTGGCTTCTTTTGCGGAGCACAGGCTCTAGAGCATGGGGGCTTCAGTAGTTGCACCACGTAGGCTCAGTAGTTGTGGCTCATGGGCTCTAGAGCACAGGCGCAGTAGTTGTGGTGCATGGGCTTAGTTGCTCCGCGACATGTGGGATCTTCCTGGACCAGGGCTCAAACCTGTGTCCCCTGCATTGTTGGCAGGCAGATTCTTAACTACTGCGCCACCAGGGAAGCCCTATATTTCTTAATATATCACAATATCACAGATGCCTTCTTAGGTTAGTACCTGTGGGTCTTTCAGCAGCTATCTGGTTCCGGGGCACTGGGCTCTTTGGAGAATTTGTTCTCTGTGCCCTAAACCAGAGGACTGACTGCCTGGACAGTGTAATCTGAGGCTTGCCAGGCTGTGGAGCCTCCTTTCCAAACTTCCTCCTCTGGGTCTCCAGCTGGACTCTTCTGCCATTGGCCTCTTGTGTTTTAGTGTTCCCTGGGGCTCTGGCCTGAGTACTCTGCTCATCCTGTCTCCTTGCTGAGAGAGACCACACTGTGTGACAACTTTAGCTACCACTTCTGTGCTGATGGCTCACACAGCTTTAGCTCCGTTCCTGTTCTTGTTCCTGACATGACTCATGTCCATCCTGCTGCCTGCCGAGTGTCTCCCCCTTTGTGTCCCCTAACACACCACGTCCTCTTTACTTTTGCAGTTTTTCTCAGCTGCAGTTGAGATTGGTGACCAGTGTCACCCAGTTGCCTTTGAGATACCACAAAGGTAAGGGTGTTACCCTTACACCTTCTTCACACCCCACAGCCAGTTAAGGTACAGGTTCTGCTCTTCTTTACATTGGTCCTTCTCTATCTCACTGTTTCCATCTTACTTGTGAGCATCATCTTCCACCTAGGTTAGTACAGTCTTTCCTTTCTTCTCGCTCCAGGTCACCCACCACATTTCTTTTTCCATCCATTCACTTTCAAACTATCTGTGAGTTCTGTATCTCTTGTAGGCAGTATTACTTTTTTTTTTTTTTTTTTTGGTGAGAGCACAAGATCTACTCTTTTGGCGAATTTCAAGTCTACGGTACAGTATTATTAACTGTAGTCACCATGTTGTACAGGCAGTTTTTTTTTTTTTTTTTTTTTTTGTGGTACGCAGGCCTCTCACTGCCGTGGCCTCTCCCGTTGCGGAGAACAGGCTCCGGACGCGCAGGCTTAGCGGCCATGGCTCATGGGCCCAGCTGGTCCGTGGTATGTGGGATCTTCCCGGACTGGGACACGAACCCGTGTCCCCTGCACCAGCAGGCGGACTCTCAACCACTGTGCCACCAGGGAAGCCCGGCAGTATTACTTTTTTATCCAGTCTAACAATCTCTTTGGAGTGTTAGATTACACTCCATGTAATCAGGTAAAGAGTGTTTACATGATTAAACACTCTTTTTGGAGTGTTTAATCATGTATTAAATAACCTTATAATTTAATATAGTTTAATATAATTATTGGTAGGATTGGATCTATATCTTTTTAGCATTTAGTTTTCTATTTGTCCCATCTGCTTTTGCTTTGTTTCTTTTCTCTTGTGTGTGTGTTTTTGTGCGGATTAACTGAATAGTTTTTAGAATTTTATTTACTTCAGTACGCCTCTTTGCACTTTTAGTGATTACTCTAGGGAACAATGTCCCTCTTAACTTTTCACAGTCTGCTTAGAGTTACCATTGTACAGCTTGACACGGAATGTAAGAAGCTCACCACATGCCTTCTTGAATGTGCTTTCTACACACCTCACTCCTTTGATAGATTTCTCATTGTCTTAAAGTCCATCATTTCATCACTCACAGGCCTCTGTACTCTCTCCTGTAACTGAGTGACTTGCCATCCTTAAAATCACTGTTTCGCCCCCGTGCTGCTCCCTCTGCAAGGAAGGCAGTTTTTCCATCTCTGCAGAGAAGATTCAGCTGCACATATCCCTTAGCTCTGAAGCCTAACTAGACCCTGATAATTTTAGTGGACCATTCACTTCTCTGCATGCCATAGCCCAGATGTCCTGCTGTCACAGCTCTTACCCTTTCACCCTGAGGGCCTTACATATTGCTCTCCCTGCCAGGCTGTGAGCTCCTTGAGGTCAGGTGCCACCCATGACTGTGTCCCCAGCAACCAGGACTGGGTCAGACACAGTCTTCAGTCAATATGTGTTGACCCAAATATAAATGACAGTGGCTTCCAATCCCATCATATATAGTCCAAAGCCAGGAATATAAAAGGCATCCTAGATAAATCTCTGACCTATGAACATTATAAAAAATCAGAACCATCCACCTCTGCCTACACTTTCCCCACATGACTCAATGTCATTTCATCTTCAGCAGAGACCTGTGTCATTCAAGGATGTGGTCGTGGGCTTCACTCAAGAGGAGTGGCACAGGCTGAATCCTGCTCAGAGGGCCCTATACCGGGATGTGATGCTGGAGACCTACAGCAACCTCGTCTCAGTGGGTAAGAACAGCTCTGCCACAATCTAGATTATGCTTGAATGACCACCTTTCCTTTTTCAGTGGCTAAAAGTAACTGAAGTACCTAGAACCTCTGAAGTACCAAATACTTTCCATGTCTCAGACACTATTTTAGCCACTTTTAAAATATTAACTCATGTAATCCTCATAAGAGCCTTAGGAGGTAGGTACTGTTAGTACCACTATTTTACACATTTGGGAACTGAGGCAGAGAAGGTGAAGTAACTTGCCCAGTGTCACCCATGCAGTACATAGCAGAGCCAGAGTGGGATTTGAACCCCAACAGTCTGGCTGCACAGTGTGTATTCCTAACCCTTATACTGTGTGCTTCAGTGAGCTTGGCTTGAGTTTCAGTGGTCGTGGATTAGTACTTCCTTTTGAGTTCTGGACAAAGTGTGTGTACAGTCTCCTCCCAAGTACAGTGTCTGTTGTGTAGCCTTTAATGCTGCCTGAGAAGACCAAGAAGCTCAGTCCAAGGCCTGGATCATTTCCCCGGAACAGGTTATGAAGGCACCAAACCATATGTGATCCTCAGGCTGGAGCAGGAAGAGGCACCATGGATTTGTGAGGCATCATGCTCGGGCTGCCACTGTCGGGGTAAGTATGATAAATCCAACAAAGGACGTACTAAGGGAGGCTCGCACCTTTGGGATTTTGTTCAGGGTCCAGCTTTTAAAATGCTTAGAGCTTTGAAAGCCGCTGGAGACATTTCTCTGAGAGCTTCAGCCTTCTTGGTGACCCTTCAGCCTCCATGCATCCCACCTCCCTGTGTGCTTGCTCCATCTCCTTTTCTCCAGAATCCTTGGCCTCTCTCTTGAGGTTATCAGTACACTTTCTCTTTCACATTCAGACATTCTTACAAATAAGCTTCTGTGATTCTCTTGTTCTTGCTGATTCCTTCCTATTCTCTATTCTAACAGTTTTGGGGTAAAATGCCCCAGACCTGCCTGCCATACTCAGAGTCTCACTTCCTATCTTTTCCTTAATCGCTTAAGTTATCCCTGAGTCCCTTAATTTCCTAAGTCGAAGACGAGGAAGCAGTGAATTCCAGGAAGTGAACAGGGACAGTTGGGTAGTGAAGGAGACCCCTGAGTTTGGTCTGTCTTAACCACTTCTATTTAATTTTCAGAATAACTGCCCCTCTCCCATCAGCTCTATAAAATATCTCGACAATAATCCCTGGTATCCTGAGTGTTGGTAACCTACTCTTTAGAATGCCTCTGGACTTCTGCTTCTCCAATAGAGTCATGAGTTTAGCAAGAAGAGTCAGTGCAGTCAGTGCCATCTGTTTCTGGATCTCTTTATGCCATTTGTACTTAGTGTTATAATCACATGATTGAATTAAATATTATATAAACCCCAAAAACATTCAAGTCATTTCATGCTTCTCCCCAAAATAATGTCTTTGAGATTACCACCATCCAGCTTTCACTGGTTGTAGTAGTAGCCGCAATAGCATTAGAATTTCTGGCCAACACTCAGTGTGTGCTCACTTTGTGCCAGGTCTGTTCTCAGTCCTTTACATATATCAACTCATTCAACCCTTACAATACCTGTGAGGTGCTTATTACCAGCCTTTATTCCCCCATTTACAAATGAGCAAACAATCACAGGTTAAGAAACTTGTCTAAGAACATATAACAAAGTAAGGGACCAAATGGGGATTTGAACCCAGGTGGTCAGGCTGTAGAACCAGTATTCTTTTTTTGTAATTTTTTGGCCATGCCGTGCGGCATGTGGGATCTTAGTTCCCCGACCAGGGATCGAACCCACTCCCCCTGCAGTGAAAGTGCAGAGTCTTAACCACTGGACTGCCAGGGAAGTCCCTAGAACCAGTATTCTTAACCATCACACTCTGGTGCCCTCTGAGGTGTATTTTGCTTCATGAAATTGCTCGTCAACCTTCCTGAAACCATTGTAACCTGGCTATCAACTGCTTTTCTTTTCCCTCGTTCAAGAATTTTATATAATAACTGCCCAAAAATAGTATCCAGTCAGCCCTCCTTTCTAAGTTCTCTGTATCCTCTATTTCCCTGGCTGCAGCCCAGCCTTTTCCTTCCAAGGGACTACTGCATTTTCTGTTTTCCAAACTTGATTCTCTTCTCAATGGTGAAACTCCCTAAAGAAGTCATCCGTTCTGAGACCATATGATGCTCACAACCGGCCTCTTTGACATTTTGCCACCTTTTGTCCGCCTTGTACCACCTAGGCTCCCCTACCCCCCATTTCACCAGTCTGGATCATCTCCTCAGTTATGTCCACTTATCCCTGTTTTTTGTCGAGCAAGAACTGAAGTCATCCTCTTTTTTACTTGCTACCTCCCCTCCACCCCACATGCACACAAGTGCATGCATATATATACCTCACCTTACTTTTCATTCCAGAGTTTTGCTACCATGAGCTCATTTTGAAGCTTCTGTCTCTGTCACCCTAATTGTTCTATGCTTATGTGCTAGTTTTGTTGGTTTTCCTTTGGGAAATTACTTTACATCTTCCTGTCTACTTTTCATTTCCCACTGACATCTCCTAAAATTGGACCCAAATTACCTCATGCCTGAATGTCTTTAGTTAGGGGTTCTTAATCATTTTTGTGCCATGAAACTCTTAACCATTCTGGTGAAGCCTAATAGACCCCTTTTTTAAATATTAAAAAAAAATAAAACCCATAAGATTACATGACATACAAATTACTAAAATACAGTAATTACTAAAATAAAGTTAGAAAATGCAATATCAAAACATTAATGATGTTAATGATATTAATGATAATAGTAGATATACTTCCTTATTTATATATTAAATTATGAGATCTCCCATCAGGTCAAATAATTGTCATGATCTCAAAGTAGAGATGATTGTAAACATATTTTGAGAAATCTGTGACAACTATAGTGTGACGTGAAAATACCTTATTCACAAACTAGGACAGTTACAGGAGCTAATACTACTCTGTTTTGTTGTTCACATTCATAATCAAAGGAAATGCTCAGTTGTAGTTAGAACAGATTTCTGTATACCAAGTTAAGAGCTCCTACTTTAAATTCTAGTTAGCTTCGTTGATTCCTTCTTTTATCTAGCTCATCTTAGAGCCCTTGCCGTTTATATTATTACTAACTAGCTCAACATAAGCTCTCTGACTGCTGTAACAGTGCTTGTCAAACTCTTAATATGATAACGAAGCATCTGGGCAACTTGTTAAAATACAGATTCTGATTCTGTAGGTTTGGGGGTGGGGCCCAAGATTCTGCATATCTGCCTACATATCAGTTCCCAGATGAGGCTGATGCTGACCATTGAGAACCATGCATTGGGTAACAAGGTGCTTTATGACATTTAAACCCCTTTCCTCTGTAACAGGGATCAGCAAACTTTGGCCTATAGGTCAGCCACCTAATTTTGTGCATAAAGTTTTATTGGAACACAGCTGCACCCTCCTTACATTTACATACTGGCTGTGTTCTCACCATACAATGGGAGAGTTAAGTAATTGTGACCGAGACCATATATCCCACAAAGCCTAAACTAGTTGCTGGTCCTTTAAGAACGTGTTTGCCAACCACTGCTCTATAATATCTTCTCATCTTCAAAATTATTTCTCTCTATCATCTATGACATGTTTCATTACATTTGTGCCAGTTTCTGAATCTTCTACACTCGTATAATACTTTTCCCTGCATTGGTGCCTTTAGTTTTGATTCATGCTCTCTATTCATATACTGTGCACCCTTTAAATTTTTAGGGCATTTCTCAAATAGTTTTATTCCAGGTCATAATAACAGATTCATAAGGAAAGGTTTGCTGTACCTTCTCCAGAAAACATTTGGCAAGGTAATGTCCAGAAGAAAGGACGGCAAGACATGCTTTTGAGGCAAGGTACATTCATCAGCAAGAAAACGTTGCCCAAGGAAAGAAGCCATGAATGTAATAAGTTTGGGAAAATATCACATCTGAGCACTGATCTTTTTCCTTCAATTCAAAACCCTAATAACTGGGACTCTTGTGGAAAGAGT
>NW_006798798.1:6914895-6917062 GCF_000442215.2 Lipotes vexillifer | reverse complement strand
AAAGAGTGTGAACCATAATGTAGACTTGAATGGTTTTAAGAGAAACTATTCAAAAAAGCAAGATGAGTGCTATGGATATGGGAAATTATTACAACATACAAAGCATGATAGAAGACCTAATGGAGAAAAATTCTGGGAATGCAGTCACTGTGAGAAAGCTTTCAGCCATAACCCAGCACTTATGTATAAACCAGCAGTAACCAATTCTCTTGTGTACAAACGGAAGAGGGTTCCACCTACAGAGAAACCCCATGTCTGTACTGAATGTGGGAAAGCCTTCTGCTACAAATCTGAATTCATTAGGCATCAAAGAAGTCACACTGGGGAGAAGCCATATGGATGCACTGACTGTGGAAAAGCCTTTTCACATAAGTCAACCCTCATTAAACACCAGAGAATACACACTGGGATAAGGCCCTTTGAGTGTTTTTTTTGTGGGAAAGCCTTCACCCAGAAGTCACACCGTAGAGAACATCAGAGGACACATACAGGAGAGAGACCCTTTGTGTGCAATGAATGTGGGAAGTCATTTGGTGAGAAGTCATACCTCAATGTACATCGAAAAATACACACAGGAGAAAGACCCTATCGTTGCAGAGAATGTGGAAAATCCTTCAGTCAAAAGTCATGCCTCAATAAACATTGGAGAACTCATACTGGAGAAAAACCCTATGGATGCAACGAATGTGGCAAAGCTTTCTACCAGAAGCCAAACCTCAGCAGACATCAGAAAGTTCATGCTAGGAAGAATGCTTATAGGAATGAAAACCTAAAAATTGTAGAAAAGCCTTGAGCAAGATATCCTATTTCATTATATGTGGAGGAATTCATCCTTAGGAGAAATATCACTGATCTAATGACCAAGTGTTTTATCATAAGGCAAGTCATGCTCCAATTGTGACAGAAAATTTTATACTAAAGATTATAGAAAATATTTTATAAAACATAAACTTGTTCATTCTGGCTTATGAAAGTTTAAATGATAACAGAATACAAAATATATGTGAAGAAAATTAGAGGTATATTATGGTATGTCCCACAGTGAGCCACATAATAAGCACTATTTATATTTTAGAATTATAAATGTGAATTTAATAAATTATAAATATCAAGCACATATGTAGAATGCCATTCACCAAACTTTTTCACTCTAAATATCACCATTGTCTTTTGGTGTCTAACAATGCAAAAAACAATAATAATAATAATATGGCCAACTATTTTTTTAAAAAGCTTTAACACATTAAACCAGCACATTTTCCCCACCTTTTCTAGCACAATTGGCTTTTTAATCAGGAAGAAAGTAAAGTTGAACCAACAGCACAAACCATACAAAAAAAAAAAAATTGGAGGTGGACTTAAGATTTAAAATTTTAAAATAACAATAAAATTCTTGAAAGAAAATAAAAAGAGACTACATGTACAATCTAGGAATTGGGGGAGATTAACTTTACCAACCCAGGACACTCAAAAGCTGTCAAAAAATAAATATTTGACTACATAAAAAGTGCAATCTTTTGCATGGCAAAGATGCCATCAACAGTCAATAAACAATGATTTGGGGGAAAATATTTGCAGAGCCAGTCAGAGAAAGAGTGGTCTTCGTACTGACAGGAAAAAAATAACCCAATAGCAAAACATGGGAAAGAATGAATAGACAGTTGAGAGAAGAGCAAACCCAAGTGGCTGATGGGCTTATCAAAAAAATGGTTAGCCTCAGTAGTTGTTGGAGAATGCAGATTAAAGTTATAATGAGATAACAGTATGCAATCAAGCTGACGAAAAAGAGCAGGAATGCTTTTTGCTGTCAGGACAAAAGGTGTTCTTAAGACACTGCTGGTAGAAACATAAATTGTTACAGCTCTTTTGAAAAGCAATCTGACATCTATTATAACTTAAAATACTTATGCCACTTTGTGCAATCTTCTCTTAGAAGTAAAACGCCAATACATAAGGGACATGTACATTCATTGTGAATTGTTCCTAGTGGCAAAAAACACTAGAATCAAAATAAATGCCCATCAGCAGGGAAATTGGAAGAGGGAAGGAACTATAGTATATCCATTCCATAGGATGTTTATATAGCCATTAAGGTGGACAAGTTAAAACTATGCTAGTGGGGCTTCCCTGGTGGCGCAGTGCTTGAGAGTCCGCCTGCCGATGCAGG
>NW_006798798.1:6909324-6914768 GCF_000442215.2 Lipotes vexillifer | reverse complement strand
AAAAAAAAAAAAAAAAAAAAAAAAAAAAAAAAAAACTATGCTAGTGGACCTGAATGGAATTCCACAATGTTTCCTTGAGAGAAAAAAGCAAGGTAGAAGTGTGTAAAATGACTTTGTTTTTGTAAATCAGTTACAAAATGCTTCTATGTGCTTATGAGTGATAAACATGTATCATATATGTTTGTGTAAGATTTTATATGCATGGAGAAAAGTATAGAAGAGTATACATTGGGTTCGGGGAAGGTGGGTGATGCAGGTGGATAATGGGGTAGTCAATAGAAGGAAAATGAAAGCCCCAAAGAAAAATTATGTAAATAACTGAACCAAGTATGATATGTCAAATATGTGATTAAGAAATTTGAGGGGGAAGCTAGAACTCTACTAATTTGTGGAGATATTTGTGGTATATTGTTAAGTGAAAAGAGAAAATTTCAGAATAATGTATATGAATCTATTTTTTTAATTAAAACATGTATATGTGTATTTATGCATGTGTGTGTTTATATGAACAAAGAGAAAAGTGTGGAGGGACAGATATAAAACAAGGTATTAACATTGGTTACCCTGGTGGGGAATGGAAATGTAAGTAGTTTTTAAATTTATATATCTTTGTATTGTTTTACTTGTTAACAAACATATATTACTTTTGTAATTTGAAAAACAAAATAAAGGGGGGAAGAGTGTTTTGAAATACATGGCCTTGCAAATGTTTTTATTTTCTGACAAGATGGCACTTTGGCCTGGTCTATTGCCTCTCCCCTAGCTCAGTCCTTGGGATATCACCAGAGTAAAAGGAAATGTGTAGATCTAAAGAGCAAAAGGCAATACTTTGAGAACCCCTCAAGTAGAGGTTTTTTTGATTTTATTTTGAAATAATTTTTGACTTATAAAAAAGTTGCAAAACAGTTCCCAAATATTCTTCACACAGCTTCCCCTAATGTTAACATCTAATATAACCATAATACAATTATCAAAACCAGGAAATTAACATTGATATAATACTAGTAATTAAACCATAGCCTTTCCCACTGATGTCTTCATCTAGCCCAAGATCCAGTCCAGATCCCACATTGCATTTACCTGTTATTTCTCTTTAGTCTCCTCCAGGCTATGATAGCTCCCCAGTCTTTTCTTGTCTTTCATGACTTAGACACTTTTGAACAATACTGGCCAGTTATTTTGTAGAATATCCCTCAATTGGGGTTTGATTAACTGGGTTATGCATTAATATTACAGAAGTGATGCATCTTCAGTGCATCATGTCAGAGGGTACATGATGGTGATAAATCTTATTGGTGATGTCAACCATGATCATTTGGTCAAGGTGCTCAATGTCAGATTTCCCCACTCTAAATCTGCCACTTCTGCCTTTGTAGTTAATAAATATCTTGGGCGAGACACTTTGCAGAGAATTTTTTTAAAAAACATATTGGCCCCAGAGATTGTTTGATTAGCTCTGGCAGAGGGTTCAAGCATCCTCAGTAATTCTGATGGTCAGACAAGGGTGGAGCTGTGGTATGGATCACACACCTAATCATTAGCCCTGAAACAAAGCATCCTCCTCACAGAACAGATAGTAATGAGAAAAAATTGTGACATCTGTTAACACTGGTCTCTAGCTTTGGTAACCTAAGTGTGTTAGTTACCTAGCGCTACCTAACAAATTATCACAAATTTAGTAGCTTAAGCCAACCCACATTTGTTATCTCACAGTTTCTGTCAGTCCAGACACAGCTTAGCTGGGTCCTTTGGTTCAAGTCTCACAGGCTACAGTCATGGTGTTGCCAAGAACAGTGGTTTCATCTGATCCTCAGCAAGAAAAGGAGCTGCTTCCAAGATCACATGGCTGTTGACAGAATTCAATTCCTTGTGAATTGTTGGACTGAGGGCTCCCATTTCATGCTGGCTGTGGGCCAGAGGCTACCCTCAGTAACTTGTCACATGGGCATCTCCAAAGTCCAGCTCACAACACAGCAGCTTGCTTCAAATAAGGAGTCTGCTACCAATACAGAAGTTACACTTTATGTAATATTATCATGCAAGTGACATCCTGTCACATTTGCTGTATTCTGTTGGTTAGATGCAAGTCACAGTTCCCAGCCACATTCAAGGGGGAGAAATTACACAGGGGGGATTCATCTTTCCAGACTTCCAGGAGGTAGAAGTCATCGCAGGCCATCTTAGAACCTACCCACCTCACCAGGGAAATAGATTTGAAAAGTAGGAAGGAGTCAGGAAGGCGACTGTGCTGGAGCAGAGATCTGAGTGAGCCACAGATTCTGGATGTGCTTGTTGGGAGTTCTTGAACTCTAAATAGAAGTAATATATCCCTTTACCCACAAGTGCATTCTGAGTGCTTACCGTGAACCAGGCACTGTTCTTGTTATTGGGGATACATCAAACAGAAAGGGAAACTGATAATTGTCAATGAGCAAAAAGTAAATAGGGAAAGGGTATATAAAATAGTAGGAGCATCGGGACTTCCCTGGTGGTCCAGTGGTTAAGACTCCGCACTTCCACTGCAGGGGGCGCAGGTTTGATCCCTGGTCAGGGAACTAAGATCCCACATGCCTTGCGGCGCAGCCAGAAAACCCAAAAATTAAATAACTAAATAAATTGAATAGTAGGAGTGTTACAGAGCCCAAGCTCACTCTGCTTACTGCAGGACAGGCCAGTAAATCAGGAGACGAATTGTTCTGGCAAGGAATAACGGCTTTAATTGGAAAGCTAACAGACCAAGAAGACGGCAGACTAGAGTCTCAAAAAAACATCTTCCCTCGGTCCGAATTCGGTCTCCTTTTATACAGAGGAGGGGGAGGGGGAGAGGCCCACTGCGGTGCTGACCAATGGCTGAGTGGGACTGCTATAGGTCGTGCCTGCGCCTCCCCTATTACAGGAGGGGAGTGAAATTTTAGATACAGTAGCCAAGAAAGGCCTCCAAAGTGACCTCTGCATAAAGACCTGAAAGAAATGAGGCACCTAATAATGCACCTGTTCAAAAAAAAAAAAAAAACTATTCCAGGCAGAGGGAACAGCAAATGCAAAGACCCTAAAATAGGGAGTGTGCCTGGAATGTTGGAGACCAGCAAGGAAGGTGTACTCTCTATTGCCGAAAAACAAACTACCCGCAAAATTTACTGACTTAAACCAACAATAAACATTGTCTCACATAGTGACTATGGGTCAGGTTGGAAGTGCCATTGGAGCTGCACTCCTCACTGCGGCTTCTTTCCCCTTGCCCTGCCCTTTCCCAAACCTTTGTCCACCCAGGGCCTCTTTCCCAACCCCATCAAGCCAGAGCCCAAGTGCCTTTTGCACTTATTGGAAGGTACCCCCTTGCCATGGCCTCTTTTGTTTCCCTACCCAGAAGCAGAATGTAAGATGCCTGGCACCTCCTCCAAAATGGTGGCGCCCAGGATGCCCTACCTTAACGCTAATAAAAACTGGTTGCAGGGCGCTGCCATCTTTCTTATGAGCGACAACAGGTTGATTAAGAGGAGACGTTGGCTGTTGTATTGATGCAGAAGTGGCAGCGCCAGAGCTGGAGTCCCTGAAGAAAGGATGGGAGCAGGTCGGTATCAGTCGCCTATCCTACCTACAAGCAAAAACTGGGCCAGAAAAAGATTGGGGAATTGCCAGAAATATCCTTGATAATGGTTGCCCCCAGGGAGCCAATGGGCACAGCTACATGCTTCACCACCATAGACCCACCTGCAAAGACTGTACACAAATGTCTATAGCAGCTTTATTTGTTATAGCCCCAAACAGGAAATAATCCAGTGTCCATCAATAGATGAATGAATAAACAAAGTATGGTATACAATGGAATGCTACTCAGCAATAAAAAGGAATAACTATTCATACATACAACAATATGGATGTCTCAAACTAATTATGTTGAGTGAAAGAAGCCAGATTTTTTTTTTTTTTCCTCTGCAGGGCGCAGCTTGCAGGATCTTAGTTCCCTGACCAGGGATCGAACCTTTGCCCCCGGCAGTGGAAGTGCTGAGTCTTAACCACTGGACGGCCAGGGAAGTCCCAAAAAGCATACATTCTGTATGATTCCGTTTATATGAAACTCTATATAGAAAGCAGATCAGTGGTTGTTTGGGGGATGGAGTTTTGCCCGGTGTGGGAGGGAGAGTTACAAAGTAGCGCAGGTAAGCTTTTGGGGTGATGGGTATGATCAAATATTGGTTGTGATGGTGTTACATCTCATGTATGTGATGTATATGTTGAAACTTATTACACTGTACACTTTAAATATGTGCAGTTTATTGTATGTCAATAACATCTCAATAAGTAACAGGGTAAGAAAGAAATCTTTAAAATTATTTTACAATGAAATAAACAATTGTTATTTTAATATTTTATTTTAATTTTTAATATCTATATATTTGAATATTTGAAAGTATTCATGTATTTTACATACCTTAATTTGTGTAATAAACCTGATCTTCAAAAAAAGTCCTATCACACATGTGAAGCATTAATGTGAAAATCGTCCCCCTGAATTTATTTAAAAACCATGCCTGCTTTCAAACTCTAAGTATAATCTATTACTGGCATATTTTAATGGTCTGAGAGGCTTTTTCATCAGGAGCCATCCTGATGTGGGACTACAGATGCACTGTTTTTTCAGATATGTCTGGTAGGTGGGAAGGAGAGAGTTGGGGCAGGACCAGTTACATAATTTGTGGACCTAGGGCAAAATGAAAACGTGGGGCTTCTTGTTTAAGAATTACCACAAATTTCAAGATAGCAACAGCAGAGTGCTAAACCAAGTGTGGGACCTTCTGAGTGTGGGGCTGTCTGCAGCTATACAGGTTGCATGCCCATGAAGCCAGCCCTGGGTAGAGGGGAGTGTCCTGGGTAATCTGTTAAGACCTGAGTGAGTTGCCTTGCCATGGCAGTCACTGTGCGCATTGATGCTTAAAATTCCCTGGGTCTCTTACTGCAGGAGCAATGGAAGCGGAGGTCCTCCATTGGAAGTCAGTAAAAATGCCCTACACAAGAGTCAGTTCCTCAGAAGTTACCCCAAGATCATCCCGTTTGTAACCTCCTTCATGTTCTCTTCCCCTGTTACCCCTCTAAATTTGTATTATGAAAACTTTCAAATATACAGAAAAGTTGGAAGAATTGTCGAGTGAACACTCATATAGTACCATTAACATTTTACCCTATTTGCTGTTTTATCTTTCCATCTATCCATTCATCAGTCCATCTCAATTTTTCATTCATTTCCAAGTAAGCTGAAGAAATCAGAATATTTTATAAGTGTACATTTACTGAATTTAAACAAATGCATGCACTTGTATAACCCAAACCCTTCTGCAAAGCCCTTTTAATCTCAAGAAACTTTTACCTCCCGGTTCTTTATTCACTTTCTCTGTCCTTTCTCCTCAAAACCTTGTTTCCTCTTTTTTTTTTTTTTTTTTTTTTTT
>NW_006798798.1:6904327-6909216 GCF_000442215.2 Lipotes vexillifer | reverse complement strand
TTGCGTTATGCGGGCCTCTCACTGTTGTGGCCTCTCCCATTTGCGGAGCACAGGCTCCGGACGCGCAGGCCCAGCGGCCATGGCTCACGGGCCCGGCCGCTCCGCGGCACGTGGGATCCTCCCGAAACGGGGCACGAACCCGCGTCTCCTGCATCGGCAGGCGGACTCTCAAGCACTGCGCCACCAGGGAAGCCCCTCCTCTTCTTTCTAACAGACTTTGCAAATCTGTTAAACCCAGAACCAGAAGGAACTCAACAGCTAATCCCCCTTTCTCCCTAGGAAGTGTTAATCATCTCTGAAACAGCAGATTTAGTGCTTTAGAGCTTGGTGAAGAGCCAGACAGTATTTTCAGCTTTGCAGGCCTGGCCCTACAGTCTGTCACAACTACTCAACTCTGCCCTTGTAGTGTAAAACCAACCACAGACATTACATAAACAAATGAGCATGGCTGTGTTCTAATAACCTTATTTACAGACACTGAAATTTGTGTTTCATGTAATTTTCACATATCACAAAATATTTATTCTTTTTGATTTTATCTTAACTACTTAAATTTATGAAATCTTGGACGTCTCTGGCCGTGCAGTGGTTAAGACTCTGCACTTCCACTGCAGGGGGCATGGGTTCAGTCCCTGGTCAGGGGACTAAGATCCCACATGCCACCACCGCGGCCAAAAAAGTAAATACATAAAATAAAATTATGAAGTCTATTCTTAGCCATAGAAAACAAAGGGACTTCCCTGGTGGTCCAGTGGTTAAGACTCCATGCTCCCAATGCTGGGGGCCCGGGGTCGATCCCTGGTCAGGGAACTAGATCCTGCGTGCCGCAACTAAAGATCCCGTGTGCCACAACTAAAGATCCTGCGTGCCACAACTAAGAACCGGCACAGCCAAGTAAATAAATAATATTAAAACAAAACAAAACCAAGCAGCAGGCTGATTTAGTCTGTGGGCTGTAATTTATTAATTCCTGCTTTAGAACCTCACTGCTCCTAAGGTGTCCTCAGACTAGCCCTATGGCAGCTTATTTGAAAGAGATTCTCTGGTCCCACCCCAGACCTCCTGAATCAGAACCTGTATTTTCACTGATTCCTGGATGATTCTTGTTCACATGAAAATTTGAGAAGCACTACCCCATAGGTTGGGTTTGGAGACCAGAATGCCAGAGGTTGAATTCATCCACTCTTACTGGATGAGTGACTGATGGTAAGTTACCATAATTGCAGGTTTAAAAATAGAATTCTACTTATTAGTAATTATGAGATGAATTAACAATTACTGATACAGATTGTGCACCTAAAAAATTCTGAAGGAAAAAACCCTAGCACAATATGGGAAAATGAAAGAGTTGTGAAATGAATATTATATCTGATTGTTCACTTTATATGTGGAATAAACTCTTAGAAGATATATACTGGCAAAAACTCCTAAATATTTATGTACTTTAAAAACACAAACAAACCTGATCTTACTAACAATTTAAAATATTATAGTGGTACAATATTTTTTAATGTGATATTGAATAGAGATAAAGTATAGTGAATACTGAGGTGTGCCACCCATCTCTCTCCCTTTCAGGGCCAATGCACCCATCCCCCTAGCTGCTGGGATTGTTGGCTGCTAACAACTCACAGCTGAGTCCCTCTTCAGCAATTGCAAAGGTACAAACACCCAACCTCCTAGCCATTTTTCGGGAAATCACTGAGAGCCATCTTAGTTTTAAACCACACCTGCATATCCATTTGGTGTCAAGGAGCCCAGGATCCGACACAGATCAACAGGATATAGAAAGGACACCAGCAAAAGCAATACTACTGCAGTAGTGAAGACGCGCTTGTCTGAAAGCTAAAGAAACCAACTCTGGCTACCTTCAGCAGAAAAGGCAGTTAACCAGAATACTAGGGTAAGGAGTGGGTTGAAGAAAACGCTGGACAACAAGAATTATCTAATAATCAGCTAGGGCTGTTTTGGGAATGCTTGAACCTTCTATATTGTGGCAGCTCCCAGGCTAGGCATGTCTCCCTTCCAGATTTCAGACTGCCAGGAGAGGGAAGGTGACTGGCTGAGCTTGGGGTGAGGGCAGCTCTGGCAGGGTCAGGAGGTAGGGGAAAGGGGAGGTGGTGGACAAGACGTAGTCAAGACTACTTATAGGGTGACCACTGTCCTGGTTTTCCCAGGACTATCCCGGTTTTAGCACTGAAACACCTGCTTCCCGGGAAACCCCTCCTCAGGACATGCAAAGTCCCAGTTTTTGCAATGGGTGCAAAGGTTGTGGGTAAAGTAGAAAATTGATATGGTGGCCCCCAAAATAGGAACTGCTGAAAGCAACAGATTTTAGTGTCAAATGGATACAGCAGAGATTTTTTGCCTTCCATACTGCCCCTGACTGCTGCTGTTGATAACCATGATTGGTAGTTCACAATAAGGAATCATTCATTGATGCATCACTCTGAGTAACGCAACTTAAGTGTATTGTAATTAGGAGCCGTAACTGTCTTTGCCTGTGCCTGTGGATTAACTCATGCTTTGTATCAAGTAGTGCTAGTTATAACTTCTGACACTGTGAATACTGTGATTAAGTTTTCTAAGATTTTAGATAATGAAAAGAATGGTTACGATACCAACACCAGCATAACCCAGACCAAAAAAAGGCTAAGTGAATGTGTTCTTTTAATGACACATGGAAGGACACATGGATTAGGGAGATAAATAACCAAAACAGAGAATACTGAACAATATGGAGAAAAGAATTTAGGATTGAGTATTCGGGAGAAAGGTATGTAAAAGTACACACGGTGGCAATCTCACATCATCATCATTCCTTTGACTGCTCTGTGAAACCAGGTACAGTTCAGATGCAGTTAATTTTCCGAACTCAGAGCTTGCAGCTAAAACGTCCCGTGGGCAAGCTAAAGGGGAAATTTTGACAAGATATGTTGGTCCCTTAAAGTCTAAAGCCTATTTTGTCAGATCTTGCCAGCCATCATGATTAGCTTTCTACAGTTTATCAAGTGGTATGTGGAGTCATGGTAACAAAAATTTCCCCCTAGTTCTTAGGTACTCGAAAAATGGAGTTTCAAATCATCTTCTTGATTTCTATGAAGATTTTAATGAAACCACACCCACACAAACATAAAATGAAAGGGTGTTGATATCTTGTTCAATTAATAACTAGATTTTGTTCATCTATCTGCACATTTGGCAGACAATGTAGATGTAATTTTGGTAAATTCCATTCAGTCCCTAAACTTTTCACCAAAGAAAATAAAAAGATATTAGGGACTTCCCTGGCGGTCCAGTGGTTAAGACTTTGCCTTCCAATGCAGGTGGTGTGGGTTCGATCCCTGGTCGGGGAGCTAAGATCCCACATGCCTTGTGGCCAAAAAAAAAAAACGGAAAATAGAAGCAATATTGTAACAAATTCAATAAAGGCTTTAAAAATGGTCCACATCAAAAAATCTTTATAAAAAAAGAAAATTAAAAGATTTTATCTGAAACACTGCAAAAAAAGGGGATGTGATTTGCTTATCTGAATACTGAGGCTTTCATAATGAAAGGTTTTGGTTATTTCTCGATTTCTTCAAAACATGCAGAAGCACTTGGTAAGATTTTAAGCTTTAAAGAAATGGATGGAGATGGCCTCCTTAGACATATGCGTACCAGATTGCTACTGATGCTAGCTATAGAAAAGATGTTAAAATGTCTTACTGTAAAATTATATTTTCCAAGTGTGGAAAATATATTTTCCAAGCATGTCCCTCTCTAATTTGGAGAATGAGGATGAGAATGGAGAAAATGATTATAGTACAACAAAAGTTATATGCTGTTTCTCCAGAATTGTTTGATGATCTGGTTAAATAGGACTTTCTCAATTTCTTGACTGAAACTTTAACTGTTAACTTCAATTTCACAAGTTCAAATTACTTTTCTCATTTTCCCTGAGAGGGGTTAACTTACAGTGACATTCAAACACTGAAGTGCTTAAAAATTGTGGACATTTTAGACATGGATAGCCTCTGATGAATTTATAGATCCAACACCCAGCAAACAGCTGCTTTACTAACATAAGCCTGTTAGATACAAAGTGGATAGACATTTTTAGAGAGCTGGAAATGAATTCATCCAAATCTAAAAACCTGCTGTTGCAAGTAGATAAAATCATTAAGTATCCCATGCTCATATGCTTTTGTTTAGAAGATATTTGGCTTGCTGTCGTCAAATTGGGGTGACACCAGGAATTAGCATAACGTGGGCTTGATAGGAGCAGAGCTCCAAGTCAAAGTGAATTTTGTATGTAGTCAGTTCTACCACTACTGTTCATACAAGAAAAGAAGTATGTCTTGAAGGCCACAGGCAGTTCAGAGAAATATTGACAAAGAAAACAGAGTAAAAACATCCCACTATATTCATGAGACAGAAATATTTCATTTTTAAAATTAAATATAGGTATTATCTTTTTCATTAGCCCTATTGCATTTACGTTCTCCTTTTAAAGTCTTAAACTTATATACTATAGATTATACATTAACATAGCCCACAGATTTTAAATATCCAATGGAGAGTTTTTAAAAAGTTAAACTGATGTATCAGAGGAAAAAAAGAAACATAAAATACTGGGGTTTCTTCCTTGCACAAAGTATGTTTAATTTGTTCTACTATTAATTACTACTAATTATCACAATTAACTGATTCTGTTGTTTTACTCAGACCATTGCATGATTTGCCCCTGCACCCCTCACCCTCTCTCTCTCCATCCCTTTATACTGTCTTTTCATTTAGAGCACTCACCTGTGTTTTAAAAGTTTAACGTTGTCTATTGCTCAACTAGAACATAAGCTATTGAGACCCATCTGTCCTGTTCACTGCTGTGTGCCCCGCTTCTAGAAGTG
>NW_006798798.1:6858146-6904317 GCF_000442215.2 Lipotes vexillifer | reverse complement strand
GCAGGAACTCAGGCAGTATTTCCTGAATGAATTAAGTGATGTGCACAAGGCCACGTTCTGAGCCACAGGAGAAGCCAAGAGTTAACAAGCTCAAGTTCTAGTCCTTTTTCTTGGTATAAATAGGTGTCATGAATCATGCACTCATTTTGTACTCAGAGGAGGTAAGATTTACGTGTAAAGGGTAGAATAAAATGAGATATAGTTCGGATTTAAAAAGAGCTGCTTAAAAAAAAAAAAAAAGAGCTGCTTACAAGCTCTGGGATCCCAGGGCAGGCCTCAGTTGTTTTTGTTTTTGTTTTTTTTTGCGGTATGCGGGCCTCTCACTGTGTGGTCTCTCCCGTTGCGGAGCACAGGCTTCGGACGCGCAGGTTCAGCTGCCATGGCTCACGGGCCCAGCCGCTCCACGGCATGTGGGATCTTCCCGGACCGGGGCACGAACCCGTGTCCCCTGAATCGGCAGGCGGACTCTCAACCACTGTGCCACCAGGGAAGCCCAGGCCTCAGTTTTATGGCATGTAAAATGGGGACAATAGAAGTCTCCAGAACTGGAGCCCCAGGATGTAACAGGGAAGCATCAACCCCTGTCTTATTTATTTATTTTTATTTTTATTTTTATTTTTATTTTTTGGCTGCGTTGGGTCTTCGTTGCTGCACGTGGGCTTTCTCTAGTTGCTGCGAGCGGGGACTACTCTTCATTGTGGCGTGTGGGCTTCTCATTGCGGTGGCTTCTCTTGTTGCAGAACACAGGCTTTAGGTGCATGGGCCTCAGCAGTTGTGGCATGTGGGCTCAGTAGTTGTGGCTCGTGGGCTCCTGGGCTTAGTTGCTCTGTGGTATGTGGGATCTTCCTGGACCAGGGCTCGAACCAGTGTCCCCTGCATTGACAGGTGGATTCTTAGCCACTGCACCACCAGAGAAGCCCTTTTCTTTTCTAATATGTATATTCAATGCTATAAATTTCCTTCTAAGATCTGCTTTCACTGTATCCCACAAATTTTGATAAGCTGTATTTTCATTTTTATTTATTTTAAGATATTTTAATATTTCTGAGATTTCTTTGACTTGTGTGATATTTAGAAGTGTGTTGTTTAATC
The DNA here is from genome assembly GCF_000442215.2 of Lipotes vexillifer. Classification (NCBI taxonomy): domain Eukaryota; kingdom Metazoa; phylum Chordata; class Mammalia; order Artiodactyla; family Lipotidae; genus Lipotes; species Lipotes vexillifer. The sequence continues at coordinate 6,903,225 of NW_006798798.1, read as the reverse complement.
TCCAGGTATTTTGGGGGTTTTCAGCTATCTTTCTGTTAATTTCTAGTTCAGTTCCTCTGTGGTGTAAGAGCATACATTTTATGGTTTCTGTTTTTTAAAGTTTGTTAAGGTATGTTTTAAGGCCACAGATGCTTGCTGTGTTTATCTTGGTGAGTGTTCCTTGTAAAATTGAGAAGAATGTGTATTCTACTGTTGTTGGAAGAAGTAGTCTATAGGTGTCAATTATATCCAGTTGATTGATGGGGCTAGAAGTCAACTGTGTCCTTACCGATTTTCCATTATTAAAAAAAGGGTGTTGAAGGAATCCAATTATAATAGTGGATTTATTTATTTCTCCTTGTAGTCCTAAAAGTTTTTGCCTCACATATTTGGATGGTCCACTGTTAGGTACATATAAAGATTACTACTGTTTTGTTACACCTGTATCGTTATGTAATGGCCCTCTTTATCCTTGATAATTTTCCCTGATCTGAAGTCAGCTTCCTCTAAAATTACTACAGCTGCTCCAGCTTTCTTTTCTTTTTTTTTTTCATATATGGTCTTCTCAGTCCCTCCCCTCCCCCTGACTCAATTTTGAATGAAGACGTGGATTTTGAAAGCTAACACCTTGTACTCTTACTTGGCGTCACTTTGACATTGTTTTGTTTTTGTTTTTTTTGTTTTTTTTTTTTGCGGTACGCGGACCTCTCACTGCTGTGGCCTCTCCCGCTGAGGAGCACAGGCTCCAGACGCGCAGGCTCAGCGGCCATGGCTCACGGGCCCAGCCGCTCCACGGCATGTGAGATCCCCCCGGACCGGGGCACGAACCTGCGTCCCCTGCATTGGTAGGCGGACTCTCAACCACTGCGCCACCAGGGAAGCCCCCAGCTTTCTTTTGATTAGTGTTAGCATGCTATACTTTTCTCTATTTTTTTTTTTAAATCAGGGTTGAAACCTTGCTTCCTTCCTGCTAGGAGGTGCCATGTCATTTATTGAAACAAAACAAAAACAAAACAAGACAGAGCAAACACATTTCTTAATAAGTGCAGTTTGTTAAAGTCCTGTTGAAACATATGGGTCAAAGGGAAGTAAAAATAATCAGAGGATCACTGTAGAAAAAACCTTTAGGTCTGGCACCTGGGAGACCTCTGGAGAGGAGGCAGTGAGAAACTTCATGTTCTGAAAGGAAGGAGCCCCCCAACTCCCTTCTTCCCTCTCACCCGATTAATTCCACCAGAAACCACCAAGATGCCCGGAATAAAAGGTTTCAAGTTCAATAGTCACACTGTCTCCAAATACAAAAGGCAGGTACAATTCAACTCAACACAGAAGCCTGTGTGCAAAGTTATGGGAAACTGAGACATTGTATAAAAAGTTAGGTTGGGGCTTCCCTGGTGGCGCAGTGGTTGAGAGTCCGCCTGCTGATGCAGGGGATGCGGGTTCGTGCTCCGGTCCGGGAAGATCCCACATGCCGCGGAGCCGCTGGGCCTGTGAGCCATGGCCACTGAGCCTGCGCGTCCGGAGCCTGTGCTCCGCAACGGGAGAGGCCACAACAGTGAGAGGCCCGTGTACCGAAAAAAAAAAAAAGTTAGGTTAAAGATGATTCTGTGGTTTTGTTTTGTGTGTGTTTTGTTTTGAGGCTGTGACTCTTCCTCGGTTCTTCCTGAACTCAGCAAAGAAATGGTTATCCTGATGAAATATCAACAGCCGACCCACAGTAAAAAGGGACAAATTCTAAAAATTAAAAAAAAAAGCATAATTACCAAAAAAAATCTGTCGCTTCTTCCTCCTGCTGCATTTTGCTTTTTTAAACTTGTGTGTGTTTTTAAATTTTTGATTTTTTTTTTAAATCCTGAAAAGTAGACAGTAAAACAGCTCCTGGAAGAATTTACAACGAACTGCATGAGAATCTGGGAAGCTGAGGGGCTGGAGCAGGGCTGGGACCAGAGGACAGGAAGGGGCCCTCCCCACAGCCCTGTAGCCTCACTGTACGACCAAGGGAGGGGGCGTCTTTAGTCAAAAAGGAGGAAGGGAGGAAGAGGAAGAGGAGGGGTTGAGGGGACAAACAAACTAAAAGGTCTGGGCTTCCCTGGTGGCGCAGTGGTTGCCCCGGTCCGGGAAGATCCCACATGCTGCAGAGCGGCTAGGCCCGTGAGCCATGGCCGCTGAGCCTGTGCGTCTGGAGCCTGTGCTCCACAATGGGAGAGCCACAGCAGTGAGAGGCCCGCATACTGCAAAAAAATAAAAAATAAAAAAAATAAAAGGTCATTGTTGCCTGTTTGAATCCAGAGGAAAATGCTGGCCCTGTGTGGGCGAAAAGCCCCTTGGAGGGGAGGCAGCCCTGGAAGGACCCGTTCCCCAGCACCACATGACCCAGTGGGGTGGACAAGGTGGGCGCTGGTGGAGGAAGCCGGCAGGGGCCTCCAGGACACACTGGCTACTGTGTGCTTGTGCCCCCCTGTGTGTTCCCGTAGTAGCTCCCGTAGTCACAGTTCCCGTAGTACGGCGGCCACTGGCCCTGGTTCTGATTGTACTGGTTCCACTGCTGGGCATACTGTTGGTTCTGGTTATAGCTGGGCTGAGGGTAGGTCTGTGCGGTGGGGGACGGCGGAGGGGTGTAAGGGGCTGGGTTGTAGCCTCCGTAGCTCCCATAGGTGTAGGCAGGTGGTGGCAGAGGTGGAGGTGGTGTAGCTGTGTAGCCCTGGCTGTAAGCTCCCTGGTTGTAGGGAGGTGGCTGGCTGTAATTCGGCTGTGGAGGGCTGTAGCTGCTGACAGTAGGGGTGCTGGTATTGGTGCTTGAGCCAGGGATGTTGCTGTTCTTAGCGTAGCTGCCGGCCCCTGGAGGGTTCCGAGCAGGGCTGTAGCTGGGTGGTGGCGGTGGCTGCTGTGGTGGCGGCTGTTGCTGGGGAGCCCGGTTGTAGCTGCCTCGGGTGTTTGAGTTGTTATCCCGGCTGTTGTTACCCCAGCCGTTCTGGTTGTAGCCACCACCTCCACTGTGGTTGAAACCTCCTCGGTAGCTGCCTCCTCTGCTGCCTCCTCCCCTATTCTGGAAGCCTCCTCAGTTGCCCCCGGGGGGACCTCGGTTGTCATAGCACTGGAAACCACCGCCACCCCCACGGCCCCGGGAGCTGCCACCGCCTCGGTTGTCAAAGCGCTTTTCAGGGGGTGGCCCAGCCTTGTGGCCTTCGTCATTGTATTGCCTCACCAGCTTGTCTGCTTCCTCTTGCTGGCAGCTCAATGAACAGCACCTCATCCAGGAAGTCCCCAACATCTGGCAATGTGAAGTTGGCTTTCATTTCTAAGACCACGTGATCTGGGACATCCTTCACTTCTTTGTTGTTTCGCTTTATCATTCAGTCTTTTAGGTCCTCATCAGTGGGACAAATAGCAATAGCTTTGTGCTGGAAGCCTTCAAATGGTCTCATTTTTCGTCTCTGGGCTGACCCATAAACATTTGTCTGATCTAGGATATAGTTGCGTTTCTTTCAGGCAGCGATCTGAATGAGGCGGTTGAGGCACTGGGTGGCCTGCTGGATCCGGACGTCCCAGCGGCCAGTGTAGTTCCTCTGATGGCATAGGCGCATCACCTGCATCTTATCCATGATGGCATTGGTACCCAGGATGTTGTACTTCTTGGAGGGGTTGGAGGCTGCATGTTTGATGGCCCATGTGGTCTTACCGGTGGCAGGCAGGCCCACCATCATCAGAATCTCACACTCTGCCTTGTTCTTTGGTCCAACAGTGCCCCAGATTCGCTCACTCGGGAAGGTGCTGGATGAAGGTGTAGCCTGGGAGGATGGAACAGTAGGGCTCTGTCCTCTGCCTGAAGTTGAACTCCACTGCACAATTCTTCACCAGGACATGAAGGTAGAGGGCCTGACCCCCTAAGGCTCCCTTCTGGATTCGGAAGGCAATGCCCATCCACTTCCCATTTTTGGTGAGGGAAAGTTCCACATCATTTCCACATTCAAAGTCCTCAAAGCAGCCAATCACATCATTCTCTGCAAACTTGTCTCCGTAGTTTTCAAACCGGCTCTTGGTGGACTTCTTCCCAGTGCCTCCATAGCCATAGGAGAAAGGCTCTTCGCCTAGCTGAGTGTTGCAGGAGTCCAGGGACCAACCAATATGGACAACGTGTGGGTTGGGCTCTGTAGATGGAAGGTGCTTCACAGAGACTTCCTCATTGATCTTCATCTCAAAGCACACACGGCCCCTTCTGACCCCATAGCTGGCATGGGCTGCTGACCACAGGTATGCACAACCTTCAGTTGTGAGTGGGTAGCCACTACTCCGGTCTCAGGCCACCTTGAAGTGGAGGTCGCAGTTATATGTGTTGATGGCAACAAAGGTGTTGTCAAAGTCATTTTCATCCTCTCCAGTGGGAGGCTGAGGAGAGCGACCCCTCCTATTCTCCCGGTGCTCGAAACACCCCCGTCCCCGGTTTTCTTCATAAGGCCTCCTGCGACTCTGGAACTGCTGTCTGTCTGGTTTGAGTTGAGATGATTTGGGCGGGAGGAAACTGGTGGGTGCTTCTTGCTTCATCTCTGTCTTCACTTCTACTGGGCGATAGGCCTGCTGCTGCTGGTCCATTTCCAGCATTCTCCTCTCATAGCCTGACTCATTCTCTTTCTTGATGACCTGCATCTCATAGAATTGGTTCTGCATGGTAATATTGTCCATGACATCTCCTCATTGTTGTGCCCGGGTTGCCCCGGTTCGTCGTCGGCCTCGAGCTCCCTCTTGTCATCGGGCTCCTCGACCTCCAGCGCCGCCTGCAGCCGCTCAGCAAGCTCGGCCTTGAGGCCAGGAGTGTCCAGGCCGTGGCGCTGCAGCTCCTCGCTAAGTTCGTTCACCTTCAGTCGGCGTACGTCCATGGCCCAGGCCCCTGGGGGGGCCCCCAAGCCGGGCCCAGCCTCCCAGGGCTCAGTCCCCCTTAAACCTTTCCTGTCAGGAGGCAAAGGGGGAAAGGGGGGCCCCCACTCCAATCTCTCTATTTTTTAAATTTATTTTTTATTTTTATTTTTGGCTGTGTTGGGTCTTTGTTGCTGTGTGGGCTTTCTCTGGCTGTGGCGAGCGGGGGCTACTCTTCGTTGTGGTGCGCGGGCTTCTCATTGCAGTGGCTTCTCTTGTTGCGAAGCATGGGCTCTAGGCGCCTGGGCTTCAGTAGTTGTGGCACGTGGGCTCAGTAGTTGTGGCACATGAGCTCTAGAGTGCAGGCTCAGTAGCTGTGATGCACGGGCTTAATTGCTCTGTGGCATGTGGGATCTTCCCAGGCCAGGGCTCGAACCCGTGTCCCCTGCATTGGCAGGCAGATTCTTAACCACTGTGTCACCAGGGAAGCCCCACTTTTCTCTATTTTTGATTTTACCTTTGATATGTAAAGTGGTTATTGATATAATTGGATTAATACCTATCATATTTGTTACTGTTTTCTATTAATTGTCTCTTTTGTTGTTTTGTTTGTTTTTGTTTAAACCTAGACTTCATGTGCTGGGTAAAAGGAACACTGGTAAGACCTTTAGTGATGTGGTGATAAGGTGTAGGGGGAGGGGTTATGTTCTATCGTCCTGTGATTAAGCTTCAGTCTTGGTGAAACTGCCACTGGACTGTGAACTTTGCCAGTGCCTCTCAGTCTACCTCCCTCCCTCAGGTGGGACAGGATGGCTAGAGTGGGCTGGAGCTGAGCGTTTCTTTTCCCTCAGCTTGGTTAGACACTAATGAAACCTCAGTAGGTTATAGGCTCTGGTACAATTGTTTCTCTTTGTGGCATGCCTTATTAAGAACAGAATGCTTTGAGAATATTTCAAAATAGCGACTTTCCCCCTCTCTGCCAGAAACACAATGGGGATTTTTCTCCAGTCTTCACTTATGAGGACTTGATTGGGCTCCTGGAGGTAAAGCTCATAAAAGTGCAGGGGCTTCTTAAAGACTCGGACCCCCTTGGAGCATTTAACTCTCAGATTAGTCCACACTGAGCCTCCTGCAATTTGTCCATTACAGTTTAAGTTTTCCATCTTCTGTACTGGTTCCCACAGAGGTTTCTGCTAATGTGCCTATGCTCTGGTAAGTTGTGATTCTCTGTATCCACCTGTCTGTGGGCAGCAGTTTACCCTGTGACCTTAATTCTCTGATGGGTCTATGGAAGAGTTGATTTTCAGTTCATTCTGCTTTTTACTTGTTATAATGGATTGATGACTTCCAAGCTCACTATGGACTAGAAACTGGAAGTCTTATCTCTAGTTGATTTTTTGTAGTGACACGTTTTGATTCCCTCCTCATTTCCTTTTTTGTGTATTCTATAAATATTTTCTTTGTGGTTACCAGAGGGATTACATATAACATCCTAAAGTTACAACAATCTATTTTAAATTGATACCAACTTCAATTGCATAATAAAGCTCTATTCCTTTACAGTTGGCATCTTCTCTTTATGTTATTGATATCACAAACTGAATCTTTATATATTGTGTATACTTTAATCTAGACTTACAATTATTTTTATGCATTTGTTTTTTAAATCTTGTTTAGAAAACCCCCAAATTTTGAAAATCAAAATTACATTAATACTGTTTTTATATTTATCCATGTATTTACCTTTATCAGCGATCTTAATATTTTTGATGGCTTACAGTTGTGTCCAGCATCCTGTAGTGCCTGACATTAGGGAGATGGAAAATACTCCATCCCCAAATTCCTAGCTTACCTGTAATGATTTCTTTAATTTCATCCTTTGATTCATGATTTTAGCCAAAAAACAAAATAAAAACCCAAACAGTTCCCAAACATATACACTTCCCAAGAATGTTACCAGCGATTAGGAGCAAATAGGATTTCATGTTCAAATTAGTTTGGATCACACTTGGATAAACCACTTAAGTGGGAGTTCTGTCTCTTTTTTTTAACTGCACAGTTAATATGCTGCTGTGCATTATAGGATGTGGGATTATAAGGCTATTGCTAAGATGCAAACATAGTATTTGGAGGTAACTCCTAAAGTCACTCATTATATCTACATTCATTTTATTATAGAATGTAACATACTGTTTTGTTTTTAACAAAATATTTTGCAAAGTGCATGGCAATGGTGAGATGCATTAAACTATAGGTGACTGGTGTTTTCTGGATCGCTAAATATTTGGAATGTGGACAGAATGGTAATGATGATAGCAGTGACATCACAGCAGATGGGGTAACAACTCATTTTGAGATCAGGTTGCATGTATGTTGACATATGTAAAATGGTGAATATATGAGAATATATTAAAAATCCAATTCTAGGGACTTCTCTGGTGGTGCGGCGGTTAAGAATCCACCTACCAATGCAGGGGACACGGCTTCGTGCCCCGGTCCAGGAGGATCCCACATGCCGCGGAGCGGCTAGGCCCGTGAGCCATGGCCACTGAGCCTGCGCGTCTGGAGCCTGTGCTCCGCAACGGGAGAGGCCACAACAGTGAGAGGCCCGCGTACCGCAATAAAAAAAATAAAAAATTATAGGCTTTGCAAACCACTTACTCTGTCACAGGTACTCAACTCTGTTTTAGTGTGAATGCAGTCAAAGACAATATGTAAGTGAATACATGGGCTCTGTATTAAAAACTTTACTTATGAACAATGAAATGAATTTCATATAATTTTACAATATATTATTTTTCTTTTCATTTTATTTCAACCACTTAAAAATGTAAAAACCATTCTTAGCTTGCATGCCATACGAAAACAGGCAATGATCTGAATTAGTTTACTGACCCCTTAGAGTTTGATGGTAAGTTTTTTGTTTGTTTGTTTGTTTTTTGCGGTACGCGGGCCTCTCACTGTTGTGGCCTCTCCCGTTGCGGAGCACAGGCTCTGGACGCGCAGGCTCAGCGGCCATGGCTCACGGGCCCAGCCGCTCCGCGGCATGTGGGATCTTCCCGGACCGGGGCACGAACCCATGTCCCCTGCAGCGGCAGGCGGACTCTCAACCACTGCGCCACCAGGGAAGCCCTGATGGTAAGTTTTTATGGAAAGTATTTGATTTCTGAGTTTAGGTAATGGATTCAGATTATGATGAGTATCTGTATTCTTTTAATAGACTGCTAGAATAAATTTTCATGTTTGCAGACAGTACTATATGACACTCAAATTACTATATTTTTTACATCAGGATTATGTGAAACTCACAGAACAAGATGGCAAGCTTTTTATCTCATTTGATTTGTAAATCCTTGAATATTTGATAGATTTTGCCCATAAAATGATCTGGCTTGGTGATCTCTTTAAGTAGAGATTACATCAAAATATTTCTGCATTGTTTGGGTCTATTAAGGGTTTACATCTTTTGGAGTTAATTCTGTCATTACATTTTCCTACAAATATCACCTTTTGCTTGATTTCCAGTTATTAGTAAATACATTAATCTCTCTAAACATCATGTCCATATATAAGTTATGTATTCATCTGTCTGCTATTTTTTCCATCAGAATTAGCAATGCTTATCTATATGTATTTTTTCTGACAAAGAAATAATTTTACTTTTTCCTTGAAGTATTTTTGCCTTTTATTTTTACTGATACCTTTTCTTCTATATTTGGATTTAGTTTGCTTTTATTTTTCTAGCATTTTGTCTTGGACATTTATTTCACTTATTAATTTTTTTTCTTTTGGCTGTTACACGCAGCTTGTGGGATCTTAGTTCCCTGACCAAGGACTGAACCCCAGCCCTCAGCAGTGAGAGCGTGGACTCCTAACCACTGGACTGCCAGAGAATTCCCTACTAATAATTTCTTCATGTTTTAATATCCACATGCCTATTAGGCTATACATTTTAATCTAAATACAGATCTGGCTGCCTGTCAACCCTCAACATTTTTCTACATAATGTGCTTATTTTCATATATACATAATTCAGGGATTGATTTCCTTAACTAATATTTGGAGGGGTGTTATCAATATTCAGATATTGTTGGCTATCATATTTTTTTTCCCATTCTGGAAAAGAATGTGACCTACATGTGTTATGCTTTGAGGGGGAAGTGATTATTGATATTTCATATTTTGCTCTTTTTTGACAAATGTGTTTTCAACTACTATAAATAGGTTTTTTTGATGGGTATGAAATTGTGCAGCATGAAATATGAGGTGTGAATGTAGGCTTATTCACCCATTCTTTGTCTTTGAGTTTTCTTAGGATTTTAATTTTCTTTTTAAACTTCATGCTGAATAAGGAGTGTTGGTGAGATTCTTTTCTACAAACATTATACCCACTGGTCTTTTTTCATTATAAATTCTTTGACATAAATTGAGGTGTGAACATGATGAAACATGGTAAAAGTCCTTTCCACAAATAATAACAGTGAAAATATTACTGCTAACGTTGGATAACTATCAGCTAGTTACTATATATTAGTAAGAGTCCCAACCATTTTACACTTAACTCATTTATCCTTACAGCAATCCAAGACACACATCATCAGTATATATTTATACAAAAAAATTATAAAGCAGCACTTTTTCTACAAGCATTTACTTATTTGGTTGTGTGTGCATGCATGTAAAAAAGTTTTTTTAAAAGGTCTCAAAGGATAGGGCTTCCCTGGTGGCGCAGTGGTTAAGAATCTGCCTGCCAATGCAGGGGACATGGCTTTGAGCCCTGGTCCAGGAAGATCCCACATGCCGTGGAGCAACTAAGACCGTGCGCCACAACTACTGAAGCCCGTGCACCTGGAGCCCATGCTCCGCAACAAGAAAAGCCACTGCAATGAGAAGCCCGCATTCCGCAATGAAGAGTAGACCCTGCTCACTGCAACCAGAGAAAAAGCCCACATGAAGCAAAAAAGACCCAACACAGCCAAAAATTAAATAAAATTTTAAAAAAAGTCTCAAAGGATAAAAAAAAGTTTGTAATAGTGATTATGAGGGAACTGGGAGTTATTGGCAATTTTTTATAGGAAGAAAATGTTCATCAGTTATTTCAGCACTGATATTTAATGTTTTTAAGTTTCAAACAAAAAAAGTACTAAAGTTGCATTTAGAAGGCAACTTTTTTTTTTTTTTTTTTTTTTTGCAGTATGCGGGCCTCTCACTGCTGTGGCCTCTCCCGCTGCGGAGCACAGGCTCCGGACGCACAGGCTCAGAGGCCATGGCTCACGGGCCCAGCTGCTCTGCGGCATGTGGCATCTTCCCGGACCGGGGCACGAAACCGTGTCCCCCGCATCAGCAGGCAGACTCCCAACCACTGCGCCACCAGGGAAGCCCTAGAAGGCAACTTTTATAACTGCAAAGTTTAAACAGGCACCAAAACGTTTATCGGTAGTTATTTAGCAAAATGATAAGTCAACCACAGAAAAGATTTTTATGATACCATTAAAAGGAATGATACATATACATCTATACTTGCTGAAATAGTAGCATGATAAAAGCAGGTTATGGTATAGCATGAATGTCACAATTACACTAAATAAAGCCTGTAAGGATATGTTGTGATAATTTGAAGTAGTCATCTCTGTTTGGTAGGCTTACAAATAATCTTTATTTTTTTTTTGGTGTCCTCTTTTTTTTTTTTTACAATAAGAAAATATTAATTTTACAAAAGGAAAGAAGAATACAGCTGCCTTCAAAAACAAAATTATAATTCCACCATGAATTCAAAGATAGCCTATGTAACACAATTTATAGTGTAATTCAGTAAGCCACAGATATAGAAAAGACGGCCCTAAAACATAAGTTAATACAAACTATATAACCAAAACAGAGAATAGTTGGGAAGGAATTATGGAATAAGTAGTTTTGGGATAGAATCTTTTTTTGGAGAAAAGGGAGTTTAACTTAGACCTTGAATTCACATTTTAAAATACATTTGATTAACTTTATGTATAAAATTACAAATACATTAGAAAAAATCGTGTTAACAGAGTGTAACGGGTTGAAATATGCTGAGGTCCTAACACCTGGTATCTGTGAATGTAATCTTACATGGAAATAAGGTCTTTGCACATATAATCAAGTTAAGATGAGGTCCTTAGGGTGATCCCTAATGCAATATGACCAGTGTCCATATGAGAGAAGAGACACAGAGAGAACACAGTGTGGAGATGGAGGCAGAGATTGGAGCAATGCGTCTACAAGCCAAGGTATGTCAAAAATTGCTGTTACAAGAAGCTAGGAGAAGGGCATGGAACAGATTCTTCCTCAGAACCCCAGAAGGAACCAACCTTGCCAACAACTTTGATTGTGGGTTTCAAGGCTCAAAAACTGAGAGAATAAGTTTCTGTTGTTTTAAGCCACCTAGTTTTGTGGTACTTGGTACTTTGTTATAGTAGCCCTAGAAAACTACTACAGAGAGCAACTGTGATCATGCATTATCTGGGATTTTTTGTTTATTTTTTGCATTACCTGTTTTAAAATATATTATTATAAAGGTTATCAAAAGGGTCTATCATTTATCCAATATGAATTCCTTCATGGCGGATGAGGTCAGAGCGACTACCAAAGGCTTTTCCACATTCCTTGCAGTCATAAGGTTTCTCACCAGTGTGAATTCTTTGATGTCGAGTAAGGTTTGAGCCTTTATTGAAAGCCTTTCCACATTCATTACATTCATATGGTTTTTCATCTGTATGAATTCTCTGATGTTGAATAAGTTCTGAGCTCTGAATAAAGGCCTTTCCACATTCTTTACATTCATAGAGTTTCTTGCCAGCATGAATTCTGTGATGGTTAGTAAGTGTTGAGGCACTACTAAAGGCCTTCTCACATTCCTTACACTTATAAGGTTTCTCACCAGTATGCATCCTGTGGTGTTGAATAAGCCTTGAATGTTGAGTAAAGGCTTTCCCACATTCCTTACATTCATAAGGTTTCTCACCAGTATGAATTCTCAGATGTGGAAAAAGTTGTGAACTCTTAGTAAAGGCTTTTCCACATACTTTACATTCATAGGGTTTTTCACCAGTGTGAATTCTCTGATGATCATTAAGGTTTGAGCAATAATTAAAGGCTTTTCCACATTCCTTACATTCATAGGGTTTCTCACCAGTGTGAATCCTCTGATGTTGAGAAAAATATGAACTACAACTAAAAGCCTTGCCGCATTCTTTACACTCATAGGGTTTTTCACCAGTGTGAATCCTCTGATGTCGAGCAACAAGTGAGCCACGACTAAAGGATTTTCCACACTCCTTACATTCATAATTTTTTTCAGCAGAATGAATTCTCTGATGTTGAACAAAGTGTGAGTTTTGATTAAAGGCCTTTCCACATATTTTACATTCACAGGGCTTCTCTTCATTAATAGTTTTTTGATGTGGAATAAGAAACGTGGGCTGAATAAAAGTGGGTATGTCTTCATGGGTAAACATCACTTGACTAAAATGTCTCTTCTTTAGAGAGAGTAACTTGGTCTCACACATGGATTCCAGATCTGGAAGAAAATAAAAAGGCATATGCTCATTTTTCCTATGCTGGGAAAGGTTAAACTTCTGAAAAAGAAATGCAAAGATTAACCTGAAAATATTTGGGAAAGTAAATGCTTAGACAGTTCCCAAATATGGCTAGGCAATTTGTAAAATTGGTAAGAAAAGCACAGACATTAAGGAGAAGCAACAGAGGAAGTTGAAGAGGGTAATTAGGGAAATAGATGACCTCTATAATCCTGGTGTGGATCAGAATCACCTGCAACTTCAATGAATCCACACTATTCAGGGCCATCCTCATTATACAGTGATTCTAATCATATATATATTTATATAAGCATATACTCACAGAGCGTCATACTATATGTTTTGTTATTTGTGGATAACTGTACACATACCTATAGGACTACTGAGGAATAAATGTGTTGAAATGTATAAATGGGGGTGGGAGAGGGTCAGCAACTCTAAGCAAAGGGTATGTTGTTGGCAAATTCACACTGGGGGACAGCCCTCAACAAGTCTAGGGTGCTGAATGAAACTGGTGAGAATGGTGGACACGTAAATTTCTTCTGTGAATAGAGCCTCATATATGTTGGGGTTTCACTGAAAATAGTCTGCCTTGGAATTCTGTGATGCTGATGCTGGGAAAGAGAAATGGAATCTTCAAGTTATGGCAGTTACTAAGAAGGGAGGAGCCTTGAGAGTTAGAAGAGAATAAGAATGAAACATTCTCTGTGAGAAAACAGGAACTCCATGTCAACATTTTCTGCCACTCTGCATATGTCTGCTAATTACCATGAAAGCACTGTAAGCATTAATTTGGGGCTTACAAATAAATCTTAGGAAGTAAGTGAATTCATAAATAATCTGTGAGTAATGAGGGTCAATTGTATTTTTAATAAAAGGGGGGCATACTTTCTGTTCAAAATGGCAGACGGTATATGTAAATTTACCAATTCTTGTTCATGAATCCACAGGAAAATTATAATAAAAGCTTAACAAGGGGAAAGGAAAACCCCACTAGGACAAAAGATACTGGAGAAGAAACAGTAGCAATAAAACTTGGAAACTGGAAAGCCAATGGATGAGTGATAAGTGACTGCAGACTGGAGAATATCAAATTGAGCCAACAGTGGGTAAATTCCACAGTACTGATTCATGGGGCAAATCCCTACAAATGCACAAGAATTAGAGGCATCAGGCACTTCTAATAGTGGAGTGCAGAGAACAGTAAAAGCTGAAGGATGAATTCAAAGACTGTATCTCCTCCCCATCCCACAGGACAGGATGATTATAGTTGTTCATTCTCACAGAAAACTAGAAATCTAGAAAAATGGAACCAGAGAAAATCTGGACTCAGGAACATCCAGCATAGCTGTGGGCATGGGTACTGAACTGAGAAGAAAGAATTAACAGAAAATATACATACTTGTGATACAAAAAATACATCTGGGGCTTCCCTGGTGGCGCAGTGGTTGAGAGTCTGCCTGCCGATGCAGGGGATATGGGTTCGTGCCCCGGTATGGAAGGATCCCACATGCCGCGGAGCGGCTGGGCCCGTGAGCCATGGCCGCTGAGCCTGCGCGTCCGGAGCCTGTGCTCCGCAACGGGAGAGGCCACAATAGTGAGAGGCCCGTGAACCGCAAAAAAAAAAAAAAAAAATACATCTGGTCTTTGTTTCCAGTTCCTGGCAGAGCTTCAAAAACCACTGGAACTTCAAAAACCACTAGACTGTCTTTTGTTATTCACAACAAGTGCCTTTTGATCATACCTGAATTTATGATAAGGAGGTGATTCACAATGGACCTTTAGTTTCAAGGGATGGGACTGGTCACCACTCCCCACATAATGACACCCCCAGTAAAAAACTTGGCAAGAATTGGGGGAAGCTTCCTGGTTGGTGAACATATCTATGTACCAGAAGAGTACAATGTCAATAACACAAAGTGTGGGTAGTGAGAAGTAAAAGTGTTTTTGTATGTGATTGAAGTTAAATTGTTATCAACTTAAAACATACTGTTATATTTTTGAAAGCCCATGATAACCACAAAGAAGATACCTTATAGAGATTACAGAAAAGAAAAATAAAAAGGATTCAAAGCATATCAATACAAATATCAAAGAAACAAAAGGAAGGCAGCAAGAGAGGAAAAGTGGGACAAAAGAACTACAAAAAGAACAGAAAACAATGAACAAAACGGCAATAGTAAATCCTTCAATAATATCTTTAAATGTAAATGGATTAAACTCTCAAATAAAAAGAGACTGGCTGAATGGAGAAAACAACAATATCCAATTACATGATGTCCTCCAGAGACCCACTTTAGATTTAAGAACACAGATAATGGCTGAAAGTGAAGGATGGAAAAAGATAATCCATGCAAATGGTAACCTAAAGAGAGCAAGGGTGGCTATACTTACATCAGATAAAACAGACTTTAAGCTAAAACAGACTTTAAGCTAAAGCTGTCACAAAAACAAACAAGGATATTATACAATGATAAAACAGTCAATTCACCAGGAAGCTATAACAATTATAAACATACCTGCACCCAATATAAGAGCACTTAAGTATATTAAGCAAACATTGTCAAAACTGAAGGGAGACATAGACAAAAACACAACAGCAGGACACTTCAATAGCCTACTTTCAATAATAGATAGAACAATCAGACAGTAAGTCAAGAAAGAAAAGTGACTTGAACAATACCATAGGGCAAATGAACCTAAATGACATATATAGAATATTCCATTCAACAGCAGCATAATATATTCTTATCAAGCATACATGGAACATTCCCTAGGATAGATCACATGTTAGTTCACAAAATAAGTCTTAAGAAATTTAAGATGGAAATCATATCAAGTATCTTTTCTGACTACAGTGGAACAAAACTAAAACTAGAAATCAACAGCAAAAGGAAAACTGGAAAATTCACAAATATGTGGAAATTAAAAACACACTTTTGAACACCCAATGGCCCAAAGAATTAGAAAATATCTTTAGACAAACAAAAACACTTATGGGATGCAGAAAAATATGAAGAGGGAATTTTATAGTTCCTACATTGAAAAAGAAGAATCGCATATATACAACCTAACTTTACATTTCAAGGAACAAACTAAACCCAAAGTTAGCAGAAGGAAGGAAATAATAAAGATTAGGGCAGAGATAAATGAAATAGAGAATAGAAAAACAACAGAAAAGATTAATGGAACTAATAGTTGGTTTATGGAAAAGATAAATTGACAAACTTTTAGTTAGATTAAGAAAAAAAGAGAGGAGACTCAAATAAAATCAGAAATAAAAGAGACATTATAACTGATGTAACAAATAAAAACTATCGTAAGAGAATACTATGAACAAGTATACACCAAGAAACTGGATAAACTGGAGGAAATGGAAAAATTCCTAGAAACATATAACCTACCAAGACTTAATCATGAAAAAATAGAAAGTCATGAAGAAACAGAAAGTCTAAATAGAAAGTCTATAACTAGTAAGGAGACTGAATTAGTAATAAAAAGCCTAGGCTCTTCTTTGCTGGGAGGTTCACTAGTGAATTCTACCACACATTATGCCAATCCTTCTCAAACTCTTCCCAAAAAACTGAAGAGCAGGGAAGACTTCCAAACTCATTTTATGAAGCCAGAATTACCCTCAGACCAAACCCAGACAAGGAAGTCATAGAAAAGAAAATTACAGGCCAATATCCCTGATGAATATAAATGCAAAAATTCTCAACAGCACACTAAAAGGATCATACATCATGACCAACTACGATTTATCCGTAGGATGCAAAGATGGTTCAACATACAAAAATCAATGTGATATACCACATTAACAGAATAAAGGATAAAAATCACACAATCATCTCAATAGATAAGAAGCATTTCATAAAATTCAACATCCTTTCATGATTAAAAACTCTCAACAAACTTAGGAGTAAAATTGTCCCTATTTGAAAATGACATAGAAAAAACCCTAAAGGCTCCACATAAAAACTGTCAGAATTAAACAAATTTAGTTTTCAGTTGCAGGATACAAAACTACAGTGTTTCTATACACTAACAATAAACAATCTGAAAGGAAATCAGGAAAACAATTCCATTTATAATAGCATCAAAAGGAATTAAATACTTAGGAATAAACTTAACTAGGGAGATGAAAGACTTGTACAGTGAAAACTATAAAACATTGAAGAAATTAAAGATGACACTAAATGGAAAGCGATTGCGTGCTTGTGGACTGGAAGAGTTCATATTGTTAAAACGTAATCTACAGATTCAATGCAATCCCTATAAAAATCCCAATGGCATTTTTTTACAGAAATATTAATAGAAAAAAAATTGGAAGGGCTAAAAATAATCTTTAGGAAGTGTAAGAAAGCTAATGGTATCACACTTTCTGATTTCAAAGTATACAACAAAGCTACAGCAGTTAAAACAGTATGGTACTGGCATAAAGACAATCACATAAACCAATGAAACAGAATATGCTAAGCATGTTTTAAAGATTTATTTAACTCATTAACGAGAGGGTCAGAGGAATGATCAAGCTAGTTCCAGTTATCTAGGAGAGATGGAGTTCATATGGTACCCTAAAGAATGCAGGGATAACATCACTAAGTTGGATATAAAAATGAGTTACTCTGTTATAGGATAATAAAACCATACCCTTTGGCTACCTTTTCCACCAGACGAATCATTCACAACTTATCAATCTTTTTAAATTTAACATCTAATTTTAAGAGAACCTGGTCCCTAATGAGTAGTAAATAGTAAGTGAAACAATGATACATTTCCCCAGATAATTAAATAATTCTCGAATGGATCTGATAGATGATACACTGGTATGACATTTGAAAGACATGAAGTATTTATCCTTTTGCATTATTTTCAATTTTAGATATATACCCCAAAGTGGGGCATATGTATACCTGTTTAAGTAGTACCAGATGGCTGTAGAGAAAGGCAACACCACTGTATACTTTCACCAAAAGTGCATAAGAATTTCTTTGTCCCCACCCACAGTTGTCATTATCCAGCTTTCTACTTTCCTAGCCTAGTAAGTGAAAAGTGATATTTCATTATTGCCTTCATTTGCATTTCTAATTATTAATAAGTATGAACATCTGGTAGGCTTATTAGCATTTTAGTCTTGTTAACCTTTATTGGTATTTTTATTGGGGCCACTAACTACTTCCTCTTAATTAGCAAGTATCTTCTAGTCTACTGTGCATTAAATTTATCTATTGTGTCCTTCATTTAGCAGAAATCCTTAATTCTGATGTATTTCCAGTTCATGTTTTTGCTGTATGGTTTGTACTTTTGGAGTTTTATTTATTTATTTATTTTTAACAATATTTACTTAAAAGAAAAAGGGAAAAAGAAAAGCTTCAAAACCAGAGCGTGATGCCCTGTTAAGTATGTCTAATATGCATTCAAAGTATTGGAAAGCAATTTTACCAAAGGGCAATGTCACTAGGACATGTGGACCATAATTACAAAAGAAACTTTGAAACATAAAGGTGCCCATGGAAAATAATAAAGAGAGGGAACAACGGCAAGGACACAGAACAAAGAGCAGGTGCTTTGAGAGTAAGGCTCTAAGAAATGACTTGGACATTGGCCCAGGGCTGAGGTGAATATCTGGCCAACAGTCTGGGTTCTGAAGGGTAAGAGTACAATTAGCAGGATTTGAGAAGGCACTGCTTCAACCTCCAAACAAGTCTCTAGTTCTCATTCCCAAGTGGATATGCTTTTCAGATTTCAACAAGGTCTCCTTGGGAGGATTAGCTCTCCACTGTGTAGTAACGATACAGAATACCTAAGAGAACATGGCCTATGATGGGGACGATCCAATATGACCAGCAGCTTTTGCACGTGTTGCTTTTTGGAGGGTCCTTGCTACCACTTCCACGTTTCTTTGTTTGTTTGTTTTTAAAATATTTATTTATTTTGGCTGCACCGGGTCTTAGTTGCAGCACATGGGATCTTTAGTTATGGTATGCATGAGGGCTTCTTAGTTGCAGCACATGGACTCTTAGTTGAGGCATCCATGTGGGATCTAGTTCCCCAACCAGAGATCGAACCCGGGCCCCCTGCATTGGAAGCACAGAGTCTTACCCACTGGAGCACCAGGGAAGTCCCCCACTTCCAGGTTTAAAGTAATTCAGAGGCACATCACCAATATAGTACTGCTTGAGCACTTCTCTGGTCTCAGACGAGTGGCCTACATCTTCAAAGCTTTCAGATGCATCTCCATGAGCTTGTTCCAGCAGAACCACTTCTCCACCAGGATGCTCGTTAAGGAGGCAGGTGACATCACAGACTTGCCCGTGGATCACCAGCCATATCTCCTTCAGGGAGTTGTGCTTTGCCACCTCCTCCAATCGGTAAAAGGTAACTGAGGTCTCGAGCCCCTTGCCCTTTCCCATTGCTGCTGCTTGCTTCCATAGTCGCCACTGGGCCTAAACTCTTCTCCACCGCTATCCAGGTTTCTGCTGACAACTTCCTTGAGGTAGATTTTGTGCTCCTACTTTTGGAGTTTGAGGTAAGTTATCTTTCTTTGTCTGTTTTTCACAAAGATTTTCTCTTTAAAAAGTTTAAATATTAAAAAATTTCCTTTTTAAATAATAGTTTTACCTTTCACATTATATATTTAATACTATTTAATTAATTATAAAATAGTGGAAAAAGAATAAACAGAGACCATGTGGAAAAGTATGGGGTCAAGGAAAGATAGAGAAGGGAGTGAGTAAGCAAGTTGGTAGGGAGGAAAAGCAATAAGAGAGACACAGGGAAATAAAAACAAAAAAAGCAAAAATACTCCAGAGGCTAAGTAAACCTTGGATCTGAAAAATAAGAAGGTGATATTAGATATTAAAAAATACAAGCCAAAGAAATAAAGACACTCATACTGGCATTATACCATAACAAGACAATAGAGTGCTGAGAAAGACTTATATATGCGAATTTATTATCCAATAAAGATGGCACAAGAAATCAATGAAGAAAGCTCAATTCTTTTACAGATGATAGAGAGGAAAATGATTCAATTTATGGAGGAAAACAATTCTGGATCCCTGCTTATAAAATATTTAAGGCTAGCTGAGACCTACGGAGGGCAAGGAAGGAGATTCACAAATTCTTGCCTAGGTTCCTAGAGCTTTGTTGAATCCAGAATTCTCTCTCAATGGAGGCATGGTCTATTTCTATCACTGTCTCGATAGGTTACATCTACTTCCAAGGATCCAACAATTAATTTCTACTTGAATCAATACCACTTCTGCATTTTTTGACTGTTTTATAACTTTTTTCTCAGCTTCCTATTTGTTCTTCTTGTTTGCTGAATTCTACTTTGTAGAAATTATTTACAGAAATGTTCTAGCTCCCACATTAAACAATGAATTTCTTAATAAGTCTACATATTTTTTAAACTATGTAGCACCTAGCAGACTACTTGCACAAATTAAAAAATCAAACTTTTTTAGAAGACTGTTCCAAAATGTTAATTCTCCAGAAACTGATGTATAACTTTATTTTAACCTTAATCAAAATGTCAGCAGTTATTTTTATGTGTGTGTGAATATTAATAAGCTGATTCTTAAATTTATATAAGGACTTCCCTGGTGGCACAGTGGTTAAGAATTCGCCTGCCAATGCAAGGGACATGGGTTTGAGCCCTGGCCTGGGAAGATCCCACATGCCACGGAGATACTAAGCCCGTGTGCCACAACTACTGAGCCTGCGCTCTACAGCCCGTAAGCCACAGCTACTGAAGCCCGTGTACCTGGAGCCTGTGCTCTGCAACAAGAGAAGCCACCGCAGTGAGGAGCCTGTGCACAGCAACAAAGACACAACGCAGCCAAAAATAAATAAATAAATTTATGAAAAATAATTATAATACAATAAAGTAAAATTTATATGAAAATTATCAAGAAGAAGCAGCAGGAGAACTTGCTCTGCCAGATAATAAGCCTTATTATAGACTACAGTACTATTATAGTGTGGTACTGGGACAAAGGTAGACAAGCCAATGGAACAGAATAAAGTTCAGAGACAGACTCACAGATACGGCAACACATGATTTATGACAAAGGTAGCATTATAGAGAGAGGGAAAAAGTCTTTTCAGTAAACATTGCCTGGTCAATTGGATATTTACGTGGAAAAATAATGAAATTTGACCCCTACCTCATACTATATACAAATATCAGCTCCAGGAAACTGGAGATCTAAATGTAAAAGGTAAAACAATAAAGCTATTAGAATATAACACAGGAAGCATCTTCATAACTTTGGGGTAGGCAATGAATCCTACACAGAACACAAAAAGCAACAACTATAAAGGAAAAGATAGATAAGCCTGACTACTTAAAATTAATAAAATCAAAATACAGCACTAAAAGAATAAGAAAGTAAGCTATAGAGTGGTAGATGATATTTACAAAGGCTCATATACAGAATATACAAAAAACTCCTTCAAATCACTAAGAAAAATGAAGACAACCTAATGAATAGAAGCAAGAAACTTAAATGGGCAAGTCACAGAACATACACACACACACACACCCGCAGAATGTCTAAAACTAAAAGGTCTAGCAATATCAAGAACTGGCAAGGGCTTCCCTGGTGGCGCAGTGGTTAAGAATCCGCCTGCTAATGCAGGGAACACAGGTTTGAGCCCTTGTCCGGAAGGATCCCACATGCCATGGAGCAACTAAGCCCGTGGGCCACAACTACTGAGCCTGCTCTCTGGAGCCTGCGAGCCACAACTGCTGAGGCCCACACGCCTAGAGCCTGTGCTCTGCAACAAGAGAAGCCACTGCATTGAGAAGCCCACGCACTGCAACAAGGAGTAGCCCCTGCTTGCAGCAACTAGAGAAAGCCCACACGCAGCAATGAAGACCCAACGCAGCCATAAATAAATAAATTTATTTAAAAAGAAAAAAAAGAACTGGCAAGAATGCAGAGGAACAGCAACTTTCACACTGCTAGTGGAAGTATAAATTGGTACAACCACTTTGGAAAACTGGCATTATCTTTTAAAACTGAACCAACACATATCCTATTACCAGTAATTCCACTCCTGAGTATATACCCAAAAGAAATGTGTACATATATGCACCAAAGGAATGTTCACATAGCTAAAAACTGGAAAACAACCCAACGGTCAATAGTAGAAAGGACTTATTTATAATAATTAGCAATATATAATACACACTATAAAATATATTCATAGAATGGAATACAGCATAGCACTGAGAATGAACATCAGCTATATGCAATAACATGGATGATGTGTCCCATAAACATAAAGTTGAGACAAAACAAAGGCAAAAGTATAAATACTGTATGATTCCACTTATAATCAGCTCAGAAAAAGGCAAAATTATTTCACGGAGTTAGAAGTCAAGAGGAGGACAAAGAGGCTAGTGATTGGGAAAGGGCAGAAAGGATTCTAAGGTGCTAGTAATTTTCTATTACTTGTCTGAAGTGGTGGTTACATGGATGCATTCACTTGTAATTCTTCACACTATACAATCACTCATGTAGTTTCCATATGCACGTTATATCTGAATTTTTTTTAATGGAAAAAAAAATCAAATGTTTGATAAATGAAACAATGAACTACTATCCAGGACAACCTGGTTAATGAAGTTAACAAACACTTGGAAAGTCAATAAAATGAAAACCAGTATTGGAACACATACACACAACATACACACACTTCTTAGGGTGGGAATATCTACTGTTAATACAAGTCTAAATGCAGCAGATCCTATGAAAGAATGAAATCTAAAAGGTGGGTAGAATAACTCTTAGAAATGACAAAGGAAGGTACTTGCTACATTGGACTGGGAATAAAGTATAAGAGAAGAAAAGCAAGATACCTCTTTTATGGAAGAGGGCTTGGGTTTTTGAGGGGAATTTTCTGATAACATCTTATATAGGTAATACCTCCTCAGGCTCTGCTCCTGCTCTGTCACCTCTCACTTACCTGAACAAAGGCCTCTCGTCAGCTCTTTGTCAACCATCCAGGGCTCTTTTCCTTGTTCCAATAAGGAGATCACAGTTGGCTTAGAACTGGAAAGTCCTGATCACAAGAAAAGACATGGGACATGGTTATGCTGTTGGTGTCCCAGAAATCAGATCCGGTCCCTTGGTGATCAAGAAAGAGATGCCCCTGTAGGGGAGGACCAGAGAAAGATGAAGATGAAGCTTCAGCCACAGCCCAGTGGAGCTGCCCATTTCCAACTCTTGCATTCCATTCCAACTCAACCATTCCTTGGGGAACAGAGTGCAGAAATTTCGCTGGTTACTTGAAATGTGTAATTCACAATGGAGAAAGGACACATTCCCAAGGGTAGACTCTGAATTTGGGGGGATAGTTATCCTTACCCACTGAAACCAGGTTGCTGAAATTCTCCAACATCACTTCTTTGTATAAATTCATCTGACCAGAGTCCAGGCACTCCCATTCCTCCTGAGAGAAGTTTATAGACACATCCCTGAACATCACTGACCCCTGAAACAACAAACATGCTTTCACAATGGAAAGAGAGAAGAAAAAGATGATAGTAGATGAAGTGGTAGAGAGCTCTACATAAAAGGACAGAGATTATTAATCAAATTGAAGGAGCTGGAATCGATTAAATCAATATAAGTCAAGACATATCTCCTATATACAGAGGGGTATGTATAGGAATGTGCAAACAGAGTGGACTTTTCCAATGAGATGAAATAGCAAGCATGCAGTTCAGTGCCTGGCCACAGTAAAGTCTGCATAAATGAGAATTCCTTCCCATGTTCCCTTTAAGCCCCAAGAGAGGGAAAAATGTGATGGACTTAAAAAAAAAAAAACATTATATTTTGGAGTAAAATTTCAGAATATCAGGGAAAAACAGAACTTTCTAAAAGCTTCTGTGGATCACATAAAAATTTTCAGGAATCAGAATGGCAATGGATTTCTCAACAGCACCATTTAAAATAAGAAAATGAAGTGATTCCTTTAATATTACAAAAGACAAAAAATTCTGGCCGAGAATTCCACACACAGCCAAAGCTAGTATGAAGATTATATACGAAACAAGATTAAATACCAAAATTGGTTTGCAATGGCAAGTCATGCTTTTCCACTAAAACGGGACGGAAGGGTGGTAATCCACAAGATAAGCTAAATTCTTAGAAGAATTCCTTGATCGGAAATTATGGCTTTGCATTTTGTTGTTCTATTTCCTGAAAATAACTTGGAGATGCTCCTGATTTGTCCACCTACTGCTTTGATTCCTTGGATACCACTCATTCTTTCACTTTAAGCACAAACAAGTAATTGTTGCAGACGTCTCTGTATTTTGCAGCTGCCCTCTTGTAAGGCGCACTTTTCCCAAATAAAACAATTTTTAAAACCCATTAAAAAAAAAAGAAAGATTAAATACCAAGTTAGTGTGACGATTAAATCAAGACAATTCTAGGGACTTCCATGGCGATCCAGTGGTTAAGACTCCACACTTCCAATGTAGGGGGCGTGGGTTCGATCCCCGGTTGGGGAACTAAGATCCCACAAGTCATGTGATGCGGCAAAAAAAGAAAAAGACAATTGTAGAACCACAGAGAATGAATGTTAAATTATCTCCTGTCTAGCTTTTCTTAGGAAGCTACTGGCCTAAGTGTTCCATCAAAACTAGAGAGTAGGGGGCTTCCCTGGTGGCGCGGTGCTTGAGAGTCCGCCTGCCGATGCAGGAGA
The DNA here is from genome assembly GCF_000442215.2 of Lipotes vexillifer. Classification (NCBI taxonomy): domain Eukaryota; kingdom Metazoa; phylum Chordata; class Mammalia; order Artiodactyla; family Lipotidae; genus Lipotes; species Lipotes vexillifer. The sequence continues at coordinate 6,879,106 of NW_006798798.1, read as the reverse complement.
CGCGGGTTCGTGCCCCGTTTCGGGAGGATCCCGCGTGCCGCGGAGCGGCTGGGCCCGTGAGCCATGGCCGCTGAGCCTGCGCGTCCGGAGCCTGTGCTCCGCAAATGGGAGGGGCCACAACAGTGAGAGGCCCGCATAACGCAAGGAAAAAAAAAAACAAAAAAAAAAAACTAGAGAGTAAATTAAGAAAATGAAAGGTATTATATTCTGAAACTAGAAAACTAACATGAGAATGGTGAACAAAGTCCAGTATAATTGTAAAAGGCAAGTCCCCGAACAATATCTAGACCTAGAGAGCAGACCTAGAGAGCAACACCTAGAACAGGAGGATAGAGGACTATAGTAAAGAAACTGACTACTGAACAAAGAAGAGGAGTTCAGATTAAAGAAACAAAGCAGCTTAGTAGGTCCCCCTTTTCACACTGTAAGCTTCTAGCCTGAAGCAAGCCTGAGCTCAGAGAAAAGGCTTTAAATGAAATTTGCACATTATTATACTCAATTAGAGGTTGTAATTAGTAAAATGAGACTGATCTTGTGACTGAAAATAACCAAAGAATACCAAAGAGTGATCAAAACAATTATAGGGACTACACAAGCTTTTATTCAGGGCAACAAAAACATTAGCCATAGAGTTGAGAGTGGAAATTATAGGGGGAAAAAAATTCTTTTGCTTGCTCCCTATGGAGTCCTGCTTATTTCAAAGTGTTGGTTATAAGTTGATTTGATTTTCCAGGTACACAGTCATAGCATCTGCAGAAAGTAATAATCTTACACTCTCTTTTCTAATTTTTAACCTAATTTTTCCTCTTGTCTAAGTGCTTTGGTTAATACCTACAGAACAATGTTAAATAACATTGTTGCTGTATACCCTTGTCTTTTTCTGATTTTACCTGAAATGTTTCAGATATTTCCTGATTAAACATTAGGTTAGCTTCTAAGAACAAAATTCATTTTATTCCTTTTAAAATTTATTTTCCACTACAGTATACTACGTCCCTAGAGTTACTCCCATTAATATTGGGCGATAATCTTCATTACAGAGATGGCGAGTGTAATTAGAGGTTGATGGGGGAGGGGAACCAGATGCTCTGTTTGGGCTTCGGCACAGGAGAATGGATTAGAAAGACTTAGCCCTTTCCCGAAGAAATTCAGATAGAAAGGCCTTAAACTGAACAGATTTGGGGAGACTGATTCTCATCCTGGTGTTCTTTGCCTCTGTACCAAACACACATTTTTAAAATTGAGAGTTCCAAATTTAGTTTCAGCTCCCAATTTATACCTTCAGAAAACACAATCCCTATTCTGAGTCCTTTACCTTGGTACACTCTAATTTTCAGATATGAGAATCATAAAGTGAACTGAGAGCCTTATGATTTGGTGAGCTCACCAAGATTAGAAGTGTTGAAACATAACTGAATAAAGATAATTTTTTCTACCAGTTAGAGGAAGAACCCCAAAACTCTAGCTACCTGCCATGCCCTCCACTCCTGTCCTGAAACAAGGCAAAGCTCTTTTGCCTAATATTGCTTTGATTTTAGCTACAAGTATTAATTCTAAAAACCAAAAAGAGAGTAATAGACCAAAAAAAAAAGGAGAGAAATTATAACCTATGTATAATTAGAGCCTAAGAAGAAGAGAGAGAGTGAGGCAGGGCAATCTTTGAAGATGGCTGAGGATATTCCTGAATACCTATCCACAAATTTAAAAACCCTTAACAAATTCCAAGCAGATAAATAAAAAGAAATGCACATTTAGGTACATCATACTTGAGTTACAGAAAGCCAAAAACAGAGTGAAAGTCTTAAAAACAGCCAGAGGAAGAAAAGTCAAATTACCTCAAATGAGGAGCTAGAATAATTAGAAATAGGTTAAGTAAATAAATGGGATTATCGCTTTAAATATATAGAATATTTACATAACCTTGGGACAGGGAAGGATTTCCTAAATAAGATACAAAAAGATACCACCAAAGGAAAAAAATTTGATAAAAAATTAGGGGGACTTCCCTGGTGGTGCAATGGTTAAAAACCCGCCTGCCAATGCAGTAGACACGGTTCGAGCCCTGGTCCAGGAAGATTCCACATGCTGCAGAGCAACTAAGCCTGTGCACCACAACTACTGAGCCTGCGCACCACAACTACCGAAGCCTGTGTGCCCTAGAGCCCACTCTGTTAACTACTGAAGCCCGCGTGCCTAGAGCCCGTGCTCTGCAACGAGAGAAGCCACAGCAATGAGAAGCTGCACACCGCAATAAAGACTCAACGCAGCCAAAAATAAAAAATATATATAATGAAAAAATTGAGATTTTATTCATAAAACTACCTTAAGGGAAGTGATAAAGCAATCCAAATAGTAGAAAAATATAATCAATAAAGGATCCATATCCAGAAAATATAAAGAATTCCCATGAATCAATAAGAGATAATCCAGGGACTTCCCTGGTGGCGCAGTGGTTAAGAATCCGCCTGCCAATGCAGGGGACACAGGTTCCTGGTCTGGAAAGATCCCACATGCCACGGAGCAACTAAGCCCATGAGCCACAATTACTGAGGCCTGAGCTCTAGAGCCTGCGAGGCACAATTACTGAGCCCGCAGTCCACAACTACTGAAGCCTGCCCGCCTAGAGTCCGTGCTCTGCAACAAAGAGAAACCACCGCAATGAGAAGCCCGTGCACCACAACGAAGAGTAGCTCTCCGCAACTAGAGAAAGCCTGTGTGCAGCAGTGAAGACCCAACGGAGCCAAAAATAAAATAAATAAATAATTTATATATTAAAAAAAAGATAATCCAAGAGCAAAATAAAGATTTCAACAGGTGTGTCACAAAAGAAGAAACCCTGATAACCAATAAACATATGAAATGGTGTTCAATCTCATTATTAATCATGGAAATCGTAACTCAAACCTACGTGCATCTATGTATACGTGTGTTTGTACAAATAAATATTTTAAATAAGTGTTGAAAGATTTCATGTCTGACACAACTCATCTGACGAATAAACCATAACTCATTCACAAAAAAAAGTGTATTTTGAAAAATGGTACTTACAAAGATCATCTGACAACATAGGAGAATGATACTTTTTAGTGAAAATGTAGGATATAAAATGGTAAATGAAGCATAATCTGATTTTTGGAAAAATAATGAAAATACACCAAAATATTAACACTAGTTATTTGAGTGGTCTCATTTCATTATTTCTCTAAAATAATCATGCTTTTATTTTAAAGTCATAATAAATATTGCATTTAAAAAGAAGACAACTTGGGACTTCCCTAGCAGTCCAGTGGTTGGCACTTTGCCTTCCAACGTAGGGGGTGTGGGTTCGACCCCTGGTGGGGAAGCTGGGATGCCACATGCCTTGCAGCCAAAAAACCAAAGCATAAAACAGAAGCAATATTGTAACAAATTCAATAAAGACTTGGAAAATGGTACACATCAAAAAAAAAAATCTAAAAAAATTTTAAAAATAAAATATAAAAAAAAGAAGAAAACATGGCAAACAGAAGTAGAGCCATTTTCCAAATAAATAAACATTAGGTATATGGGAGTTATTGTGCTTCAGTAGCAGGCTCAACTATCCTTTTCTCCAGTGGGAAAATTATAGGAACCTATAATCAAACGGCATCTTTATTAAGCATTAACTTTAAGAAGAACGAAAGAATAGAGGAAACCCCAACATACCCTGAAAACTGCTTGTAGAAGTTCAGCATGCATTGTTTCCTTCTCTTCTGCGCCTCACCTGGAGAAGGAGAGAACTTGGAAAGTAGAAAGTCATCGTAAGACACCAGGTTTTTCTTGTTGCTCAAACTGGTCAGGTCACAGGTCAGCCCCATCCCCATCCCCCTGCACATAAAGGGAATGAGATCAGAGGAATGGGGCGTCCCGTCCAATCCCAGTGTCTCAGGAGAAAGCTGAGGTTACTGCTGTTGAAGTCAATAATCTAACCAAACCTCACAAAGATTTCCTAAAGACAGAGTTCTGGAGTAACAATCGCACAGCTGACAGGAGCCTCATACCCATGCACACAGTGCCACATACCTTAAGCAGTCATTCTTAGAACAAGGGAACACGCACTCCACATCCGCACACAGAGCCAAACACGGTATCACAGATACAATCGCAAATTCAACACGGAATACATACACTCGCACAGTCGCAGGTACCCCAGTGTCATGGAGTCACAAGCACACATCACCATAGGGGGACACAGTCACAATTCCACAATGATAGGCATCCTTATCTGCACACGGGTCGCATAACCTCCCCCTTCTCACGCCGCTCCGCCCACACCGGCCCAACTACCGAGCTCCATATCGGCCTCCGGTCTCCTCAACTTAGGGCTTTCGGGTCCCCGGGGGTCCGAACCTGCAGTGCTGAACCAGCTCCCCCAGGGGCCCACGATCTCACCTCAAGGATCGAACGCTCCCGCCAGGCGTGATGAAAAGTTCGAGTTCCCGCGAGAAAAGCGACGGGCCACCGGGCCCTCTGGGAAATGTGGTCCACTGCGAGCCCCACAGCCGATTCCTCTCAGCGCCCTCGCTGGGTCCAACCGAAATGACCGCTCCTGCAACTCTCAGAGTTTCGCCAGGTCTCAGAGTTGCAGTTCGCGGTAACTCGGCATGCTTGGGCTCAGCCACCAGAACAGACCTAGCTCACCCGCCTCCCTCACACAGGAAACTCCTGCTCCGTTCTGGCCGGAAGTTGAGTCGGGCCGCGAGGGCTTCTGGGAGCTGTTGTGTGGTGGAACTTCCGTTGGGAGGCGGGCGCGGAGGCTTGGTTCGGCATTACCGGCGCCTGGCCCGGGACATCGTGCGTGTCACCTTCACCCAGCCTCCCAGAAACTGTGCGCTAGATGCGCACTCGGGCGTTTCCGGCAGGTGACGCTACCGCGTCCCCGGAGCGGGACTTGAAGGAGGGCCTCAAGCAATCTGGGCTGAACCAGCGCGCGCCGCTGACGGGGCGGAGCCTTTAAGGAGGCCCCGAGGATCTGGAGTAGTGGCAGTGCAGAATGCTTGGGGTGGGAGTACGCTCCTGGAGCGTGGCTGGAGTTGTTAGAACAAGAAACTGGTGGAGCGTTTGTGTGTGTGTGATTATGATGGTCTGTGAGGTTGTGATCCTGTGTGTATGTGATTGTGATGATGCGACAGTGATGGGGGTGTGGTTGTGTTGAGTGTGGTGGAGTAATTGTGATGGGATATTTGTGTCATGGTGATGTTTGTAATTGTGATTTATGATAATGTGTGTGGTGTTGTCTGTGATTGTCAGGTAGATGTGCAGTGTGTGTGAGTGTGGAGGTGTTTGCAATTGTGATATGTGTAGTGGTTCTTGTCTTACCACATTTGACGTTTGTGTAGCCTTTGGCATAATTGGTAACCGCTTGAAAAAATTTTCTGTATTTGGTTTCACGTGGTCTTTCCTCCCCAGTAGCTACTCTTTCTTAGTCCTCTTTGCTGCCCTTTTGTTCCCGCAGCAGTTCTTGGCCCGGTTCTGTTGCTCTCCAGTTTCCCTTGGTGATCTTTTCCAGATTTATTATTTCATCTTCCTGTGTCTTCTTTTATTATATGTATTAGTTATTGTAACCATAATAATGCTGCCTAACAAACCACTCTTAAACTCAGTGGCATGAAACAGCAAGCATTTATTCTCTTGTTCACAGGTTTGCAGGTTCTGTGTTCAGCTTATCTAGGCTGGGCTTGCCTGGGTGGCTGGACTGCAGAATCGATTCAAACCTGCTCCACATGTGTTCTTTCTGCAGCTCAGGCTAAAAGGACAGTAGTTACCAGGACGTGTTCTTCTCCTGGTGGATCACCAGAGTGCAAGACTGATCATAAAAACACCCTTAAAAACCTCTGCTCCCAAGTATACTAATATTAGGTTAGCCAGAGCTATTCAGGTGCCTAAGTGTAACATTAATTACACCCAGTCAGAGGGCAAGGCAAAGTTAAATGGCAAAAAGTGTGAATGTGTAATCCTCTTAGAAGGGGGTGAAACATTGGGACCAAGATTCCAATCTACGACAGTAAGAAACATGCCTCTTTATCCTGGTGAATGTCTTTTGGTCCATGTTCTCTTTTGTCTGATAATATTGCTTTTCGTGTTTTGTTATTGTATTTTCCAGGAATTTCATTTAACAACCCCTTCCCTTTATGTCTTTATACTTCAGGTCTGTCTCTTGTTAAGAGCATATTGCTGGGCTTTTCCCCTTTTTATCCTGTTTGACTGTTATTTTAATAGGTGAGTTTAATTCATTTACATTTATTGTGATTGCTGATAAAAATTTGTTTTATCTTCTATTATGCCTTCTTTTTTATTGTGCAGGTTTACCTTATCCCCATTTCTTTCTCCAATGCTTTGATTTCTTATCCTTGAATTTTTTTTTAATTAATTAATTAACTTATTTATTTTTGGCTGCGTTGGGTCTTTGTTGCTGCGCGTGGGCTTTCTGTAGTTGTGGTGAGTGGGGGCTACTCTTCGTTGTGGTGCGCGGGCTTCTCATTGCAGTGGCTTCTCTTGTCTCAGAGAATGGGCTCTAGGGCATGCGGGCTTCAGTAGTTTTGGCTCGTGGGCTCTAGAGCACAGGCTCAGTAGTTGTGGTGCATGGGCCTAGTTGCTCCGTGACGTGTGGGACTTCCTGGACCAGGGCTCGAACCCGTGTCCCCTGCATTGTCAGGCGGATTCTTAACCACTGTGCCACCAGCGAAGCCCTCTTATTGAATTTTTAACATGCATGTTTAACAAAATCCTAACTTAAATAAGATTTTAGAACACTTGCCAACTCCAAACTACCCACCCATTTCTATGTTATTCTTATCTGATATTTTGCTTTCTTCTAATTTTAATTACCCCAAATTAGTATTTATTCATTTGCTCAATATGTACAGCTGACCTCTGAACAACGTGGGGGTCCGATTCCCTCCCCACCCCTTGCAGTCAAAAATCTAAGTAGAACTTTACAGTTGGCCCTCTGTATCCTAGGTTCTGCAGCTGCAGATTCAACCAACCTCAGATCGTGTAGTAGTACTGTAGTATGTATTTACTGAAAAAAAAATCTGCCTGTTAGTGGACCCACACTGTTCAAACCCGTGTTGTTCAAGGGTACACTCTGTGTGTGTGTATTTTTTTTAATTGTGGTAAAATAGAGATAACATAACACATGACATAAAATTTGCTATCATAATATCTGTATCCCTACGTTCTTGCAACAATATTCACAATAGCCAAGATATGGAAACATCTATCCATTAACAGATGAGTGGGTAGAGAAAATGTGGCATATATGTACATTGGAATATTATTCAACCTTAAGAAAGAAGGAAATCCTGCCATTTGTGACAACATGGATGAATCTTTAGGACATTATGCTAAATGAAATAAGCCAGTTACAGGACAAATACTACATGATTCTTTTACATGAGGTATTGAAAATAACCAGACTCAAAGAAGCAGAGTGTAGAATGGTGGTTGCCAGGGGCTGGGAGAGAGGGAAATGGGGAATTGTTTTCCAATGGGTACAAAGTTTCTGTTATGTAAGATGAATAAGTTCTAGAGCCCTGTACAACATAGTACCTATATTAACAAAGTGGTATTATGCACTTTAAAATATGTTGAGAGTAGATCTCATGTTAGCTGTTCTTACTGGAAAAAAACCACAAAACACAAGGAAGTTTTTGGAGGTAATGGATATGTTTAGTACCTTGGTTATAGTATTGGTATTAACAGATGTATGCATATGTCCAAGCTGATCAGGATATATACATTAGATTTGTGCAGTTTTTTTGTGTATCAGATATACCTCAATAAAGACAAAAAAAATACACAAAAATTTTACCATCTTACCAACCATTTTTAAGTGTTCAGTTCAGTGGCATTACATCCATAATGGCTGTGCCACCATCACCATCTGTTTATCCATAGAACTCCTTTTATCTTGCAAGACAGAAACTGTACCCATTAAACAATAACTCCCCATTCCTTCAGCCCCCCAGTTCCAGACAACCACCATTCTACTTTCTGTCCCTATGAATTTGACTTTACCTCATTATGTACTCCGTGTACCGGATTTTACAGTATTTGTCCTTTTGTGACTGGTTTATTTAATGTAGCATAATGTCCTCAAGGTTCATCCATGTTAAAGCATGTGACAGAATTTTCTTCCTTGTTAAGGCTGAATAATATTTCATTGATTGTATATACCACGTTTTGTTTATCCATTTATCTGTCAATGGACAATTGGATTGTTTGTTTCTTTTGACTATTGCAAATAATGCTGCTACAAACGTGTGTACAAATACCTGTTCGAGACCTTGCTTTCAGTTCTTTTAGGTATATATCCACAAGTGGAATTTATGGATCATATAATAATTCTTTTCTTAATTTTTTGACTGCCATACTGTTTCCCCTAGTGGCTATACCAGTTTATCAACATATTTTTTGAGCACCTACTATCAGTGGCAAAAAGACAAAAATAAATCCCTGTTTTCATGTATTTTATATGAGGGGGTGGAAAGACAATATGCATGATAAATTATATAATTTGTTAGTGATATTTGCCATTCGAAAAAAATAGGAACTGTGTGAGGGACAGTAGGAGTATATCCCAAGCATAACACTTCTCAAAATTTATTATAATTGAATGTTTTCTGTTTTATTATTTCTTTTCTGTCATTAAGAGTAAGGATTAGTCTACTCTCTTGTGTATCATTTTTTTTTACCATAGATGATAAATTAATGTCATGTGGCAATGTCACTGTGACATGAGTATAATTCTCATTTCAAATGACGAGTATGGGAGTTCTATGTTACAACTCTCATTTATCTCAATTTTCAAGATAGATAGGAAATGGAATAGCTGGACTTTTAATGCACCTCTCTTTCACACCAAATCTGGGGTTGCTGAAAATCTGAATGTTTTTGACTCAGCTTTATATCTGTCACTGCATCAGGCCTACACCTTTATGCTCACAAAAGATATTTGAGGAGCAGATATTATGTGAAAATCACTATTGTATTCACTTTGTTTCTAGACTCTTGGTGTTTTTATTGGTTCAACCTGAGTTGCTGAGTCTTTGAGTTTTCTTCCAGACTCCTGCTGTCTCAGCATCTCTGGTCAGTGACTCCAGGGACTGTGAATTACAAGCAAGGAAGCTAATTCTTTGGGACTGTATTAATTATCTATTACTGTGTAATAAGGTACCTCAAAATTTAGTGGCTTAAACAACAATAAACATATATTAAACAACAATAAACATTTATTATCTCAGTTTTTTGGGAGTGGAGAGTGACTTAGCTGGGTATTCTGGCTCAGGTATTTCATGAAGTTGCAGTCAATTGCTGGCAGGGCTGCAGTCATCAGAAGGCTAATGGGGACTGGAGGATTTGCTTCGAAGATGGCTGGCAAATTGGTGTTGGCTGCTGGCACAAGCCTCTTCCTAAGGCTTTTTGAGTGTCTTCATGGCAAGGTGGCTGGCTTCCTTCAAAGTGCGTGATGCAAAAATGTGCAAGACAGAAACCATATCTTTTATGACCTAACCTTGGAAGTCACACACTGTCATTTCTGCAAGATCCTATTGATTATGCAGGTCAACTCTATTCAGTGTGGGAGGGGTGTATGAAGGACATGAATACCAGAAGACAACGATCATTGGGGGCCACCTTGGAGGCTGGTTCCCATAGGGATCCAGTGAAAAGGCATCAGGTAAATTGGATTTATATCATAAGCCCACAGGTCCTGGCTCCACAAAGATAAGACAGATCTGTGATGTGAGGATAAAGAACCGTGAAGAGCAGGTATCTATCATGGAAGGAGACCTCCTGATCTGAGACCTTCCCTGGAAGCTGGGGAGTCCTGAGATAGAGTGGACCCTGGAATTGCTAGACGTGCACCCTATCTTAACCCCTCTGTTTAGAGTGGGAAAGGCCTGAATGACATCTCAACCTTCAGAGATCAGCAGTAGCTGTGTGACAACAGAGCATTTGACCCAGATGATGGAAGTGACAGGTGAGGTGGCTCAGAGATGGGCAGAGTTTAGGAGAGAGTCTGTAAAAAGGGTTAGGAAGTTCAGTACTCCTACCAAGAAAGTTTACAAGTTATTGACCGTGTTGACGTTTTTTATTTTATTCACTTGACAACTGTTTTTTAAAATGAAATTTTAATATAATTCCTATTTTTCTTAAATACATTTAGATTTTTTTAAAAGTGCTGTTAAATATATAATTGTAAACAAAAGTTTCCTGTTCCATTCCTTCCCATACCCTGTTCCCACTACCCATAGGCAATTACTTGGAACATTTTTTTCTGGATATTCTGGTATTCAGCTCTGCTTTCCTGAATAACATCCTCATACTGCTAATGTTTGATTTCAGTTTTAGGTATTTCCTATTGGCTTTTGACAGTAGAAATAAAGATTTATCTCTGTTTTCTATCTAACCCCTTCCTCATCACCCTCACCCCACCCCGACTCCCACCCACTCTTCTCCTTGCCCTTATTTCTAATACGGTGTTTTGTTCGAGGTTGAAGGTTGACCAAATGTCAGGATCTGTATGTATTTTCCTTTGAGCTAGTCAGTTTTCTCAGCAAGAAGTCCTAGATTGTTTGAGGAGTATAAGCCAGGACTCCTGCTTTTGGGAGGCAAAGGAAGGAAAAAAGTTGAGGGGAACACTTCATCTTTCAATCTGACAGCTTTTACTTAATTCCCTTATTTTCTCTACATTGCTTCAACCCCACCTTGTATGTAGTTCCCTGTTTTTCAGCCCCACCCCCAAACTCCTGCCTGTAGAAGTACCTAATACCTACATTCCTGAGCCTTTCAAGTGTTCTGCCATGGTTTCCCCACCCTCGCTTAAGCTTCATCTTTCTCTAAGTTAGAAACCAGTCATTTGCTGTCTGTCTTTCAGAATTTTGTTGACATCTCTTTTCCGCTAAAATCTGTATTCTTTGTCCTTGTGAGATTGTTTCTTTCGTTTTGGTTGTGTTTCGGAAAAAACAGAAATAAATGCACGTATTCAATCTTCCATTTTTAACCTGAAGGCCCTGAATTTTTTAGGGTAAAAAATAAGTCAATTAAGTTATTTTAAAATGTCTTTAGAATTATAACTGCATTTCATTCCATCACATGAATGTTCCACAATGCCTGTAACCTGTCTCTGATTAAAGTTGTTTCCAAATTCTTTACAGTGCTTCATAAATAATTTAATCCTTAAATCTTTGTGGTATTTATTATTATGTACTTAAAAAAATCTCCTATTAGGAATAAAATAGCAGGAAACTAGGGAAATAGATTCATTGGGCACCCTAGACTTAGCCCTCCAGAAATTCCCATAGAACCCTATATGATTAAATTACAAGCTATCTATGTACATTTCAGTGTCTCTGTAGCCTGGTGGTGGTTAATATTTCTCAAAGCTCTGAGGATCATTATAGGTGATCTTATAGCTGCTGATGAAGATTTCTCTAGTCCTTTATCTGGGGCTCTGAAGTAAACAGATTTTTATTTCTCTTTCCTCAGCTTGGTGTTCTCCAGATTCTGCCCTTTTCAAGGAAGAAGAGGATATGACCAGTTCTCTTGTACGTTGTGTTGTTTTTTTTAAATTTATTTATTTTGGGCTGCGTTGGATCTTCGTTGCTGTGTGCAGGCTTTTTCTAGTTGCGGCGATCGGGGGCTACTCTTTGTTGTGGTGCACGGGCTTCTCATTGCAGTGGCTTCTCTTGTTGCGTAGCACAGCCTCTAGGCGTGCGGGCTTCAGTAGTTGCAGCACACAGGCTCAGTAGTAGTGGCACATGGGCTTAGTTGCTCCACGGCATGTGGGATCCTCCCAGACCAGGGCTCGAACCCGTCTCCCCTGCATTGGCAGGCAGATTCTTAACCACTGCGCCACCATGGAAGTCCCTTGTACGTTTTAAGCATTTATTTGTTTCCTGCATTGTTTTACAATGCGGTTGCAGTGGGTTACCTTAACCTACCAGTAAGTTGGAAAAAACTAAATCAAAAATCAAGGTGAGGAAAAATACAGCTAAGAAGGTCAGAACCTGGGGAAATTTGACATGTGGCTATGGAGAAACAGGTCCATACAGGATTATAAAACTTGAGTTCAAATTTGAGGGACTTCCGTGGCAGTCCAGTGGTTAAGACTTTGCCTTCCAATGCAGGGGGTGAGGGTTCAATCCCTGGTCAGGGAGCTGAGATCCCACATTTCTCACGGCCAAAAAACCAAAACATAAAACAGAAGTAATATTGTAACAAATTTAATAAAGACTTTAAAAATGGTCCACATAAAAAAAAATCTTTAAAAAAATGTTTTTGAATACAATCTGGAGAAGCAAAAGCAAACTGAGACATAAAGTTCATCCCATAATTTGCACTACTTATGAGGAAAAAGCTTATAATTCAGGAAAGAAAAAAGCTTTTCATTGGCACTTAGGTCAAAAAGAAATCCAAAATAATTCCATAATTCTTATGATTTTAAGCTCAGTTTATTAAAAGTCCTTCTTGGCCATAGATTAAAAACTAGAATTATTGGGAAGAGTAAATCGAGTACTTCTTTCAAATGATCCTCCATATATATTTCCTTCAGTTGAGACTTTTTAAGTTGAGCTAAAATATATACTAAAATTCTGTGGCAGAATTTTTTATAGTTCTGGTATCTATAACTCTCCATGTCTTTTTTTATGGTCTCAAAAGATACAGTATTCTTCATCTTCTTACAAAATGACTCATTTTCCTCTGCTGTTGATTCTTTTTGTTTCCAACACTGGAATCCCTCACACTCCTGTATTTTAAATATTTTCCACTGCCTCTTTTTCCTCAGCTCATATCTTTTCCATCCTGAAACACACACACATTTTTATTGACCATATGATTGTGTGGCTTATCCAGTTATTTCTCCTTTTGGCAGAGTGGTTTTCTGGGCCTACACAGACTTGAGTTCAAATCTTGGCTCAGTGACAGTAAGTGCATGATTATGGGCAAGTTTCTTAATCTCTTTGGCCTTAGTTACATCATCTGTAAATGGGGATAATAATAATACTTACCCCATAGGAATATTGGGAGGGTTAAATGCACATAGTAAGTGCTCCATAAATGATAAATATTGTTAATAATTATTAGCTATATAAATCTTTCTACCTGAAAAGGTCTTTGAATGTGTTCACTGTATTCATTGACCTACTTTTTTAGTTTAACATATGAAACTGATAAAAGAGTAGATGCCTCATTTGTGTTCACAAAATTAATCCTTCTCTTCAATAAAACTACCATAAACAATGTAATAAGGCAAAACTGGGAACAGTTTTTGTAATACATATGCAGAAATATACTAACAATTCTTAAAAACCAATAATTTAGAAAATTGGGTGGAGAACATGAGCAAGCAGTTGGAAAAAATGCAAGTGGCAATAAATATTTTAAAATAAAAATGTCACAAAGAAACAGACTATTCAGATTTGTAGGTACATTTTTTAGGTGTATTTTGAATTAGTGGGTAATGACCATCTTTTATGAGAGGGTTCCAAATAATTAGTTCACATGTGAATTTTCCTTATAAAGTAAAAAGCTGGAGATAAGGAGTTGTGATCTACAAATAGGACACTCTGTTAGCTTTCAAAAACTTCATTCAGTTCCTTTCAGACACCAGAGCCAGGCATCTTGGTCTGGACTATCAAACAGAAATGGACTGCCTATGTTTCTGGGCATTCATTCTAGAATATGGATGTAAATGTATTCCATGGCAGCTTTTATTTATATTTGAATAGACTACACAGCAGCTAGAAAAATCTTCTACAGCAATAAGTGTAAGAGCTTTATTGAGTACCTATTATGTGCCAGGTATATTGTGCTATAAGCTTAACATAGCTTATTTCATGTAATCGTTATCAGAAGTTTGTAAAGTAGATATTATTTTCGTTTTTATAGAGAAAGGAAGTGAAGCACAGAGATTAAGAAACTTACATAACTTCATGCATCAAGTGTGCAGTAAAGCCAGGATTCAAACCCATACAACCTGACTCTAGGACCACACTCTTATGATACTGTACAAATGGAAATCCACTCATGAGCGAAGAAATGCAAATTTTGCCAACTGTCTGTTCATATTATTTGTCCATTTTATGCCGTTTGTCCTTTTTCTACTTGAAATTAAGGGATTTTAAGAATGCCTGCTTCAGCATTAGGATTTATGCAGATATCTTCTTCTAATTTGTCACTTATATGTTACCATGTATCTTTTGTTGTATATAAACTTTAAATTTGGGTAGTTTCATCTAGCATATGATCTTTGTGCATACAGTAATAATTCAGTCAAAATTAATATGCAACATTAATTTTTATTGTTGTTGTTAAACTTGGGAAACATTTATTTTTACTTTCCCGTATCAGCAATCATGGATATAAGTGGTTAAATCTTGTATCTCCTCAGGAAGACATAGCACTGTTGAGTGACTGTTACATCCCGTGGAGAACTTCAGTCTTTGGTCACAGCATTAAGAGCTCCTGGTTTTGGTCTCATAAGCCCTCTTTGAAATGATATATGCAACATTAATGTTTAATAGTCTTCTTTCATGAGTTTCTAATGTTGGTATTTTATAAGATATCTTTCCTAATATTATGTTATAGTTTCTTTTCAAAGCTTTGCTTTTCATATTTAGTTTTTGATACAACTGGAATTCAATTTTGTAAGTGGTCCAAGGTAGGAATTTGCTGATAATTATATCAGTAAAATTATTTTTGCATGTAGGAGACCAGTGTTCCAATACCATTTGTTAAATAGATCTTTACTTTGTGATGCCACCTTTATAATATACATGCTTAATTGTTTCTAGGCTCTTTATTCTGTTTCTTTAATCTGTTTATCTACATCTATACCAGTACTATGCTTTGTGTGTGTGTGTGTGTGTGTGCGTGCATGCACACACGCGTGCGTGTGTGTGTTTACATTGTCTTAACTACTTTAACTTTATAATAACCCTGTTTGCTTGGCAGGCATTTCCCCACTTCCCACTACACAAATGTTCTAGTTTTAAAAAATTCCTTAGCTACTTTGGGACCTCTATGCTTTCATTTGAATTTTAGAATCAGTTTATCTAGCTCTAAGGAAGAAATGCTGTTGGGATTTTAATTGGAATTGCAAAGAATTGTAGACTACAGACCTTCCTGACTTACATCCTGATAAACCCATCATAATTTGAAAATATAATAAATTGAAAATACATTTAATACACCTAACCTACCAAACATCATAGCTTAGTTTAGCCTACCTTAAATATGCTCAGAACACTTACATTAGCCTTCAGTCATCTAACACAAAGCCTATTTGATAATAAAGTGTTGAATATTTCATGTGATTTATTGACTACTGTACTGAAAGTGAAAAAACAGAACAGTTGAATGAGTATAGAATGGTTGTAAGGGTGTATTGGTTGTTTACCCATGTGGTCACATGGCTGACCCATGTGGTCACATGGCTGACCTGTGACCTGTGGTCACAAAGCTGGCCTGAGAAAAGATCAAAATTTAAAATTCAAGGTATCTATGTTTTCTGTGTGTATCACTTTTGCACCATTGTAAAGTCGAAAATTCATAAGTCAAACTGTCTTAGGTTGGGGACTGTCTGTAACTGGAGAAGAATTGAGTGAAACAATTTTTTCTATCAGAAAGATGTTTCAATTTAGGGAAATCCATTAATATAATTTATCATATTCAAAAAAATATATAATCAGGGCTTCCCTGGTGGCGCAGTGGTTGAGAGTCCGCCTGCCGATGCAGGGGACACGGGTTCGTGCCCTGGTCCGGGAAGATCCCACATGCCGCGGAGCGGCTGGGCCCGTGAGCCATGGCCACTGAGCCTGCGCGTCCAGAGCCTGTGCTCCGCGACGGGAGAGGCCACAACAGTGAGAGGCCCGCATACTAAAAAAAATAATAATAATAAATAAATAAATAAATAAATAAATAAATAAATATAAAATCAGCTCCACAGAGCCACTAATTTTTTTAAAATCAGAATTTGAGATTTTTTAAAGAGGATCTATTTATAAAATAGAAGTAAAAGGACACTTCCTTAACATGATATTTAAAAAATTATTCTACACACATACTAAGCTAAAGGCCAGAACCATGTTTCCTGCGGGAAATGCTACATATTCCTACTAAAGTCAGGAACATGACCAGATTACTCATGGTACCACATTTGTTTACTATAATTCTATATGCATATAGAAAAGAAAAAAAAGATAAACATTGGGAAGGTGCATACAAAATTATATCTAGGTGATACAATTATGTATGTGGGCAGTTGAAGAGGAAACGAGAATTCAATACAGTATGGACACAAAATTAATATACAGAAATCAACAGCATTTCTATATACAAACCACCAACCAGTTCAAAAGTAAAATGGAAGGTGGGAATTCCCTGGTGTTCCAGTGGTTAGGACTCGGTGCTTTCACTGCCATGACCCAGGTTCAATCCCTGGTCGGGGAACTAAGATCCTGCAAACCTCACGATGCAGCCAAAAAAAATTAAAATTAAAAAATAAATAAAATGGAAGAAAAATGTTAAGAGTAGAAACAAAATCCTAAAGGAAAAAAAAATTGTATCTGATGTATATGGGAGAAAGAAACCTTTAAAGCATTACTGAGACCTAAAAGAGGATTTGAATAAATTTTTAATACATACATTTTTTGGAAAAGATCATCATTATTAAATCAATATAAATTCTCTTTAATCTTGAGATTTATTGGAATCTCACAAATTCTAAATATTCTTTTTAAGGCAAGTCTATTCAAGCTGACTATAGAAGACATTTGAAAAATAAGTGTGTAAAATATCCAAGAAAAAATTTGAAAAATGTTGTGTTATGCTCTAAGTTTTAAAAAGAATATTCATTTAATGTTTGTGTAACTTTAAGGGAAAAAAAACTTTTACAAAAAGTTGCCAGTCAGAAAGAAAAAAGTTGCCAGTCAGCATATATACCATAGAACTGACGTGTAATTACCTTTATGCCTTCACTGTAAACTTTGTTATTTTTTAAAAAAGATTTATCATATTAAGTATCTTAAAAATAAAGGAGAGGAAACTGCTATGATACCAGCAGGACCTCTGGAAATGTTAAGCCTTCCTTCCAGGGCCCAGGAGATACTCATCTTTTTCTTGGTTCTGTCTGACAGGAGGAGGAATAAAATGTAATAACACGAACTGTGAATTTGTGTTTTTTAACAATCGTCTTTGTTCCTTGCTACTAATATGGAATTCTTGACATATGTATGTAAAGAGAGTCAACATCTTAGGAAAATAGACTATTTGTTCTAAAGCACTGATTCATCATTTTATACAGTTAGAAATTAACCCATATTTACTTTTGTTACTTGTTTTATAATTTTTTGTCAGGAGTACAATTTTTTTTGGTATGAAATTTATGCTAATTTACTAGTTAGTGGGAAAGATGTTTTAATGCTAATTTACTAGCACTAGTAGAAAATATATTTTCTTTGTTGTTCCCTATTTTTTTAGTGGTTCATATTCCATAGGGGTTATCTATTCCTGAAACATTTATTGAATGATTATTGGGTGCCAACCTCAGTTCTGAATGCTTCACAGTTTTTGGCCTCATTTAGTCCTCATAACACCCCTTGGAGGAAAATGCCACTTTACAGATGAGGCTCAAATTTGGCTGTCGAGTTTAGTTTAAAAAAACACTTTTTTTGTTTCTGGCTGCGCCACGAGGCTTATGGGATCTTAGTTCCCAACCAGGGATTGAACCCGAGCCATGGCAGTGAAAGCGCCGAGTCCTAACCACTGGACTGGCAGGGAATTCCCACACAATTAAATTTTGAAGCCAGGATTTGAACTCATGATGTCAGACTCTACAGCCTGTTAATCAGTAAAAATATCTAAATCCAGCTCCATTTTGAGAGCCTAATTCTTTGAAAAATTTTCAATCAGGTATCTTTTCAGTTTTTCTGCTTCTTTTATGAGACCTTTATTCTCATGCAGGTTGACTATGTGGGCTTTGGGCTTTGCTTTGAGCTGCAGATCACCTGGCCTGACTCAGGCTGTGGCATGGGCTCACATCTCCTCCACGTGTGTTCATTCAGGTGAAAGAGCAGCAGCTTTCTGGGGCAGGCTCTTCACTTGCCAGGTCACTGGAGTACATGAGCCAAGTCAAGGGTGTGTTTAAAAACAAAATTCAACTGATTACATTTTGAAGATCTTATTGGCTTTATTCAATGATTCATGAGTCAGGGAACATCCAGTCTAGCAGATACATAGGAACTCTGAGGAGCTGTACCAAGTCAAAGATTTTTATAGGCAGAAGGGAGTGGGAATGAGGAAGTTATAGTAGCAAAAAGTGGATTGGTTCTGGCCAGGTTACTTTCCTTTAGGGGATGTTAGGGTCTATCAGGCAGATTACCTCACTAATGCTGATCAGGTGATTCCTGCTTGACTAAGATTTTATTTCTAGGAGAGGCTGAAACTGTAGGTAAGTCTCAGTTTGGTGACATGAGGCTTAGCATAAGTGACTCCATTTTGGGCCTGTTGTCTTGTTTTTAACAGGTGTAATTGCATTTCAGGCCTCTACTCACATCATGTTCACTGACATTCCTTTAGCTCTAACAAATGGCTCATTCAGGGCCCACACTGGGGGATGGGACTTTAGCTAGAGACACAAATGAATATTTGTGGAATAATCATCAAGTTAATCAGTAACATTTTCTGATGGAACTATTTTTATTGGAATTTTTTTAAAACTTGAAATATATTGGAATAGTCTCACAACCTAAGAAAACTTTGTTGACATATAAGTCACATACCATAGATTTGACACATTTAAAGTATATAATGCAATGATTTTTAGTATGAGTTGCCATTACCACAATCAATGTTAGAACATTTCATCACCCTAAAAAGGAACTCTGTACCCATGAGCTATCACTTCCCATTTCCCCACAAGTCTCCTTTGTACTTTCTGTTTCTATGGATTTGCCTATTCTGGACATTCATATAAATGGAATCATATAATATATGGTCCTTTGTGACTGTCTTCTTTCACTCAGCATAATGTTTTCAAGGCTCATCCATTTTGTAACTTGTATCAGTACTTTGTTTCTTTTTATTTCCAAATAGTATTCTCTTGTATGAATATGACATATTTTTTAATAAATGTATTTATTTATTTCTATTTTATCTTTTTGGCTGTGTTGGGTCTTCGTTGTGGCAAGTGGGGGCTACTCTTCGTTGTGGTGTGTGGGCTTCCCATTGCAGTGGTTTCTGTTGTTGTGGAGCATGGGCTCTAGGCACGTGGGCTTCCGTAACTGGCGCAGGGGCTCAGTAGTTCTTGCTCACAGGCTCTAGAGCTCAGGCTCAGTAGTTGCGGCGCATGGCTTAGTTGCTCCACAGCATGTGGGATCTTCCTGGACCAGGGCTCAAACCCATGTCCCCTGCATTGGCAGGCAGATTCTTAACCACTGCACCACCAGGAAAGCCCTGAATATGACATTTTATTTATCTTTTTATCAGTTAATGGATATTTGAATTATTTCCACTTTTTGGCTATTATGAATAATGTAGCTAAGAACATTTGTGTACAAGTTTTTATGTGAATATATATTTTTAGTTCTCATTATATGTAGTGGAATTGCTAGCTTATACGGTAACTGTACATTTAACCTTTTAAGGAACTGCCCCACTGTTTTACACAACAGTTGTACAATACGTTTCCACCAGCAGTGGATGAGAATTCTAGTCTCTCCACATCCTCATCACACTTATTATCTGTCCTTTTGATTATAGCGATCTAGTGGTTGTGAAGTGATATTTCATTGTGACTTTGATTTACGGGTACCTGGTAATTAGTGATGTTGAGCATGTTTTCATGTGCTTATTGGCCATTTGTATATCTTCTTTGAAGAAATGTTTATTTAGACCCTTTGCCCTTTTTTTTTTTTTTTGCGGAACGTGGGCCTCTCACTGTTGTGGCCTCTCCCGTCGCGGAGCACAGGCTCCGGATGCGCAGGCTCAGCGGCCATGGCTCACGGGCCCAGCCACTCCGCAGCATGTGGGATCTTTCCGGACCGGGGCACAAACCCGTGTCCCCTGCATCGGCAGGTGGACTCTCAACCGCTGCGCCACCAGGGAAGCCCTTTGCCCATTTTTTAATTGGTTTGTCTTTTTATTATTGAATTGTAAGAGAGCTTCATATATATTCTAGATATGTTTCTTATCTGGTATATGATCTGTAAATATTTTCTCCCAGCCTATGGGTTGTCTTTTCACTTTCGTGATGATGTCCTTAAAGCACAAGATTTTTACATTTTTCTGATGTCCATTTTTATTTAATTTTCATTTTTTGCTTGTGCTTTTGGTGTCATATCTAAAAAAACCATTGCCTATCCACAGTTACAATTTACCCTTTTTTTTCATTATTTTTTTCCTTTCACATAGTCATAATATCTCAATTTTATTTCAACTCCAAGTTGTTTTTTTTTCCATTTGTGTTATTAGGTTTTCTTTTATTCTGGTTCCTTGGCAATGTATATAGCTTTTAGATTAGATCTTCATTCTCCATCCTTCATGTTTGTATCATCTCTCAGCATTTTCATCTCTGGTGTGTGGGGCTGTGTCCTGGGCCCCCTGGTGGACAGGGTCATGTCCAGGGGTGGCTGTGGGCTCAGAAAATCTTAAGGCAGCCTGCTTGCTGATAGATGGGTCTGTGTCCCTGCCTGGCTAATTGGTGGGCCTGAGGAGTCACAGTACTTTTGCCTACAAACTGGTGGGTGGGGTGGAGCTGAGTCCCAAGGCTAATAAGCTAGAGAGAAGATTCCAAAATGGCACTTGCCAGCACCAGTGTCCATGTTGAACGAACTCTCCAAAGTGGCTGCTGCCAGTTTCTGTGTCCCCACGGTGAGCTCAAGTTGCCTCCTGCCTCTCCAGAAGACTCTCCAAGGTCAGCAGCGGGGTCTGAACCAGGC
>NW_006798798.1:6857150-6858136 GCF_000442215.2 Lipotes vexillifer | reverse complement strand
CCTGCTGCTCTCCTGAGTCCCAGAGCATGTGAGATTTTGTGTACGCCCTCTAAGAGTGGAGTCTCTATTTCCTACAATCCTCTGGGTCTCCTGAAAGTAAGCCCCACTGGCCTTCAAAGCCAAATGCTCTGGGGGCTTGTCTTCCCCTGTGCAGGATCCTCAGGCTCTAGAGCCCGATGTGGGGCTCAGACCCCTCGCTCCTTGTGGAAAACCTCAGCAATTGTAATTATTCTCCCATTTGTGTGTTTCCCATCCAGGAGTATGGGTCTTTGACTATACGTTGACTCTACCACTCCTACCCATCTTGTTGTGGTTCGTTCTCTTTATAGTTTCCAGTCTTTCTCATCAACAGTTGCTCCATAAATAGTTGTAATTTTGGTGTGCCCATGAGAGGATGTGAGCTCAGGGTCTTTCTACTCCATCGTCTTGAGCAGTATTTTATTCTTTCTGATGCTATTGTAAATGGGATTGTTTTCCTTGATTTCATTTTTGGATGTTCACTGCAAATGTCTAGTTATACAATTGGGTTTTTACTATTGATCTTATATTCTGCAACCTTGCTGAAGTTATTAGTTCTAATAAAATTTTAGTGGATTTCTTATGTTTTCTGAAAATCATGTCATCTGAAAATAGAGATAGTTGTATTTTCTCCTTCCCAATCTGGATACCTTTTATTTTCTTGCCTAATTGCTCTGTTTAGAACCTTCACTACAATGTTAATAGAAGTGGTAAGAATATACATCCTTGTCTTGTTCCTGACCATAAGGGCAAAGCATCTAGTCTTTCACATTTAGTATGATGTTAGCTGTGGGGTGTTTGTAGATGTCTTATAACATGTTGAGGAAGTTCCTCTTTTTTGCTAGTATGTTGAGTGTTTTTCTCATGAAAAGGTATTGAGCTTTGTCAAGTGCTTTTCCTGCATCTGTTGAGATGATCATATGGATTTGTTCTTTTTTCTATCGGCATCGAGTATTACATTAGTTTAT
>NW_006798798.1:6806863-6857140 GCF_000442215.2 Lipotes vexillifer | reverse complement strand
TGATGGCACATAATCCTTTATATATTTTTTTGTTTGTTTTTTGTTTTTTTGCAGTACGTGGGCCTCTCACCGTTGTGGCCTCTCCCATTGCGGAGCACAGGCTCCGGACGCACAGGCTCAGTGGCCGTGGCTCACGGGCCTAGCCACTCTGCGGCATGTGGGATCTTCCTGGACCAGGGCACGAACCTGTGTCCCCTGCATCGGCAGGTGGACTCTCAGCCACTGTGCTACCAGGGAAGCCCTGTTTTTTTTGTTTTTAAAGAGCAATTTCAGGTTCATGGCAAAGTTGAGAGGAAGGTACAGGGATTCCCCGTATACCCTTTGCCCCCACACATGCATAGCCTCCCCCATTATCAGCATCCCCCATCAGGGTGGTACATTGTTATAATTGATGGACCTATACTGACACATCATAATCACCCAAAGTCTAATAGTTTACGTTGAGGCTCACTCTTGGTGTTGTATAATCTATGGATTTGGACAAATGTATATACATGTGTCTGTCATTATAGTATCATACAGAGTGTTTTCACTGACCTAAAAATCCTCTCTGCTCTGTCTAGTCATTGCTATCCTCTCCTCCAGCCCCTGGTATCCACTAATCTTTTTACTGTCTCTATAGTTTTGCCTTTTCCAGAATGTCATATAGTGGAATCATACTGTATATAGCCTTTTCAAGTCAGCTTCTTTCACTTAGTTATATGCATTTAAGTTTCCTCCATGTGTTTTCCTGGCTTGATAGCACATTCCTTTTTAGCATTGAGTAATATTCCTTTATCTGGATGTACCACAATTTATTTATCCATTCACCTACTAAGGGACATCTTGATTGCTTCTAGGTGTTGGCAATTATGAATTAAAGCTGTTATAAACATCTGTGTTCCCTTTTTATATATTGTTAGATTAAATTTGTTAGTATTTTGTTGAGGATTTTTACCTCTGTATTAATAAGAGATAGTGGTCTGTAGTTTTCTTTTTCTTTTTTTTCTTTTTTTTTTTTTGTGTGTCTTTGGTATATCAGGGTAATACTGGCCTCATAGAAGGAGCGTTCACTCCTCTTCTGTTTGGGGAGATATTGTGAAGTATTGGTATTAACTGTTCTTTGGTGTTTGGTAGAATTTACCAGTGAAGCCATCTAGCCCTGAGCTTTTTTTTGTGGGTAGTTTTTTGATTACTAATTGAATCTCTTTACTTGATACAGGTTTATTCAGATTTTCTTTTTTTCTGTCCTTGAGCAGTTTCATTACTTTGTGTCTTTCTAGGAATTTGTTCATTTCATCTAAATCATCTAATTTGTTACCATACTGTTCTTCATAATATTTCACTATAATACTTTTTAATCCTGTAAGGTTAGTAGTAATGTCTCCTCTTTCATTTCTGAGTTTAATGTTTTGAGCATTCTCTCTTTTTCTTGGTCAGTCAACTTAAAGGTTTGTCAATTTTGTTGATCTTTTCAGGGAACCAATTTTTGGCCTTATTGATTCTTTCTATTATTTTTCTGTTCTCTATGTTATTGATTTCCTTTTTAAAATACTCATCTATTTATTTGGCTGTGTCAGTTCTTAGTTGCGGCACATGGGCTTTTTGTTGCAGCATGCAGGCTCCAGAGCACGTGGACTCTGTTGTTGTGGCACATGGGCTGTAGTTGTGGCATGCGGGCTCGCTAGTTGTGGTGTGCGGGCTCAGTAGTTGCGACGTGCCGGCTCATTTGCCCTGCAGCATGTGGGATCTTAGCTCCCTGACCAGGATCAAACCCATGTCCCCTGCATTGGAAGGTGGATTCTTAACCACTGGACCACCAAGGAAGTCCCCAGTTTTTGTATTAAAGTCTATTTTGTCTAATATTAGTATATTCACTCCAGCTTTTTTATGGTTATTCTTTGCATGATATATTTTTTCCTGTCAATTTATTTCAGTTTATTTTTATGTTTGAACCTAAAGTATGTCTCCTATAGACGGCATATAGTTTGATCTTGTTTTTCTATCCCGTCTGACAGTCTCTGCCTTTTTGATTGTTCAATCCATTTACCACTAATGTTGACACTAAATTATGTCTGCCATTTTCCTTTCTCTTCTCCATGTCTCATGTCTCTTTTTTACATTAAAAAAGGCACTCCTCATGTATTTAATTTAATTTAATTTATTTATTTGTTAACATCTTTATTGGAATATAATTGCTTTACAATGTTGTGTTAGTTTCTGCTGTATAACAAAGTGAATCAGCTATATGTATACATATATCCCCATATCCCCTCCCTCTTGGGCCTCCCTCCCTCCCACCCTCCCTATCCCACCCCTGTAGGTGGTCACAAAGCACGGAGCTGATCTCCCTGTGCTATGCAGCTGCTTCCCACTAGCTGTCGGTTTTACATTTGGTAGTGTATATATGTCCATGCTACTCTCTCACTTCATCCCAGCTTACCCTCCCCCCTCCCCGTGTCCTCAAATCCATTCTCTATGTCTGAATCTTTATTCCTGTCCTGCCCCTAGGTTCATCAGAACCTTTTTTTTTAGATTCCATATATGTGTTAGCATACAGCATTTGTTTTTCTCTTTCTGACTTACTTCACTCTGTATGACAGACTCTAGGTCCATCCACCTCACTACAAATAACTGTTTCGTTTCTTTTTATGGCTGAGTAATATTCCATTGTATATATATGCCACATCTTCTTTATCCGTTCATCTGTTGATGGACATTTAGGTTGCTTCCATGTCCTGGCTATTGTAAATAGTAAAATTTTTTGTTCTAATTCTTTGAAGAATGCCACTGGTATTTTGATAGGGCTTGCATTGAATCTGTAGATTGTTTTGGGTAGTATAGTCTTTTCACAATATTGATTCTTCCAATCCAAGAACATGGTATATTTCCCCATCTGTTTATGTCATCTTTGATTTCTTTCATCAGTGTCTTATAGTTTTCTGAATACAAATCTTTCACCTCCTTAGGCAGGTTTATTCCTAGGTGTTTTATTCTTTTGTTGCAATGGTGAATGGGATTGTTTCCTTAATTTCTCTTTCTGATTTTTCATTGTTGGTGTATAGAAATGCCAGCAATTTCTGTGCATTAATTTTGCATCCTGCATCCTTACCAAATTCATTGATTAGTTCTAGTAGTTTTCTGGTGGCATCTTTAGGATTTTCTATGTATAGTATCATGTCATTGGCAAACAGTGACAGTCTTACTTCTTCTTTTCCAATTTGTATTTCTTTCATTTCTTTTTCTTCTCTGATTGCTGTGGATAGGACTTCCAAAACTATGTTGAATAAGAGTGGCGAGAATGGACATCCTTGTCTTTTTCCTGATCTTAGTGGAAATGCTTTCAGTTTTTCACCGTTGACTGTGATGCTTGCTGTGGGTTTGTCATATATGGCCTTTATTATGTTGAGGTAGGTTCCCTCTATGCCCACTCTCTGGAGAGTTTTTATCATAAATCGGTGTTGAATTTTGTCAAAAGCTTTTCCTGCATCTATTGAGATGATCATATGGTTTTTATTCCTTAATTTGTTAATGTGGTATATCACATGGATTGATTTACGTATATTGAAGAATCCTTGCATCCCTGGGGTAAATCCCACTTGATCATGGCATATGGTCCTTTTAATGTGCTGTTGGATTCTGTTTGCTAGTATTTTGTTGAGGATTTTTGCATCTATGTTCATCAGTGATATTGGTCTATAATTTTCTTTTTTTGTGATATCTTTTTCTGGTTTTGGTATCAGGGTGATGGTGGCTTTGTAGCATGAATTTGGGAGTGTTCCTCCCTCTGCAATTTTTGGAAGAGTTTGAGAAGGATGGGTGTTAGCTCTTCTCTAAATGTTTGATAGAATTCACCTGTGAAGCCATCTGGTCCTGGACTTTTGTTTGTTGGAAGATTTTTAATTATGGTTTCAATTTCATTACTTGTGATAGGTCTGTTTATGTTTCCTAATTCCTCCTGGCTCAGTCTTGGAAAATTGTACCTTTCCAAGAATTTGTCCATTTCTTCATGGTTGTCCATTTTATTGACATATGGTTGTTTGTAGTAGTCTCTTACAATCCTTTGTATTTCTGCAGTTTCAGTTGTGATTTCTCCTTTTTCATTTCCAATTTTATTGATTTGCGTCCTCTCCCTTTTTTCCTTGATGAGTCTGGCTAAGGGTTTACCAATTTTGTTTATCTTCTCAAAGAACCAGCTTTTAGTTTTATTGATCTTTGCTGTTTTCTTCATTTCTATTTCATTTATTTCTGCTCTGATCTTTATGATTTCTTTCCTCCTACTGACTTTGGGTTTTGTTTGTTCTTCTTTCTCTAGTTATTTTAAGTGTAGGGTTAGATTGTTTATTTGAGATTTTTCTTGTTTCTTGAGACGTGATTGTATTGCTATAAACTTCCCTCTTAGAACTGCTTTTGCGTCCCATAGGTTTTGGGTTGCTGTGTTTTCATTGTCATTTATATCTATGTATTTTTTAAGTTTTTCTTTGATTTCTTCAGTGATCTCTTGGTTATTTAGTATTGCACTGTTTAGCCTCCATGTATTTGTGTTTTTTACAGTTTTTTTTCCTGTAATTGATTTCCAATCTCATAGTGTTGTGGTCAGAAAAGATGCTTGGTATGATTTCAATTTTCTTAAATTTTCTGAGGCTTGATTTGTGACCCAAGATATGATCTATCCTGGAGAATGTTCCATGTGCACTTGAGAAGAAAATGTATTAGGCTACTTTTGGGTGGAATGTTCTATAAATCTCACTTAGATCTATCTGGTCTGTTGTGTCATTTAAAGCTTGTGTTTCCTTATTTATTTTGTGTTTCGATGATCTGTCCATTGGTGTAAGTGGGGTATTAAAGTCCCCTATTATTATTGTGTTACTGTCAACTTCACCTTTCATAGTTGTTAGCATTTGCCTTATGTATTGAGGTTCTCCTATGTTGGGTGCATAAACATTTATCATTGTTGTGTCTTCCTCTTGGATTGATCCTTTGATCATTATGTAGTGTCCCTCCTTATCTCTTGTAACAGTCTTTATTTTAAAGTCTATTTTATCTGATATGAGTATTGCTACTCCAGCTTTCTTTTGATGTGCATTTGCATGGAGTATCTTTTCCCATCCCTTCACATGCAGTCTATATGTATCCCTAGGTCTGAAGTGGGTCTCTTGTAGACAGCATATATATGGGTCTTGTTTTTGTATCCATTCAGCCAGTCTGTGTCTTTTGGTTAGGTCATGTAGTCCATTTACATTCAAGGTTATTATCGATATGTATGTTCCTATTACTGTTTTCTTAATTGTTTTGGGTTTGTTTTTATCAGTCTGTTTCTTCTCTTGTGTTTCCCACTTAGAGAAGTTCCTTTAGCATTTGTTGTAAACCTGGTTTGGTGGTGCTGAATTCTCTTAGCTTTTGCTTGTCTGAAAAGCTTTTGACTTCTCCATTGAATCTGAATGAGATCCTTGCTGGGTAGAGTAATCTTGGTTGTAGGTTTTTCTCTTTCATCACTTTAAGTATATCCTGTCATTCCCTTCTGGCCTGCAGAGTTTCTGCTGAAAAATCAGCTGATAACCTTATGGGGATTCCTTTGTATGTTATTTTTTGTTTTTCCCTTGCTGCTTTTAATATTTTTTTCTTTGAATTTCATTTTTGTTAGTTTGATTAAGATGTGTCTTGGTGTGTTTTTCCTAGGGTTTATCCCGTATGGGACTCTCTGTGCTTCCTGTACTTGGGTGACTATTTCTTTTCCCATGTGAGGGAAGTTTTCAACTATAATCTCTTCAAATATTTTCTCAGACGCTTTCTTTTTCTCTTATTCTTCTGGGACCCCTATAATTCGACTGTTGGTCTGTTTATTGTTGCCCCAGAGGTCTCTGAGATTGTCTTCAATTCTTTTCATTCTTTTTTCTTTATTCTGCTCCTTGGCAGTTATTTCCACCATTTTGTCTTCCAGCTCACTTATTTGTTCTTCTGCTTTAGTTATTCTGTTATTGATTCCTTCTAGTGTATTTTTCACTTCAGTTATTGTGTTGTTCATCTCTGTTTGTTCTTTAGTTCTTCTAGATCTTTGTTAAACATTTCTTGTATTTTCTCAGTCCATGCCTCCATTCTATTTCCAAGATTCTGGATCATCTTTACTCTCATTACTCTGAATTCTTTTTCAGGTAGATGGCCTATTTCCTCTTCATTTATTTGGTCTTGTAGCTTGCTCCTTCATCTGTGACATATTTTTTTGCTGTCTCTTTTTTTTTTCTTTTTTATGAGTGGGATATTATTCCTGTCTTACTGGTTGTTTGGCCTGAGGCTTCCAACACTGGAGTTTGTAGGTTATTGGGTAGAGCTGGGTCTTGGTGCTAAGATGAGGAACTCTGTGAGACCTCACTGCATTGAGTATTCCCTGGGGTCTGAGGTTCTCTGTTATTCCAGTGGTTCAGACTCAGAGCTCCCACTGCAGGAGCTACAGCCTGCCCCCGTGCTTGTGAACCAATATCCCTCAAGCCACCTGGGGTGGCAAAAAAAAAAAAAGAACAATAACAAAGTAAAAAATAAAATTAGACTAGGAAACTAACAGATATGTTAGGAAGAATATAAAATTTTAAATATAGATGTATAAACAACCGGAAGGCACATCTGTACCACAATAATAAAAAAAGAGGAGGGAAAAGAAATAGACAAAAATGGAGGGGGGGGAAGGCCTTGGCTGTGGAGGGCAGGGCCTAAGCAAGGGTAAGGTTTGGGTGGTGGGTGCAGCCAATGCTCAGGACCCACAGGGCTGGAAAAGGCCCTGGGGGCTGTGGGGGGTGAGGCTTAGGCTCAAGGAACAGAAGAGGCCCAGATGTGCCCCCCACTCCTAGTCTCAGAGGGCAGCAGACCTCTCTTATGTTTCCAATTGTCTATCTTGAATTGGGGAATATTTGTGGGATTCTGAGACTTCCTGCTGACTTGGAGAAGTATAATATGATGGATGAAAACATGGGCTCTGCAGCTACACTGCTTGGGCTGGAATTTCAGCTCTACCACATAGTAGCTTTATGACCCTAGGAAAGTTAACTCTCAGTGCTGGTTTCCTTACCTTTCAAATGGATAATAACAGTAGCTACTTCAATAACCTTATTAAGGGAATTTTGGAAGTTAATATATCTAAAGAAATTCTAACAATGCTTGGCATATAAGTACTCAATAGATGACAGTGATGATGATATTGATGGTAGTAATGATCATAGAGATAGTTTCTGAGAAACATTAATTGTGATTCAGCTTTTGGTAATTTCCATTTTTATTTCCCATTTTTCTATCTTATTTATACTGTTTCTTGAATATTCTCCCAAATATGGGATATATATTTCTTTCTTAGAGCCTTTGCAGGTAAAGATTTTTCCTTATTTGGATACTGAAGTTTTTAAATGGAGAGGAAGAGTTGGTTTTTGTGATCAAGTAACATTCTTTTCTAAAAATTTATCATTTGTTTTTTAGTTTCTGTCACACCACTCTCATAGTTTTGATTCTCATCCCACGACTATAAATATAAGCAAGAAACAAAAACCTAAGACCCTTTCTTTGATGCTTAACGGTTGATTCTGACCTTGGTCCTTTACCTACCATGTGTGTTCTTTTTTTTTTTTTTAATTTTATTTTATTATTTTATTATTATTTTTTAATACAGCAGGTTTTTATTAGTTATCTCTTTTATGCATATTAATGTATATATGTCAATTCCAATCTCCCAATTAATCCCACCAACAACAACAACACAACCCCGCCCCCACTTCCCCCCTGGTGTCCATACGTTTGTTCTCTACATCTGTGTCTCTATTCTAGCCTTGCAAACAGGTTCATCTGTACCATTTTTCTAGATTCCACATATAATCATTTATATACGATATTTGTTTTTCTGACTTACTTCACCCTGTATGAGAGTCTCTAGGTCCATCCACGTGTCTGCAAAACCCAATTTTGTTCCTTTTTATGGCTGAGTAATATTCCATTGTATATATGTACCACATCTTTATCCATTCGTCAGTTGATGGGCATTTCGGTTGATTCCATGACCTGGCTATTGTAAATAGTGCTGCAGTGAACACTGGGGTGCATGTGTCTTTTTGAATTATGGTTTTCTCTGGGTATATGCCCAGTAGTGGGATTCCTGGTAATTCTGTTTTTAGTTTTTTAAGGAACCTCCATACTGTTCTCTATAGTGGCTGTATCAATTTACATTCCCACCAACAGTGCAAGAGGGTTCCCTTTTCTCCACACTCTCTCCAGCATTAGTTGTTTGTAGATTTTCTTATGATGGCCATTCTAACTGGTGTGAGGTGATACCTCACTGTAGTTTTGATTTGCATTTCTCTAATTAGTGATGTTGAGCAGCTTTTCATGTGTTTCTTGGCCATCTGTGTGTCTTCTTTGGAGAAATGTCTATTTAGGTCTTCTGCCCATTTTTGGATTGGGTTGTTTGTTTTTTTAATATTGAGCTGCATGAGCTCTTTATATATTTTGGAGATTAGTCCTGTGTCCATTGATTCGTTTGCAAATATTTTCTCCCATTCTGAGGGTTGTCTTTTCGTCTTGTTTATAGTTTCCTTTGCTGTGCAAAAGCTTTTAAGTTTTATTAGGCCCCATTTGTTTATTTTTGTTTTCATTTCCATTACTCTAGGAGGTGGGTCAAAAAAGATCTTACTGTGATTTATGCCAAAGCGTGTTCTTCCTATGCTTTCCTCTGAGAGTTTTACAGTGTCCGGTTTACATTTAGGTCTCTAACCCATTTTGACTTTATTTTTGTGTATGGTTTTAGGGAGTGTTCTAATTTCATTCTTTTACATGTAGCTGTCCAGTTTTCCCAGCACCACTTATTGAAAGGCTGTCTTTTCTCCATTGTATATCTTTGCCTCCTATGTCATAGTTAGTTGACCATAGGTGTGTCAGTTTATCTCTGGGCTTTCTATCCTGTTCCATTGGTCTATATTTATGTTTTTGTGCCAATACCATATTGTCTTGATCATTGTAGCTTTGTAGTATAGTCTTCAGTCAGGGAGTCTGATTCCACCAACTCTGTTTTTTTCCCTCAAGATTGCTTTGGCTATTCAGGGTCTTTTGTGTCTCCATACAAATTTTAAGATTTTTTTGTTCTAGTTCTGTAAAAAATGCCATTGGTAGTTTGACAGGGATTGTATTGAATCTGTAGATTGCTTTGGGTAGTATAGTCATTTTCACAATGTTGATTCTTCTAATCCAAGAACATGGTATACTTCTCCATCTGTGTCATCTTTGATTTCTTTCATCAGTGTCTTATGGTTTTCTGAGTACAGGTCTTTTAACTCCTTAGGTAGGTTTATTCCAGGTATTTTATTCTTTTTGTAGCAATGGTGAATAGGATTGTTTCCTTAATTTCTCTTTCTGATCATTCGTTTTTAGTGTATATGAATGCAAGACATTTCTGAGCATTCCTTTTGTATGCAGCAACTTTATCAGATTCATTGATTAGCTCTAGTAGTGTTCTGGTGGCATCTTTAGGATTATTTATGTATAGTATCATGTCATCTGCAAATAGTGACAGTTTTATTTCTTTTCCAGTTTTATTCCTTTTATTTCTTTTTCTTCTCTGAATCCCATGGCTAAGACTTCCAAAACTATATTGAATAATAGTGGCAAGAGTGGACATCCTTGTCTTGTTCCTGATCTTAGAGGAAATACTTTTAGTTTTTCACCATTGAGAATGATTCTTGCTGTGGGTTTGTCATATATGGCCTTTATTATGTTGAGATAGGTTCCCTCTATGCCCACTTTCTGGACAGTTTTTATCATAAATTGGTGTTGAATTTTGTCAAAAGCTTTTTCTGCATCTATTGAAATGATCATATGGTTTTTATTCTTCAATTTGTTAATATGGTGCATTACATTGATTGACTTGTGTATATTGAAGAATCCTTGCATCCCTGGGATAAAACCCACTTGATCATGGTGTATTATCCTTTTAATGTGCTGTTGGATTCTGTTAGCTATCATTTCGTTGAGGATTTTTGCATCTACTTTCATCTGTTATATTGGTCTGTAATTTTCATTTTTGGAGTATCTTTGTCTGGTTTTGGTATCAGGGTGATGGTGGCCTCATAGAATGAGTTTGGGAATGTTCCTTCCTCTGCAATTTTTTGGAAGAGTTTGAGAAGGATGGGTGTTAGCTCTTCTCTGAATGTTTGATAGAATTCACCTGTGAAGCCATCTGATCCTGCACTTTTGTTTGTTGGGAGATTTTTAATCAGTTTCAATTCCATTACTTGTGATTGGTCTGTTCATATTTTCTATTTCTTCCTGGTTCAGTCTTGGAAGGTTACAACTTCCTAAGAATTTGCCCATTGCTCATGTTTTCCATTTTATTGGCACAGAGTTGCTTGTCATAGTCTCTTATGATGCTTTGTATTTCTGTGGTGTCCATTGTAACTTCTCCTTTTTCATTTCTAACTCTATTGATTTGAGTCCGCTCTTTCTTTTTCTTGATGAGTCTGGCTAAAAGGTTTATCAATTTTGTTTATCTTCTCAATGAACCAGCTTTTCATTTTATTGAGCTTTGCTATTGTTTTGTTTCTACTTCATTTATTTCTGCTCTGATCTTTATGATTTCTTTCCTTCGTCTAACTTTGGGTTTTGTTTGTTGTTCTTTCTCTAGTTCCTTTAGGTGTAAGGTTAGATTGTTTATTTGAGATTTTTTTTGTTTCTTGAGGTAGGATTCTATTGCTATAAGCTTCCCTCTTAGAACTACTTTTGCTGCATTCCATCGGTTTTGGATCATCGTGTATTCATTGTCATTTTGTCTCTAGGTATTGTTGATTTCATCCTTGATTTCTCCAGTGATCTCTTGGTTGTTTAGTAACGTATTTTTACCTTTCATGTGTTTGTGTTTTTTCCTTTTTTCCTTGTAATTTGTTTCTAATCTCATAACGTTGTGGTCAGAAAAGATGCTTGATGTGATTTCAATTTTCTTAAATATACCGAGGCTTGATTTGTGACCTAAGATGTTATCTATCCTGTAGAATGTTCCATGTGCACTTGAGAAGAAAGTGTAATCTGCAGCTTTTGAATGGAATGTCCTATAAATATGAATTAAATCTATCTGGTCTATTATGTCACTTAAAGCTTGTGTTTCCTTATTAATTTTCTGTCTGGATGATCTGTCCATTGGTGTAAGTGAGGGTTAAAGTCCCCCACTATTATTGTGTCACTGTTGATTTCCTCTTTTATGGCTGTTAGCATTTGCCTTATGTATTTAGGTGCTTCTATGTTGGGTGCATATATATTTATAATTGTTATGCCTTCTTCTTGGATTGCTCCCTTGATCATTATGTAATGTCCTTCCTTGTCTCTTGTAACATCATTTATTTTAAAGTCTATTTATCTGATATGAGTATTGCTATTCTAGCTTTCTTTTGATTCCTATTTGCATGGAATATCTTTTTCCATCCCCTCACTTTCAGTCTCTGTGTGTCCCTAGGTCTGAAGTGGGTCTCTTGTAGACAGCATATATATGGGTCTTGTTTTTGTATTCATTCAGCAAGCCTGTGTCTTTTGGTTGGAGCATTTAATCCATTTACGTTTAGTGTAATTATTGATATCTTTGTTCCTATTACCATTTTCTTAATTGTTATGAGTTTGTTTTTGTAGGTCCTTTTTTTTTTTTTTTTTGCCGTACGCGGGCCTCTCACTGTTGTGGCCTCTCCTGTTGAGGAGCACAGGCTCTGGACATGCAGGCTCAGTGGCCATGGCTCATGGGCCTAGCCGCTCCATGGCATGTGGGATCTTCCCGGACCAGGGCATGAACCTGTGTCTCCTGCATAGGCAGGCGGACTCTCAACCACTGTGCCACCAGGGAAGCCCTGTAGGTCCTTTTCTTCTCTTGTGATTCCCACTCAGAGAAGTTCCTTTAGCATTTGTTGTAGAGTTGGTTTGGTGGTGCTGAATTCTCTTATCTTTTGCTTGTCTGTAAAGCTTTTGATTTCTCTGTTGAATCTGAATGAGATCCTTGCTGGATAGGGTAATCTTGGATGTAGATTCTTCCCTTTTATCCCTTTTAATATATCATGTCACTGCCTTCTGGCTTGCAAAGTTTCTGCTGAAAAATCAGCTGTTGACCTTATGGGAGTTCCCTTGTATGTTATTTGTCGTTTTTCCCTTGTTGCTTTTAATAATTTTTCTTTGTCTTTAATTTTTGTCAATTTAATTACTATGTGTCTTGGTGTGTTTCTCCTTGCATTTATCCTGCCTGGGACTCTGCCCTTCCTGGACTTGGGTGGCTATTTCCTTTCCCATGTTAGGGATGTTTTTGACTATAATCTCTTCAAATATTTTCTTGGGTCCTTTCTCTCTTAGTTTTCCTTCTGGTACCCCTATAATGCGAATGTTTTTGCGTTTAATGTTGTCCCAGAGGTCTCTTAGGCTGTCTTCATTTCTTTTCATTCTTTTTTTCTTTTTTTTCCACATCTTTATTGGAGTATAAATGCTTTACAATGTTGTGTTAGTTTCTGCTGTATAACGAAGTGAATCAGCTATATGTATACATATATCCCCATATCCCCACCCTCTTGAGCCTCCCTTCCACCCTCCCTATCCCATCCCTCTGGGTCGTCACAAAGCACTGAGCGGATCTCCTTGTGCTATGCAGCTGCTTCCCTCTAGCCATCCGTTTTACATTTGGTAGTGTATATATGTCAGTGCTACTCACACTTCATCCCAGCTTTCCCTCTCCGCCATGCCCTCAAGTCCATTCTCTACGTGTGCGTCTTTATTCCTGACCTGCCACTAGGTTCATCAGTACTGCTCTTTAAAATTCCGTATATATGCATTAGCATACAGTATTTGTTTTTCTCTTTCTGACTTACTTCACTCTGTATGACAGATTCTAGGTCCATCCACCTCACTACAGATAACTCAATTTTGTTCCTTTATATGGCTGAGTAATAATCTATTTCATTCTTTTTTCTTTATTTTGTTCTGCGGCAGTTAATTCCACCATTCTGTCTTCCAGTTCACTTATCCATTCTTCTGCCTCAGTTATTCTGCTATTCATTTCTTCTAGTGTATTTTTCTTTTCAGTTATTGTATTGTTCATCTCTATTTTTTGGTTCTTTAATTCTTCTAGGTCTTTGTTAAACATTTCTTGCATCTTCTCCATCTTTGCCTCCATTCTTTTTTTGAGGTTTTGGATCATCTTCATTATCATTATTCTGAATTTTTTTTAATGGAAGATTGCCTATCTACACTTCATTCAGTTGTTTTTCTGGTGTTTTATCTTGTTCCTTCATCTGGTACATAGTCCTCTGCCTTTTCATTTTGTCTGTCTTTTCGTGAATGTGGTTTTTGTTCCACAGGCTGCAGGATTGTAGTTCTTTTTGCTTCTGCTGTCTGCCCTCTGGTAGATGAGTCTATATAAGAGGTTTCTGTAAGCTTCCTGATGGGAGAGACTGGTAGTAGGTAGAGCTGGTGTTGCTCTGGTGGGCAGAGCTCAGTAAAACTTTAATCCACTTGTCTGCTGATAGGTAGGGCTGAGTTCCCTCCCTGTTGGTTGTTTGGCCTGAGGTGACCCAGCACTGGAGGCTACATGTTCTTTGGTGGGGCTAATGGTGGACTCCGGGAGGGCTCCTGCCAAGGAGTACTTCCCAGAACTTCTGCTGCCAGTGTCCTTGTCCCCGTGGTGAGCCACAGCCACCCCCTGCCTCTGCAGGAGACCCTCCAACACTAGCAGGTAGGTCTGGTTCTCCTATGGGGTCACTGATCCTTCCCCCTGGGTCCTGATGTGCACACTGGTTTGTGTGTGCTCTCCAGGAGAGGAGTCTCTGTTTCCCCCAGTCCTGTCTATTTCCTGCAATCAAATCCTGCCAGCCTTCAAAGTCTGCCTCTCTGGGAATTCCCCCTCCTGTTGCCAGACCCCCAGGTGGGCAATCATGACATGGGGCTCAGAACCCTCACTCCAGTGGGTGGTATAATTGTTCTCCAGTTTGTGAGTCACCCACCCAGCGGTTATAGGATTTGATTTTATTGTGATTGCACCCCTCCTACCATTTCATTGCAGCTTCTCCTTTGTCTTTAGATATGGGACATCTTTTTTGGTGAGTTCCAGTGTCTTCCTGTCGATGATTTTGAGCAGTTAGTTGTGATTCCGGTGCTCTTGCAAGAGGGAGTGAGCACACATCCTTCTACTCCTCCATCTTGAACCAATCTACCATATATGTTCTTTACAACCACTCATATCCTTCTGCCATGGATTCAGCTCCCAACTTTCAGTTGATGGCTAACAAATTCTCATCTCCTTTCTTCATACCTCCAGCTGCATAGTGGACATTTCCATCTGGAAGTCTTAGAAATATCAAATTTTGCATGTTCAAGTTTTCATACCTCTCCTCCTTCCTCCAGCTTTATTTCTCCTCCTTCCCCACTATTTTCATGTCCTCTTTCTTACTAGATTACATAATTGCTTGGACACGTTCTGAGCCAGTTACCTATGAATCATGTCTATGTCATCTCTGTCACAGCCTAGTATAAATCAGTGACCACTATTTCCAGCTTCCTGAATAATAGATGATGAATTCATCAGTTTGCTGATTCAGTAATTAACATACTTCTACAGGATATTTCTATTACAGTATATTTTCCCCTATAGTATAAATACAAAATTACGTAAATATGCAAGCCTGATATATGGTATCTGATCAGCTAAATGGGTTCTTAGATGTTTTGACCACAGTGTTTAGTTTTGATGACTTCAAATTGTCTTTTTACAGGGAACAGTAACATTTAAGGATGTGGCTGTGGACCTCACCCAGGAGGAATGGCAGGAAATGAAACCTGCTCAGAGGGACTTGTACCGTGATGTGATGCTGGAGAACTATAGCAACCTAGTCACAGTGGGTAAGGGTAACTTTGCAATTTTACACAGAATTCTTTTCTATCTTTGAAATCTGTGACGACTTCAACTTGCCAGATGTCTTTAACTAGCCTTCCCTTTCTTCAGTTCATTGTATGTGCTTGTCTTTAGGGTAAAGGCTAATTACTTTGTCTCACTGTGGAAGTTCCTCCATCCTCATCTTTCATAGGCCCTCAAGTCCCCAGGACTCAACCCAAGGTCTGGATGGTTGTCTCCAGCATTAATATCCAAGTCCTTTGTTGTCTTTCATAATAGGCTGCCAAGTCACCAAACCAGATGTGATCTTCAAGTTGGAGCAGGAAGAGGAGCCATGGGTGATAGAAGAAGAAATGCTTGGGAGGCCCTGTCCAGGTGAATAAGTGAAAATGCAGGTCTGAATGAGAAAGACACATGACAGTTGTTCAGGGGGTTGATACCATTTCACATTTTCCAAGATTTGCTTAAGTCTTCTACAGTGACAAAAGGTATGAATGCCTTGGATTATGGTGACACTTCCAAATACTGTATTGAAGCTATCTTCCTTTTTTTCAAATTTTAGATACCAAAACTTCCCTAGTTCATTTACAGTGTTACTTTAGGATTAGTGTACCTCTCTATGATCCTTAAGCTCTCTCTTTGCTTTGTGTTCATAGGGTTTTTTATTATGCATTCAATATTTTGTGGATGTATAGTATTTTCAAAACATATTTGTTTCAGAGTTAGATTCCTTTTCTTTCTATTTTGAAAAGCCTCAGATTTGTTTTGTAACAATACTCTTTCCATTGTACTTCACAACTCTCACAATCCCACATAGGTTTAAAAGTTTTTGGCTTACAAATTGTTACCTCCTTCCTGCTTATTTACACCTTCCATTCCTTTAATTTTTTTGAAATGCAATGTATGCACACTTAGTTAAAAAATATAAACAGTCCATGAGATAACATTGAAAAGTGAGTGTCTCTTACCCTTGACACTCAGTCCCTTTCTTTTCCCAGTTGAGTACACTTTTTTTTTTAGAGTTGTGCTGGCTATTCTTATTTTTGTTTTGTTAATTTTATTTACTTATTTGTGTCTGCGTTGGGTCTTTGTTGCTGCGCGTGGGCTTTCTCTAGTTGCAGCGAGCAGGGGCTACTCTTCATTGTGGTGCATGGGCTTCTCATTGCGGTTGCTTCTTGTTGCAGAGCACAGGCTGTAGGCGCATGGGCTTCAGTGGTCGTGGCACACAGTCTCAGTAGTTGTGGCTCGTTGGCTCTAGAGCACAGGCTCAGTAGTTGTGGCGCATGAGCTTAGTTGCTCTGCAGCATGTGGGATCTTCCCAGACCAGGGCTCGGACCAGTGTCCCCTGCATTGGCAGGTGGATTCTTCACCACTGTGCCACCACAGAGGCCCTATGCTGTCTATTCTTGATTGTTTATTTCACCATAAGAATTTTACATTCAACTGTCTCTTTCCAGAGAAAAACCTGTTGGATTTTTTGGTGGGAATGTGTTAGAAGCATAAATTAACTTTCAGAGTGCTGACATCTTTATAACGTCGAGGTTTTCTATCCAAGAACGTGTTCTCTGTCTTTGTTCAGATCTGTCTATTTTTGCGTCCTTCAGAAATGCTTTCCAAGGTTTCCTTTATACCTTTTGTAAGTTTCTTACTAAGTTTATACCTAAGTAACAGACAAGAGAAAAAAATCAGTACTAGAAGAATTGGAAAGGACCCTGTAAAACCATCTTTATTTATAGATGATAAGATTATTCCCTTAAAACACAAGAGAATCAACTGCAACAAATAGTAAGAGAATCCAGTGATATGGTAGGGTATCAAATTAACAAATAAAAATCAGTAGTTTTCATGTATACTTCAACAACCGAGTAGAAGATATAAGGAAAAGGAAACCACATTTATAGTCATAACAATATGATAAAATACTATTCTGGGCATGGGCTCATGAAGCTTCTAATTTAGTGGGAACTGGAGTCCCTGAGGTTTTGCAAACAAGCAAATATCTTTTTTAAAAAAACTTAAAAAAAAAAAAAAACCTTTATATTTAGTTGATAGTTGGCTGTGTATAAAATTCTTGAGCCATACTGTCTTTCCTAGAGGTTTTGTAGACAGTTCCCTGAAGACTTTAGATAGTCCTCTGCTGCCTCTTGGCTTTGAATTGTTGTTTGGAGAAATCTGAAGCCTGATTGTTTTCCCTCATAGGTGACTTAATTTATTTGCCTAGATGCCCATAGGTTTGTTTTTCTTGAAAGCTTTAGAACTTTATGAGGCTTATTGATCAGTCAATATCAGTTTTTCCTGTAAGCTTATATATTCATGTTTTTTGATTCTTGTAGTGTGGTATAGATCTGAATACTGGTTCCTTTTATAACTATCATTCCTCATCTTTTTTTTTTTTTTTTTTTTTTTGCGGTACACGGGCCTCTCACTGTTGTGACCTCTCCCATTGCGGAGTACAGGCTCTGGATGCGCAGGCTCAGCGGCCATGGCTCATGGGCCCAGCTGCTCCGCGGCATGTGGGATCTTCCCAGACTGGGGCACGAACCCGTGTACCCTGCATTGGTAGGCAGACTCTCAACCACTGCACCACCAGGGAAGCCCCATTCCTCATCTTTGAATAAGGTTATTTCCTGCTGGACCCACTATTTACAGAAGGAGAGTGCTGGAGATTGTCTAGAAAAATACTCTTGAGCTAGTAGGAAGCCTCTGTTGCTCTGTTGACTTCCTCTGTCATACAAGGTTTGGTGTTAAGAGTTGGTTTGCCCTTTACTTCTTGTGAATCAGAGATTATTAATTGCATGCTTCCTCTAGCACTCAGTATCTCTTCTACCCTCCTATGCCAGCATCCTGCTTATACAAGAATAATGGCTATTTGCCTCTCCTTGTATAGTTCTGCCTTCCCTACCATTTGACAGGGCCAGTAGAAGACCATTATGTTCCTGCCACCATGCAGTCTTAACACATCTGGATTCCACTGTTTTAAAAAATGACTCATTCATTCTGTCCACAGGGTGTTCCCTCTGTTTTGGAGAACTCTCACCATGCTTTCTGTCTAAGATAAGAAAGAACAGCCAGTATCTGGGTTTCTTCCCTACCTGGTTCAGTGTACCCTCTGGTCTTTCCTTATACTCTGGAATTGGAGTTTAGCTGTCTTTTAGTTTTATTGAGGATATATTTTCTTTTCTGTTTCTTCTTCATGTTTGCAGAGAGGGGAGGACACAGAGGTGTTTAATTCCATTATATTGAAACAGGAATTCCTCTTCTATATTTGATCCTGTGGATCACGCTTCCTGGAAATGTCTTTTTTTCTCTAAAGGATTCTGATTTCTCCTCAGTTCCTGTTTATTTTTTCTTATTCCTTTATGAACTGTGTTTTACATTACTCCTTTTCTCCAGCCCTCACTGAGCATTATCCAAAATAGTTCTAAATTACATATAGACTCCTTTTTCCTTTATGTATCTTCATGATATAGATGTGTTCATGCCTTCAAATCAGTATATAACTCCAGGCTTTAAATTAATCCTCTGTTTTTCAGCCCCACTCTTATCCCTGCCTTTTAAGTACCTAAATCCTCCAATTTTTGAGCTTTTCTAGTGTTTTGTTGTCAAATCACATTTGCATCTTCGTAGCACAAAACTTGAATTTCTTAGCTAAGCTATCAGTTGACAGTTTTCTTACCCTTTTGCCTTCCAGTATTATGTTGAAATGTCTTGTTTACCCTTCTTTTTACTCCTATTTTCTTTGTTCTTATGGGTTTAAATCTTTATTTTTTACTGTCATTTCAATGGAATTTTAAGAAGTGGGAGAAATAAACATATACATTCGATCTGTTTTGTTTAACCA
Organism: Lipotes vexillifer; assembly: GCF_000442215.2. Lineage (NCBI taxonomy): Eukaryota > Metazoa > Chordata > Mammalia > Artiodactyla > Lipotidae > Lipotes > Lipotes vexillifer. The sequence continues at coordinate 6,838,448 of NW_006798798.1, read as the reverse complement.
CAAGTGTTAATTTTATGCTCTAGTCATTTGACTTGCTATCCAGTCATTTATGTGTTTGCCCTTTCATCTTAATTATTCTATTCATTTTACTGATATCTGCATTGTATGTTTTTTAAATCAATCAGAGCAGCTTGGGCCTATTAATGGCAGTTTTCTCTCCATAATATTATCTATAGGAGTTAACTTCTCAAATCTTAGAAACTAGGGACATTTGCACTTTGGATTTCTTTCATATTGGGAGACTAGAGCCAATATCAAAGATCAACCCCACTTTGACAAATTTCTGAAATGTTATCAATAATGCAGTAGGAGAAAAATTCAAAAGTTATAATTTTTGGTCCTCCATTTTAGAAGTTTGGGAAGATGATGAACAGATCAAGGAGCAGCAGGAAACACTTGTGAGGAAAGTCACATCCATCTCCAAGAAAACTCTAATTAAGGAAAGTGTCATTGAATGTAAAAAAGTTGCAAAAGTATTTCCTCTGGGCTCAGACATTGTTACTTCAAGACAAAACTTCTATGAATATGACTCATTTGATAAGGGTTTTGAACATAATTTAGACTTACTTAGTTATGAGAAAGGCTGTATAAGAGAGAAAAATTATGAGTCTAATAAATATGGGAAACCATTTTACCATTGCTCATCGCATGTTGTAACCCCCTTTAAGTGTAATCAGTGTGGACAAGACTTTAATCATAAATTTGACCTCATCAGACATGAGAGAATTCATGCTGGAGAGAAACTGTATGAATGTAAGGAATGTGGAAAAGCTTTCAGTAGGAAGGAAAATCTTATTACACATCAAAAAATTCATACTGGGGAAAAACCATATAAGTGTAATGAATGTGGAAAAGCTTTCATTCAAATGTCAAACCTTATTAGACACCAGAGAATTCATACTGGAGAAAAACCTTATGCATGTAAGGATTGTTGGAAGGCCTTCAGTCAGAAATCAAATCTCATTGAACATGAGAGAATTCATACTGGAGAAAAACCCTATGAATGTAAGGAATGTGGAAAAGCCTTTAGCCAGAAGCAAAATCTTATTGAGCATGAGAAAATTCATACTGGCGAGAAACCTTATGCATGTAATGAATGTGGTAGAGCTTTTTCTCGAATGTCATCTGTTAATCTGCATATGAGAAGTCACACAGGGGAGAAACCCTATAAATGTAATAAATGTGGAAAAGCCTTCTCTCAATGCTCAGTATTTATTATACATATGAGAAGTCATACAGGTGAGAAACCCTATGTATGCAGTGAATGTGGGAAAGCCTTCTCTCAAAGTTCATCCCTTACTGTACATATGAGAAATCATACAGCTGAGAAACCCTATGAATGTAATGAATGTGGAAAAGCCTTCAGCCGGAAAGAAAATCTCATTACACATCAAAAAATTCATACTGGAGAGAAACCTTATGAATGTAATGAATGTGGGAAAGCTTTTATTCAGATGTCAAACCTCATCCGACACCAGAGAATTCATACTGGTGAAAAACCCTATGCGTGTACAGTATGTGGGAAAGCCTTTAGTCAGAAATCAAATCTCACTGAACATGAGAAAATTCATACTGGAGAGAAACCCTATCATTGTAATCAATGTGGAAAAGCTTTCAGTCAGAGACAAAATCTCCTTGAACATGAAAAAATTCATACTGGAGAGAAACCATTTAAATGTAATGAATGCGGTAAAGCCTTCTCTCGAATCTCATCCCTTACTCTTCACGTTAGAAGTCATACAGGGGAGAAACCGTATGAATGTAATAAATGTGGAAAAGCCTTCTCTCAATGCTCATTACTTATAATACATATGAGAATTCACACCGGTGAGAAACCTTTTGAATGTAATGAATGCGGGAAAGCATTCTCTCAAAGAGCATCCCTTTCTATACATAAGAGAGGTCATACAGGTGAGAAACGCCGAGTATACTAAATGAATAAAGGCCTTCTCTTAAATTCAATCCATGCTTTACTTAACTTTAAAATATCTTGGCATAGTCTCAAAAAATGAAAAAGATCTTTATGAAAAAATTGTAAAGCTTTGTTGAAGGGCAAAAGACTTGAGTAAATGGAGGGAAATACAACGGATGTAGATGGAAAAACCCAATATCATAAAATGTCTTTTCTCCCCAAATTAATCTATGGACCTAATATAGTTCCAAACATCTAACAAGAATTTTCTAGGGTCTTTACCAAATGATTCTAAAATCCATATGAAATAAAAGTCTATGGATTGCTGAGAAAATATTGAATAAGAACAGAGAGGACACACCTTCTACTATATACTACACTTATTATGAAGTTATGGTCATATAATAGTGTGTGGTATTAGAACATTAATGGATAAATAAAAAGGATTTACAGAATAGAATGCCTAGAAGTAAATGGATGAATATATGCCAGCTTGTTATATATATATATTAGACATGATATCGTGAATCAGTAGAAGAATGATGGCCTAGTCAATAAATACAGTTGGGAGTATTTGAATCTCCATATTGGGGAAAATAAAATTACATACAACCTTACAACATATAAAGAAAAAGAATTCCAAAGGATTTGAACACTGAAATGTGAAAAGCCAAACTCTGAACTTCTTGAAAGGAAATAACAGGATATTGTCTGTGACTTTGAGGCAGGGAAATATTTTTTAAAAGGACCCTGCCTTTCCACTTCTGGATATACATCCTAAAGAAATTCATAAATATGAATAAAAAATATATATATTTATGAATTGAAAACAATATATATATTGAAGGGATAATGGATGAATAAAATGTGATATATTCAAATAATGGAATGGTATACAGCAGTTAAAAGAAATGAGCTTGGTCTGTATTGTGTAACATGGTTGTTATCTAAAATAATGTTGAGTGAAAAAAAATCAAGATCCAGATGAAACATACCATATAATAACATTCATGTAAATTGGAGTGAAATCATTCACAAAGAATAGAATTGTTTTTATTATTGAAATATGTATGTAAAACTATTTTAAATGGATTAAAAAGGACACATACCAAATTGTTGATAGTGTTGTCTCTGGCAGGAGATTAGGATTGAGGGTGTTGGTCAAAGGGGGCTTTTAGCTTTACTTGTAATTTTTATGCCTTAAAAAAAGATGGGTAGCATATAAAATAAATCTTAAAACTTAATGATACACAATGGTGATATGGATGTCTTATCTTAATAGTGTTTTTGTACTTATTTCTCAGGATTTATGGGCTAGGGGAAGCCTATACCCAGAGGATAAAATGTTACAATGGATTCATATGCCCTATCAGGTGCTGAACTATTTTTTGAAAAATATTTCCAGAAAAGTAGTAATTAAAAGTGATAGTTCCGGGCTTCCCTGGTGGCGCAGTGGTTGAGAGTCCGCCTGTTGCTGCAGGGCACACGGGTTCATGCCCCGGTCCGGGAAGATCCCACATGCCGCGGAGCGGTTGGGCCCGTGAGCCATGGCCGCTGGGCCTGCGCTTCCGGAGCCTGTGCTCCGCAATGGGGGAGGCCACAACAGTGAGAGGCCCGCGCACCGCAAAAAAAAAAAAAAAAAAAGGGATAGTTCTGTTTACTATATAATATGAAGTTAACATGTTTTATCAATCCCATGTTGCTTTTTTCCCCCACATTTTCACATTCTGAATTTAGAACTCAGTTTTTAACCAAGTATATCTTAGATTCAAGGAAGTATATAATTATTTTTTAAAAATTTGAAAATCAGAGGGCAGTGTGACAAATCAAATGTGATTTTATTTACTATTTTAGGCCATCATCAAGGTCTAATGATACCTACTCTCTTAATGTGTCTTGCTGACGTCTTTTGAATTTTCTGGTCGATTTACGACCCCAGGATTTTTTTTTGATGGCAGGTGTCATTTACAGGCCTGCAATTATTTTGAATATTAAGTGACCATTAGCGCTGGGTTTAAAGCTGCTGTTGTGTGAAACGGCCAGAAGGCGGCAGCATTTCTCCTTACCAAATCTGGTTACTAGGGCAACAGAGCCATAATGGAAGTTGTGCTGTAAGTTGTAAATTAGGACAGAAAGTGCCAGGAAAAGCCCCTTAAGATTATGTCTCATTACTTCTTGTTCGTTTTTTGTGTGTGTGTGTGTGGTACGCGGGCCTCTCACTGTTGTGGCCCCTCCCGTTGCGGAGCACAGGCTCCGGACGCGCAGGCCCAGCGGCCATGGCTCACGGACCCAGCCACTCCGCGGCATGTGGCATCTTCCCGGACCGGGGCACGAACCTGGGTCCCCTGCATCGGCAGGCGGACTCTCAACCACTGTACCACCAGGGAAGCCCTTGTTCGTTTTTTAATTTAATTTTTATTTTTTATCACAGCCAATTTGATTACACTGTTTTGTTTGTTCTAGGTGTGCAAGATGTGGTTCTTTACTATTTTAGGGCGTCATCAAGGTCGAATGATCCCTACTCTCTCAATGTGTCTTGCATTATTTGGCCACTGACTTGTTGGATTCATAGCTAATAAGTTAGTAATATGCTTAGAGTTATTGTGGAGAAAAAAAGATTTTCCTGAGAAATTAACTCTACAATATTAGTCTTGTACTGTAAGTTTCCATACAACCAGCATAGGCATTAATATCATTGTTAATTGTTACAATATTTTGAAACAAGAAAGCCTTTTATAGGCCGTTTTAAAATATTTATTTATTTATTTATTTATTTATTTATTTACTTGGCTGCATCGGGTCTTAGTTGCGACACACAGGATCTTCAACGAGGCATGTGGGATCTTTTGTTGCAGTGAGCGGGCTCCAGAGCACATGGGCTCTCTAGTTGTGGCACGCGGGGTCTCTAGTTGTGGCACACAGGCTCTAGAGTGCATGCTTAGTAGTTGCAGTGCACGCCTCGTGGGATCTTAGTTCCCCAACCAGGGATTGAACCGTACCCACGTCCCTTGCATTGGAAGGCAGATTCTTAACCACTGGACCACCAGTCCCAAGAAAGACTTCTATTTTCTTGAGGTGGCCATGAACAATTATGTAAAATTGCTTCACTCTTCTACAACCCTTGTTTTATGTACCTATCTAGTTTTGGTTGGAAGCAGTGGTGGTCTAAGCCCCTGAGTAGTAATAAGAGTTTCGCTCAAAGGATCTCATTCTCTGTAACAATACATGAATCACCCCTTCAGGTAATTTTTTTTTTTTAATTATACCACCTCTACAATATTACTTGGCATACAGAAAACCATTAGTGCCTTTTTAAAAACATGATTAGGATTGGCGATGTTGTTCAAAAGGAATCTTTAGGTTTGAATGTTTGAATGTCAGCCGCATTTATTTTAAAGCTGATTTCACAAAGCTAAATCTTTCTCAAACTAAATTTATGAAGTACAAACATGAGTAATGTCAATTTTACTTTTATTAGCTATTTCTGAAGACTGACAGTGACTTATAATTGTAAATAGCAGGTGCTGATTTTTATGAAATCAGTTTACCAAAACTTAAGTATCTAAATGAGTGTTGTAATTTCATAATCTCTTCTTTCATAGGTTTTGTGCTAAGTCCAATTTTGCCAGCACACTTTTTTGTAGACTTCTTTTTTAAAATATAGTTTTCAAAGTTCATGTGTTATATACATAACAAGATCTGTATATTTTTAGTTGCAAAACTTTTTTTGTGGTCTAAACTGTCAGTTTTCACTCTGATTTTCTTCTTTTTTAAAATAATTAATTTTTATTTTTGGCTGCATTGGGTCTTTGTTGCTGCGTGCCAGCTTTCTCTAGTTGGGGCGAGCAGGGGCTAATCTTCATTGCAGTGCACAGGCTTCTTTTTGCGGTGGTTCTCTTGCTGCAGAGCACGGGCTCTAGGCGCACGGGCTTCAGTATTTGTGGCACATGGGCTCAGTAGTTGTGGCTCGCAGGCTCTAGAGTACAGGCTCAGTAGTTGTGGCACACAGGCTTAATTGCTCCACAGCATGTGGGATCTTCCCGGACCAGGGCTCGAACCTGTGTCGCCTGCATTGGCAGGTGCATTCTTAACCACTGTGCCACCAGGGAAGTCTCCTGATTTTCTCCTTCATGTTTTTTATTTTCATTTTTGTTTGTTCATTTTTTGCTGTACCATGCATCTTGCGAGATCTTAGTTCCCCGGCAGTGAAAGCACAGAGTCCTAACCACTGGACTGCCAGGGAATTCCCAAATCTTCATGTTTTTTTATTTGGCTCATATCTCATTTAAATCTTCTGCCCCTTTACATAGCTTTGGAGTCAACAGAAAATTTTAAAATTTCACCTGCAGTCCATAAGGACTACCTTAGGGGCCTCTTTTAGCATCTCCCACTAAGAGTGGCTGTGCTTATTGGGTGAGATAAAGTGCCTGAGAGTAAACCTGAATCTCAAGTCTAGGAAGGCTGTTCTGCTGACTATATATCAACAAGAAAGTGTTCTAGTCTCTAAGTTTTTTCCCTGTCCTAAGGAATAGAAATAAGGTCTAAGCGACTGAGATAACATCTGAAAAAAAATCGTTAATCAAATTACGATAAATCCCTCTCCACTTGGACGCATGTGAACTGCTGCCTGGAGAATTTCCATTCTAGGTTTCAGACTTGATTTGAAGTTTGCTGATATGAAAGATGAGGAAAAGAGAGATAAAGGATAGTTCTTACATTTTTGTGGAGAGCAACAGCTGGGTGGTCGCCATTTGCTAAAAATGCAGCAGACTAGGGAGAAACATTTTAGAGTAAAGATTGGAGGATGGAATCGAGTTCTATTGTGGGCATTCTTTTACCTTGTATCTGCCAGAAACAGACCTTAAGATGAGGATTCCTATGCAAGTGGTTTATTAAGGAAGTTCTCCCAGTAAGAATGGTAAGGGCATGAAGAAGCAGGACAGTAAAGAGGAAGTTAAGGGTGTGATCTCAGCTGTAGTCCTGCCATGGGTCGTTTCAGCCCGACCACTAAGGAAACTCTAGAATGTAAGTTATGCCTTAGACTTGTCAAGATTCCCCCCTCATTGTACTGCCAGCTGCTGAGGATCTTGACTGCTGACAACTCACAGCTAAATTCCTCTATAGGAGTTGCTCTTGCACAAAGAGAGCTGGGTCGTGCACGGTTAACACTGCCTCCCCAAGGGCAATTTAGAGCAAGTCCAAAGAGCCAATCCAGTCCTAGAGCTCCCCAACAGATTGCAACCCTATCACAGATCAATTTAACCTTCCATCCAATCTGCTTCCTCTCAGATTCTGTTTCCCAGGCAACCTGACCTAAGACAGGCAGACACTTTACAACAGCAAGTCTCAAACTGAAATAAAAATTTTAAATTCATTTAAAAATGAATAAACTCATCACATGTTAACATGATAACATTTTATGAATAGTAATTATTTTCCAAAACAAAAATAATGAGACTGGCATCATTATATAATTTTTTAGATACCTTTAATGGTTTAATGGAAGACAGCTGGTTTCTCCTATCTGCATTCATTCTGTAGCAATGTCACATGTTATATAGACTGGGAGACTCTACACTCATGAGAGAATGAAAGTGAAAAAGGGAAATAAAGTCTTGGAATTACTATGGAAATATTTTGACCTAAGGGACCCCTAGGGATTCTCCAACCACTCTTTAAGAACTGCTGTTTTGACATCTGCCCTGGTCTCTTCAAAAACTCTTTGTTAATGGAATAAGAAGTTGTGAAGAGAGGGGAACTGAAGAGAGGTGTTGGCATGCTATTTAAATATATAAGTGGTCCTAGATAGAGGATTTGAGAAACAAGGATAGTGGGCAAAGAAAATGTTAAAATGTGAATAAATAGAACAAATATTGACAGTGGAACAGAATAGCAGAATTGACTTATGGCATTAAAAACGACAGTGAAATTACTGGAAAACACTGGCATATAATTCACAGGATTGGTGTGGGTTTGATTTAAAGTATTTTAGGTCCCTTTATTGCTAAAGCTAATGTTTTGAGATACAGATTTAGAATGTAAGAGACCTCAAATAACAGTGCCTTAAAATAAAAACTGATTTTTTTAATCCTTACTTTAATAGTCTGAAGTTAGGTAGTACAGAACTGGTACGACTTCTCTTTCTTGTTTTCCAACACTCCTAGGGTGGTGACCTTATTCACACAGCCCAAGATGGCACACTATCATATTCACATCCCAAGGAACCAAGTGGAAAAGGCTGCAGAGAGGCACATCAGTTTACTCTAAGGACAGGTATCTAAAGTTGAAGACATTACTTTCCTTCACATTTTACTGGCTAGCACTTAGTAACAAGAACAGAAATAGCTGCAGAGCCAGCTGGGAATTTACAAAGACATAACATCCAGCACTGATGATTATGCAAGTAAGTGAATGGTAATGATGTGAAATGTATGATTCTTTTGGAAATTAAAGTTTTCATACTGATTTAAAAATTCAGGATTTCTGGTTTCAGCTCTGACATTTAAGGAGCTTGGAAGTCATTGCTCCCATCCTTACAACAAGGAAAAAAAAAAACCTGAACAAACTGAAAGTCCATGACTTCCCCCCGCCTCTGAACTCTGGGAACCCACAATTATTACTATTATTTTTTTAAGATTTTTTTTTGGGGGGGTACGCGGGCCTCTCACTGTTGTGGCCTCTCCCGTTGTGGAGCACAGGCTCCGGACGCACAGGCCCAGCTGCCATGGCTCACGGGCCCAGCCGCTCTGTGGCATGTGGGATCTTCCTGGACCGGGGCATGAACCCATGTCCCCTGCATCGGCAGGTGGACTCTCAACCACTGCGCCACCAGGGAAGCCCTAAAGATTTTTTTTAAGGGAAGTTTTCAGTTAACAGGAAAACTGAGGGGAAGGTACAGTGATTTCCCATATGTCCCCTGCCCCCACACATGCCTAGCCACTCCATTACTAACATCCCCTACCAGAGTGGTATATTTGTTACAATTGATGGACCTACTTTGACACATCATAATCACCCAAAGTTCATAGTAAACATCAGGGTTCACTCTTGGTGTTGTACATTCTATGGGTTTGGACAAATGTATCCACATATATCCACCATTATAGTATCATACAGAATATTTTCACTGCCCTTAAAATCCTTTCTGCTATTCATTCCTCCCTCATCCCAACCCTTGGCAACCACTGATCTTTTTGTCTGCATAGTCTTGCCTTTTCCATATAGTTGGAATCATATAGTATGTAGCCTTTTCAGATTGGCTTCTTTTACTTAATAATATGCATTTAAAGTTCCTCCATGTCTTTTCATGGCTTAATAGCTTATTTCTTTGCAGCACTGAATTGTCTGGATATGCCACAGTTTATTCATTCACCTGCTGAAGGACATCTTGGTTGCTTCCAGGCTTAGGCATGTATGGATAAAGCTGCTGTAAACATCCGTGTGCAGGTTTTTGTGCAGACAGAAGTGTTCATCTCTTTTGGATAAATATCAATACCAAGGAGTGTGATTGCTGGAATATTTGGTTAGAGTATGTTTAGTTTTATAAGAAACTGCCAAACTCTCTTCCAAAGTAGCTGTATTGGCTTCCCTGGTGGCACAGTGGTTAAGAATCCTCCTGCCAATTCAGGGGACACGGGTTCGATCCCTGGTCCAGGAAGATCCCACATGCCATGGAGCAACTAAGCCCATGCGCCACAACTACTGAGCCTGTGCCCTAGAGCCTGCGAGCCACAACTACCGAAGCCCATACACCTAGAGCCTGTGCTTTGCAACAGGAGAAGCCACTGCAGTGAGAAGCCCAAGCACCACAACAAAGAGTAGCCCCTGCTCACTGTAACTAGAGAAAGCCTGTGCACAGCAACACAGCCAAAAATAAATAGATAAATAAATTCATTTAAAAAAAAAGTGGCTGTATCATTTTGCATCCCAACAATGAATGAGAGTTCCTGTTGCTCCACATCCTTGTCAGCATTTGGTGTTGTCAACTTTCCAAATTTTGGCCATTCTAATAGGTATGTATAGTTGGTATCTCATGGTTGTTTTAATATTAATTTCCCTGCTGACATATGATATGGAGAATTTTTTTAAATTTTATTGAAGTATAGTTGATTTACAGTGTTGTGTTCATTTCTAGTATACAGCAAAGTGACTCAGTTATATATATATATATTGCTTTTCATATTCTTTTCCATTATGGTTTGTCACAGGATATTGAATATAGTTGCCTGTGCTATACAGTAGGACCTTGTTTATCCATTCTATATATAAGAGTTTGCCTCTGCTAATCCCAAACTCCCATTCCTTCCCTCCCCTACCTCGCCTCCCTCTTGGCAACCACAAGTCTGTTCTCTATATCTGTGAGTCTGTTTTTGTTTTGTAGATATGTCGATTTGAATCATATTTTAGATTCCACATATAAGTGATATCATATGGTATTTGTCTTTCTCTTTCTGACTTACTTCATGAAAACAATGACTTTTCTTAAACCCATCAGAGAATTGAGGTCACAGGGAAAACCACCACTCTGAATTGTGGAGAGATGGAAAAATATAGATAACAGCCAAAATCAGCTTACCCGGAGCAAAAGCCACAGGAGCCATAAACTGTTAGGAACACTTAAATGATAGTTTTGATGAATTGCTGAAGGGTGAGTGTGGATTAGCTTGAGTGTGAGAAGCTCTGGGGGCCCAGCCTTAGGGAACCCCCACACTTTCATGTGTTTTATCTCTTGAGAACCTACCAGGTTCTCAAGGTAAAGATCTAAGAAACACCCTCCCCTCATTTTTGGGACTAGGAAAGGGCAGCCTTTTTGAAATTCACTTAGAGTGTTCTACATAATAAATTCCTGCTCTCCTAGGCAAATGGTATTACCAGAGCCCTATCTCCTGGAGGGAAAGGCAGCTAGCCAGTGCCAGCCCCCTTTAACCTTCCTGTCTCACTGAAATGGAGAAGGGGAAAAAAGGCTGAAAAATACTTCCAAAATATTCAGACCCACTAAAAAAGGAGATTTAATTATAAGAGTATAGAATGCTTCCCCTCCCCCACACCTTAGCACCACATTGATAGAGCTCCTGTATAATAACAGTGGATTGCAATGGAAAGAGCCACAGGATACAGACTTGATTTAAGAAGGAGATCTTAGGGAAACCCAAAGACAACAGAGGAGGAAGAAACGATGACACCAGAGAAAACTGAAGCCTCTGTCGCTTACAGCTGTAGCAAACATTAAACGTGGTCCAGCTACTGGCCAGATTTACATAAAATCTCACACTAAGGTATATTACTTCAGTTTATATTACCCAATACATCATATCCAGTTTTCAACAAACAATTACAAGCTATGCTAAAAGGCAAGAAAAAACTGAAGAGATGATGCAAGCATTAGAACCAGGTTCAGATATGGAATATGGTTTTGGAATTATCAGGTAGGAAATTCAAAATAACTGTGATTAATATGCTAAAGGACTCTAATGGAAAATGTAGGCACTATGCAAGACAGTTGGGTAGTGTAAGCAAAGAGTTGAAAACTCTAAGAAAAGATCAAAAGAGAATGCTAGAAATCAAAGAATACCTTTGATAGGTTCATCAGTAGAATGAATATGGTCAAAGAATCGATGAGCTTGGAGCTAGGTCAGTAGAAATTTGCCAAACTGAAATGTAAAGAGAAAAAACTGGTTTAAAAACAACTCAAAAACAAAACAAAAAGCCAGAACAAAATATCCAAGAACTTTGGGTAAATAACAAAATTGTTACATACATGTAATTAAGATGCCAGAAGGAGGAGGAAAAGATAAAGGAGAAATATTTGAAATAATAATGGAGAGAGTTTTCCAAAATTAATAACACCAAATGACAGATCCAGGAGGCTCAGGAAACACCAAGCAGGTGAAATACCAAGAAGTCTACACATATGTACAGTTGATCCTTGAACAATGCAGGGATTAGGGGTGCTGACCCTCAGAACAGTCAAAAATCCACATACTGCTATCTCTATCTCAAAAACAAAGGAATTGATAAATGACTCACCCAAGGACAGGAGGCTGAAACAGTTTGGATAGAATCAGGACTCAAACCCTGGTTCTTTTGATCCCACATATTGTGATTTCTAATTGAACACAAACCTTTCCCCACACATAAAGATCTGTAAAATGAAAATATACGTACTGTATTTATTGAAAGTAATCCATGTATAAGTGCACCTGCACAGTTCAAACCCGTGTTGTTCAAGCAGCAATTGTATATCATATTGAAACTGGAGAAAACCAAAGACAAAGAGAAAAATCTTGAAAGAAGCTAGGTTTTGTGGTGGGGGGAACACCTGAAGTCTGGAGAACAAGGATAAGAATTACATTGGGCTTCTCTCTAGAAACCATGTAAGCATGAAGAGAATGGAGTGAAATATGTAAAGTGTTGGGGAAAAAACCCTAGCATTCTACAAAGCTATAGTAATCAAAATAGTATGGTGCTGGCACAAAAACAGACACAGATAAATGGAACAAAGTAGAAAGCCCAGAAGTAAACCCACACATATCTGGTCAATTAATCTATGACATAGAAGGCAAGACTATACAATGAAGAGACAGCCTCTTTCATAAGTGATGTTGGGAAAACTGGACAGCTACATGTAAGAGGATGAAATTAGAACAATTTTCTCACACCATATACAAAAATAAACTCAAAATTAATCAAAGACCTATTGTAAGACCTGAAATCATAATACTCCTAGAAGAAAACATAGTACACTCTTTACAGGTCTTAGCAATTTTTTTTTTTTTTGGATCTGTCTCCTTAGGCAAGGGAAACAAGAGCAAAAATAAAACAAGTGGGACCTAATCAAACTCTAAAGCTTTTGCACAGCTAATGAAACCATCAACAAAACAAAAAAAGCAACCTACTGAATGGGAGAAGATATTTGCAAATGATATGTCTGATAAGAGGTTAATATCCAAAATATATTAGGAACTCATACAGCTCAGTAGCAAAAACAAACAAACAACCTGATTTAATAATGGCCAAAGGACCTGAATAGGCATTTTTCCAAGAAGACATATGGATGACCAACAGCCACATGAAAAGATGTGCAACATTACTAATCATCAAGGAAATGCAAGTCAAAACCATTGTGAGATATTACTTCACACCCGTCAGAATGGCTACTGTCAAAAAGACAAGAAATAACAAGTGTTGGTGAGGATGTGGAGAAAAGGGAACCCTAGTACATTATTAGTGAGAGTGTAAGTTGGTATAGCCACTATGGAAAACAGTATGGAGGTTCCTCAAAACATTAAAAATAGAACTACCATATGATCCAGCAATTCCACTCCTAGTTATATATCCAAAGAAAATGAAAACACTGATTCAAAGATACATGCATTCCCATGTTCACTGCAGCATTATTTACAACAGAACAAGGAAAATTATCAGAGGAAAAGAGGGCATCAAATAATCATAAAGAGATCAATTGCTCAAGAAGTCATAATAATCATTAAAGTGTATAGACCTAAGAGCAGAGCATCAAAATGCATGAGGCAAAAACTGATTGAACTATATTCATAATAGCCAAAAGGTAGAAATAATGAAAATGTCCACCACCAGATGAATGGATAAAATATGCAGGGGCTTCCCTGGTGGGGCAGTGGTTGAGAATCCGCCTGCAAATGCAGGGGATACGGGTTCAATCCCTGGTCTGGGAAGATCCCACATGCCCCGGAGGAACTAACCCCGTGTGCCACAACTACTGAGCCTGTGCTCTAGAGCCCATGAGCCACAGCTACTGAGCCCGCATGCCACAACTACTGAAGTCTGCGTGCCTAGAACCTGTGCTCCACAACGAGAGAAGCCACCGCAATGAGAAACCCACACACCACAACAAAGAGTAGCCCCCACTCGCCGCAACTAGAGAAAGCCCGCGCGCAGCAACAAAGACCCAACACACCCCAAAATAAATAATACGTTTTTTAAAAAATGCTGTATTCACTTAACAGATTATTATTTGGCCATAAAAAGGAATGAAGCACTGATACATGTTACAGTATAGATGAACCTCAAAAACATTATGCTACATGAAAGAAGCCAGAAGAAAAAGACCACATATTACATGATTATTCCATTTATGTGAATTATACAGAATAGGCAAATCCATAGAAACAGAAAGCAGATTAATGGTTTCCAGGGACACTGGGAAACGAGGGATTGGGGAGTGACTGGTTAATGGGCATGGGGTTTCCATTTGGGGTGATGAAAATTTTCTGGAATTAGTGGTGACAATTGCACACCGCTGTTAATGCACTAAATGCCACTGAATTGTACACTTCTTAAATGGATAAAATGTGAATTTTATTATAATATAAATGACTGATAGAACCATAAGGAGACTACTACACCCCACCTTCAGTAATTGATAAGTCCATGAGGCAGAAAATCAGTAAGGACACAGTTGAACTGAATAGCAGCATTGATCAGCTGAATTTAATTGATGCTTATAGACTGTTTCATCCAAAAACAGCTGAGTACACATTCTTCTCAACTCAGTTCAAACATTCGCCAAAATAGACCACATTCTGGCCATAAAACACACCTAACACATTTTGAAGACTAGAAATCATATAAAGTATGGCCTTAGGCCACAATGAGAAATAAACTAGAAATCAGTAATAAAAAGCTGAAAAAAATCACAAAATGTTTGGAGATTAAACAACAGATTTATAAATAACACATGGGTTAAACAATTATCAAGAGAAATTCAAATATATTTTCAACCAAATGAAGATAAAATTTATGAAAATTGTGGAGGGCAGTGAAATGAGTACTTGGAGAGAAATTATATCCTTGAAGTACTATATTAGAAAAGAAGAAATATCTAAAATCAATAACTTAAGCTCCCACCTTAGCGAATGAGATAAAGAGGAGCAATTTAAACCTAAATCAAGCAGAAAGAAAGCAATAATAAAAACTAGAAATCATTGAAATTGAAAACAGGAAATTAATGGAGAAAATCAGTGGAAACAAAAGCTAATTCTTTGAAAAGATCAATAAATTGATAAAACCCTAATGAGTCTAACCAAGAAAAAGATGACAAAACTATAAATCTCTTAGGAAAAAAATTTAGGGGACAACTGACATTGGATTGGTAATGATTTCTTGGCTATGACACCAAAAGCACAGACAATGAAAGAAAAAGTAGATATATTGGACTTAATCAAAATAAAAAACTGTGCATGAAAGTATACTATCAAGAGAGCAAAAAGACAACTCACAGAATGGAAGAAAAATCATATTTCTAATAAGTGATTAACATCCAGAATATATGAAGAATTCCTAACAACAAAAAACAATCCAGTTCAAAAATTGGCAAGTGCCTTTTATAGACATTTTTCCAGTGAAGATACACAGATGGCTAACAAGCACATGAAAAGATACTCAACTTCAATTGTCATTATGAAAATGAAAAATCAAGACCATAATGAGATATGACTCCACGCCCACTAGGCTGACTATTATTTTTAAAATGGAAAATAAGGTTTGGCAAGGATGTGAAGAAATTGGAACCCTTGTGAATTGTTGGTGGGAAAGTAAAATAGTGCAACTGTTGAGGAAAACTGTTAGGCATTTCTTCAAAAAAGTTAAACTTAGAGGGCTTCCCTGGTGGCGCAGTGGTTGAGAGTCTGCCTGCCGATGCAGGGGACACGGATTCGTGCCCCAGTCCGGGAGGATCCCACGTGCCGCAGAGCGGCTGGGCCCGTGAGCCATGGCCGCTGAGCCTGCGCGTCCGGAGCCTGTGCTCCGCAACGGGAGAGGCCACAACAGTGAGAGGCCCACGTACCGAAAAAAAAAAAAAAAAAAAAAATTAAACTTAAAATTACCATATGATTCTGTATTTCCACACCTAAGTATATATCCAAAAGAATTGAAAGCAGGAATTCAAATTGATATTTGTAAACCAATGTTCATAACAGCATATTGACAATAGCCCCAAAATGGCCATCAGTGGATGAATGGGTAACCAAAATGTGGTATATATATATATGTGTGTATATATATATACAATAGAATATTATTCAGCCATGCAAAAGAATGAAATTCTGATATACACTACAATATAGCTGTAACTTGAAAACTGTTGACTTTTGTCCTGAAAAACAGTACCTTGGCTGGATTATTTTTTAATAAGAATCTTGATAGATGGAATTTTTTTGATATTTATTTTATTTATTTATTTGGTTGCACTGGGTCTTTGTTGCAGCAGGTGGGCTTCTTAGTTGTGGCTCACTGGCTCCTTAGTTGCAGCTCACCAGCTCCTTAGTTGTGGCAGTCAGGCTCCTTAGTTGTGGCTCATGGTCTCCTTAGTTGTGGCATGCAAACTCTCAGTTTGGGCATGCATGTGGGATCTAGTTCCCTGACCAGGGATCGAACCCAGGCCCCTTGCATTGGGAGCATGGAGTCTTAACCACTGCACCACCAGGGAATCCCTTGGCTGGATTTAAAATACAATCTGTCTCCCCTGAATAAGCAGTAACTGAAATATCTGCTCCATTTTTCCAGTCTTCTAGTTGTTGATTTCCCTAGGCTCTTTGGAGTTTCCTTTTACTTGTAAGTTTCAGGCATCAGTCAAAGATTTGGGCAGAATTTGTATGTAGATCTTGAGTCTCTTTCTCTGTAGCTCCCTCCTTACTGGAATTTAACTATTCATTATTAAACCATTTCATGAAACTTCAAACGTCATCCTCCAACTTCTCAGGCCAGTATGATTGTGGCTTTCTACTTGTGTTCAGCTACCTCGTGCCACAGAGGCTGTGAAGTGCTCTTAGGTGATAATCTATATAAATGTTAACGTGTCACAGTGCACTTTTTGTTTTTCAAGGTTCAACTCCCCTTCAATTTTTGCCTACTTTTATTTGTTCCCCAATGCCTCCACATTGTGTGTGTGTGTGTGTGTGTATAAAAACATAGTCCAGAGTTTATAGTTATTATCTTTGTGTGGATTAGTCTGAGATAAGCAAGTCTGCCACTACTGAAAGTGGAACTAGACAATGACATTTGAGCAAAGAACTGAAGGAGGTGAGGGAATGAGTCATGGAAAATTTTGAATAAAGAATATTTAGCTTTAGAGAACAGAAATTTCAAAGACCCTGCAGAGAGCATATGTGACATGTTCAAGGAATGGTAAGAAGCAAGACACTATGGTCAGAGAAAAGAGAGGTAAGAAGGGACTAGTAAGTGATGAAGTTTAGAAAGAGACTGAAGGCCAGATTAAGTTGTGTCTTGAAGATGAGTCTAGGAAGGGATTGGCTTTTGTTTTGTAAGGAGTGGGAAACCATTGGAAGGCCATAAGTAGAGGGCTAACACAATATGACTTATGTTTTAAAGGGATTGTCTTATAGGACCTATTAATATTAGAGGACAGAGGAGCTAATGTGGAACCAGAGATACAAATTGAGAGGCTCGAGGTAATAAGGGCTTGGATCTGGGTGATAATGGTTGATGTATTGAGAAGTAGTCAGTTTTTTGAGATATTTTCAAGGTAGAGCTATAAAGATTGGCTGATAGATTTGGTGTGGCTCATTAGAGAAAGAGAAAAATCAAGATGATGCCCAGATTTTTGGCCTGATCAACTTAAAAGATGCACTTTCTATCTTTTGACATGGAAAAGCTACAGGACAAGCTTGTTTGAGGGTCTGGATGGACAGGTTGCTAAGGAGAGGCCTAGGTTTCCAAGCACAGAAGTCTACTAGACAACTAGATGTGTGGATCTGGAAGCCAGGAGGGACGTCTGACTAGAGATATACTTTCATGAGTTGTTAGAATATTAATTGTGTTTAAAGCTATGAGACTGGATGACAAGAGATCTAAGGACTGATCTTTGGGGGGAACCCTATCATTTAGAGGGCAGAGAAATGAAAAGCAAGCAGCATAGGAGATAAGAAAGTGGATCCAGGGAGTTAGAACAAAAACCTAGGGAGGAAAATGTACTGGGAGCAAAGTGAAGAAAGCGTTTTTAAAAGGAGGGAATGATGAACTTTATCAAATTTTGCTAATTGGCCAAGTAAAAAGAAGACTGAGGGACTTCCCTGGTGGTGCAGTGGTTAAGACTCTGCACTCCCTATGTGGGGGGCCCGGGTTCGATCCCTGGTCAGGGAACTAGATCCCACACTCATGCTGCAACTAAGAGTTCGCATGCCACAACTAAGGAGCCCTCAAGCTACAACTAAAGGAGCCTGCCTGCCTCAACTAAGACCTTGTGCAACCAAATAAATAAATAAATATTTTTTTAAAAGAAGAAGATGGGATACTGACCACTGAATTCTTTAGCAAGAGTAAAGTTATTGGTGACCATGACAAGATTAGTTTCAGTAAAGTGGTGGTAAGTAAAACTCTGAAAGTAGATAGAATATGTAGTTAAAATGACCATAGTGATGGGAGATTTTACAGTCTCTCTAATTGATCAAGCAGACAAAATGTTTTTAGGCTTATAGATAATCTAAGCAGCACAATTAACAAATTTGACCTGCTGGACATATCTAGAGCATGCATCTGACAACTTCAGAATATACATTCTTTCCAAGCAAACATGGAACATTTATAGAAGTTGACCATAAAGAAAGTATCAAGCAAATATCAGTAGATTAATATCTTAAGCTGCAATCTCATCACATTGCAGTTAAACCAGATATCAGTTACAAAAAGCCTGGAACCTTTCAGTATATCAGAAAGCAAGAAAGTTATCAGATTACTGGGGTCATTTCAAAGGACACAGGAGCCAACTTGAAGGGACTCGCACTGGCCAAAGATGATTTTAACAAGGAAAAGACTAATGACTACAGAGGACTGAAATATAACAATTTGTGAAAATCCATTGGATCAAATTATGCTGGAAAAATAGCAAGAAATCAAAACTTATTTTTCACCAGTGGCTGGTGCACCAACTCCTTATATTGAAAATGTGATAATTAAAGAGTTCTCTGTACGAACTGTATTTCGTAGTACCCAAATAGTCCTAACAGTGGTTGCAAATAGCTAAGTAGTTTAAAAAGAAAAGTCTGTACAGAGTAATTCTAGTTAATAAGTCTAAGAAGTATGCTAGAAAAAAAGTATGCTAGAATTAGAAAAATCAACATTTTACAACCTTAAATGAAATAACTGATTCAAGCAATCATCATCAATCTATGCTAAAACCCTAAATAAATGGTTGATTGAGAAGTGGATATTTTTAGGATTCCAAAATGTCACCCTACGTAAAAGGCAACTTAATTTTCAAGTGGAAAGATCACTGGTCAATCTCAGACTCAAAGTAGGACAACTAAATACTAGGTACTGATTGGTGTTATACAATACAAAGACAGGGCCAGTAATGTTTCACTGGAATCTAATTGAACATTTAACTTATAATTTACATAAAGAGTAGAGGAAAAGTTAAGTAATGCCAAAAAGAAGCAATCAGGCAAATCCCAAATGTTGCATATTCTGTTGGACAATTGATCTATTCAGTTTCAATAAGTCAATGGCATGAAAACAATGGAACATTCTAGATTAAAAGAGACTTGAACCTCAAAATTCAGACAATTTAAATCCAATAAAAGTAAACCAAATTTTAAAATAAATAAATAGACTTGAGAGACATAACAGCCAAACACAATGTGTAGACTCTGTTTGGATCCTTTTTTTTTTTTTTTTAATTTTTTTTGGCTGCATTGGGTCTTCGTTGCTGTGCACGGGCTTTCTAGTTGCGGCGAGCAGGGGCTACTCTTTGTCGCAGTGCACAGGCTTCTCATTGCAGTGGCTTCTCTTGTTGCAGAGCATGGATTCTAGGCACACAGGCTTCAGTAGTTGTGGCACATGGGCTCTAGAGCACAGGCTCAGTAGTTGTGGCACATGGGCTTAGTTGCTCTGCGGCATGTGGGATCTTCCTGGACCAGGGATTGAACCCGCATCCCCCGCATTGGCAGACGGATTCTTAACCACTCTGCCACCAGGGAAGTCCCTTTTTGGTTCCTTTTTTGATGAAACCAGTGGCAAAAGGATATTTGGGACTATAGTGGTATTTTATTGCAGTACCTTTTTGTATATTATTGGCCATTTAGATTTGGTAAATGCCTGTTGTAGTCTATTGCCCATATATTTATTGGATTGTCCATCTTTATTAATTTGTGGATATATATTCTGGATATGTATCCTTTGTCAGATGTACACATTATCTTCTCCCAGTGGCTTGGTTTTTGACTCTCTTAATGATATCTCTTAATGAACAGAATTTCTTAAATTTGAGTGACATCAATATTTTTTCTTTTATGATTAGTGCTTTCTGTGTCCAATTTTTAAAATCTTTGCCTATAGGAGTATCATAAATATATTTCCCTTTAGTTTATTCTAGAGGCCTTAATGTTTTATCTTCCACACTTAAATGTATTATCAATTTTGAATTATTATGTATAGTTTGAATTAAGGATCAAGGTTTATTTTTTTTCCTCACATGAATATCCAGTTGATCAAGCACTATGAATTGAAAAGACCATTCTTTACCTGTTGAATTTCAATGGCTTCTTTTTCATAAATCAGGTATCTAAATATGATCAGTCTGTTTCTGGACTTTCTATTCTGTTTGTTGATCTATTTATTTATCCTTGCACCAAACCACAATCTTATTGGCTGTGACTTTAGCACAAGTCTTGGTAGATGGTAATTAAGTCCTTCAGCTTCTCCATATTTTCTTGGTTATAATAGAGCCTTTGCATTTCCATATCATTTTGGAATTAGCCTGCCAATTTCCACAAAAATTGTGCTGAGATTTTTATTGAGACTACATTGAATTTATAGATCAATTTGAATGAAAATTGACATAGTAACAACAATCTTGCAGTCAATGAACATGGTATATCTGGGCCACCATTCAATCAGTATAGATGGAGACAGTCTGTCAGGCCAGTGAGGAAAGAAGGGACAGTTGAATCAAAGGAGCAGGAAAAAATTGGTTTTTTATTTGGCAAAAGATGAAGTTCGGCCTTCAATAATACACAAGATCAACTCCATAAAGATGAAGGATTTTCATGTTAAACATAAAACTTTAAAACACTGGTTAAAAAAATATAGTTGCATGTCTTTTAGACATTGGGGTAGGGAAATATTTCTTAAATAAAACACCAAAGAGTTGATTAACAAAGAAAGAATTAATGTATTTGGCCATTTTAAGTGGTCATTCATCAAATGATATCTTAAACCAAAAAAAACAAGTTATAAATTAGGAAAAGACATTTGCCATACACATAGCGGACAAAGAATTGATATCAAGAAAACCCTTTACAAATCAAGGAGAAAAGCAAAACAACCCAGTAGGAATATTGACAGGAAACAAGCATTTCAAGAAAAAAATATATGAGATCAATAACTACATTAAGAGATGTTCAATGTAATTAGGAGTAGAGGAAATGCAAGTTCAAAACCACAGCAAAATATTATTTAACACCCATTGGATCAGCAAAAGTTAGAGTCTAACAATAATGTATCAATCCAGGCCTTGCAGGAAATAGGTAGTCATTCAAATTGGGTGCATTGAGTAGAGGTAATTAAAGGATTTATAAAAATGTGGATAGAGTGTAGAGAAACCACAGTATCCTGAGGCAGAGATCCATTATCACCCTAAACCTGAGAGGTGTCCAGGAAAAAGAGTACCAGAACCCCCAAATAGAGAGGGCCATGTGGAGAGGGAATGTTTGTCAAGACCTGAGAACTTTAGTTGAGGGTCACAGCCAACATCATGCTTCCGCAGGGAAGGGATAAATGCCTCATCCACTTTCCTTTCTCCCTCTGATCTCCTGGTAGAGCTCCCATTGAAGGAATGCAATTAGAGAAAACAAGTTACAGCTGGTCCGAAGGTAGTGCATTATCTCAATAGATTGTTCACAGTCAGTTACAGATTGCACTCCTCATTCTTCTCTTTCCCGCCTTCTCACTACTGCACTTGACTAGTCTTAAAAAAAAAAGTTACAAATT
Organism: Lipotes vexillifer; assembly: GCF_000442215.2. Taxonomy (NCBI): domain Eukaryota; kingdom Metazoa; phylum Chordata; class Mammalia; order Artiodactyla; family Lipotidae; genus Lipotes; species Lipotes vexillifer. Next base: position 6,816,553 of record NW_006798798.1, on the reverse strand, counting down.
AGGAAAATATATTTGCTATACACATAACTGACATTGATGCCAGTCAGCTTCTCCTGTACAGAATAGGGTGAAAAATGATAGAGAATTGACCAGGAGAGGCAAAAGAAAGCTATTCAGTACAAATCCCAAATGTTGGAGAGAATGTGTTCCCAAGTTCTGTCATTCGTTGTTGGTAGGAACATAAATTAGTGAGCTATTTGTGAAAAGAGTTTGGCAGTTTAGTTTTTATCTTCTATGGTTGAACATTTACATGCCCAGGAACTGTACTCCTAGGAGTATACCCAAGATAAGCTGTTACACATGTACACCAGGAGGCACGTACAAGAATGTTCATCACTGCACCATTCTCAATAGCCAAAACATAGAAACAACCCAGATGTCCATCAACAGGAAAAAGTGCTTTACTCTCACAGTGAACTACTTATTAGATAGCAGTCAAAATGAATGAACTGCAATGACACAACCGTACAGAAAGTCTTACTGATATAATAATATTAGAAGAAAAAGTAAATTCCAAAGATTACATATAATGAAGTAACTTTTATTAATCAAGTAAAAAATAACTAATAATACATTTTTTATAAAAACATATGCAGTAAAACTGTATAAAAGCAAACCAAGGGACTGATAAACACAGGATTCAGGATGGTGATTACTGGGAGAGGAAGTGGGTTGGAGAGAGTTAACATATAGTTACATATAGGCTATTATTGAGGTTATATTTATTATGCTGGGTGGTGGGTTCATGAGTGCTTATAACATTATTTAAAATAACAAACTTCATTGATCAGTTTAGAATGAATTACCATGTTGTAACGAGTGAGTCTGAGATCTTAGTGACAAACAGCAAAGAATTATTTCTCACTCATATTCATGTCCATTGTAAGTTGGCAGCTGGTCTGTTCCATGTTATCTTTATTCCAGGACCTAGATTGCAGAAGCAGCACTTATATAAAATGTGGCAGTCTCATGGTAGAGGGGAAAGAGAGATGGTGAAACCAAGCAACTACTCTTAAAGCTCCTGCTCTGAACTGGCACATGTCACTTTCACACATTACCAAGCCTGATATCAATGGGCAGGAAGTATAATCCTCTTCTAAGGAGGGGCCCAGAGAAAAGTGGTAAAAAGTATGGTATAATATCAAAGTCTACCACACTAGCCAACTAAAAAACCTAATGTGGGCCCTGAATGGACAAAGGCTGTTATTAATATAACTATGTGCACCTGAGGTAAAAATATCAGACAGGGACTTCCCTGGTGGCGCAGTGGTTAAGAATCTGCCTGCCAATGCAGGGAACATGGGCTTGAGCCTTAGTCCGGGAAGATCCCACATGCCGCGGAGCAACTAAGCCCGTGCACCACAACTACCGAACCTGCGCTCTACAGCCCGCGAGCCACAACTACTGAAGCCCGCATACCTAGAGCCCATGCTCTGCAACAAGAGAAGCCACCGCAAGGAGAAGCCCATGCACCTCAACGAAGAGTAGCCCCTGCTCACCGCAACTAGAGAAAGCCTGCACGCAGCAACGAAGATCCAACGCAGCCATAAATAAATTGAAAAAAATATATATATCAGACAAAACCCAGCAAAACCAAAGACAAAGTTAGGAGACATGGATCTGGTATCTACATTTCTTCTCAGTAGAATTACATTCCTTACAATTCTGAAGTCCAAATAATGTCTTCAAAATTGAAAGACTTCAAAAAGAAGCATCTCTGAAAAAAAATAAATAACCACCTACTTCCCAAGCCTGTGATTAAGATATAATGTCTGTAAAGTCGAAGTTTTCAGATGAAATTCTGATGGAAGTTAGTTGCCTTATGATTTTCAAAGGATTTGTTGGAAGTCTCTATTTCCATTGGACTGTGTCTCAAGAATTACTAGGAAGGGTATGTAAGGGTTTTGCTAAAGTAAGAAGGAGGGGTACTTTATTTAATCATGTTTCATTGGCCTTTCTCTTTGGATTTAGTGCAATGGGCTTCAAAGTTTGCCCAAAGGTACCCTAGATTTTGGTTCGTTTTGTTTGTGGGAAAATTGGATGGTTTGGGGGCCTGTAGAGGAAATGGGTTCAAGAAGATCTCTAGTAAGAGAGAATTCTATGTCCTATTGATCTGCACTGGGCCTAGTGAAAAGCCCTTTCACCAGGAGTTGAATGGGAACTGGGTGTGTTGAACCAAGTTGAAATGTAGGAGGCAGAGGCCAAGATCCTTGGGGTAGAAGATTATTTCCAACTCAGAAGTGTGGGAATAAGGGAGACAAAACACAGAGGGGAGAGAGGAAATGAAGGAAGAGTCACTGCTACTTTAAGATTGCAATAAACTTAAAGGACTTATGAAGGCTTCAGTACACTTAAAATCAAATAAATGCAGTAAAAAAAAAAACCCACATGTAGCCTACATTAAAATTATTTTTATGTAGCTCCATGGAATTGTGTTGAATATTAAACCTGTCAAATTGAATTTTAGAGACATTTGACTATACATGGTAATTTTTATATCGTAGGTTTCATGTTTTAAAGCCTACACATAGGTCTGAAATATTTGTAGGCCCTAGAATAGTCCACAGGGATCAGGTGGTTTGCCCATCATTACTTCATCCTTTATCCCTGACTCATGTCTCTAAAACTTCCCCACCTACTTCCTTAATGACTAAAGGTCTTTTAATGTCTTTTTTTCCACTCTTTCCCTTTTTTAAAAAATTGAGGTATAATTTACATATAATAAAATATAAAAATATTAAGTATGCATCATGTGCATATAACTGTGTGTCCCTCACTCAGATCAAGAAATAGAATATTTTCCATTCCCTCAGAAAGTTCCCTTGGCTCCTTCCCAGACAACAGCTACCATCCTCTTCTGAAGTAATCACTCTTCTGACCTCCATTTCCATAGATTAGTTTTGCTTGCTTTAGAACTCCATATAAGTGGAATCATACAATGTCTTTGGTATCTGCTTCATTTGCTCAGATGTGAGATTCATCTATGTTGTTGTGTGTAGCAGTTTTTTTCTTTTCATTGCTGAGTAAGGGTACCACAGTTTGTTTATCAAATCACCTGTTGGTGAATAGTTGGGTTGTTTCCAGTTTGGGACTATTACAGATAAAGCTACCATGAACATTTGTATACAAGTCTTTGTATAGATCTATGTTTCCATTTCTCTTGGATAAATACCTAGGAGTGGATTGACTGGGTTCTATAGAAGGTATATGTATGAAGATTCTTAATTTTTGATACTGTTAATTCAGTCTCAGTAGTTTCATTTTCTTAGCTTGGCAACCCATGGAAATATTAGCCAGAGTGGCAATTTCGACTGATAATTTTGGACCAACAGATACAGGTGAACATCAGCTGCACCAGGCTTTGGGCAGAGCGCCAGGGGAAAAGCCAAGGCAAAGCTTCAGCAGCTGTTTCTGAGGCATAATTAATGACTGTTTTAGTGTTCCCAGATAACCAGCTGCTAGTTCTTCTCTAAATTTGACAACCAAGAGCAACATGAGCAGCCATTTTATGCAATGTTCCCAATAGAGTCTCTGTTAAATGAACTTGGCAGAGAGCTATACTATGACTGCTGCCCCATCCCAAAGTTATTTCAAGCCACATGAATTTATATTGGCCTCAACCTTTGTGAAATTTTACTTTCTTGTTGCATGTTGGACAATACCTTTCTAAGATCTCCTGGTGTCTAGCGTGCAGGGGTGTTTTCTGCTATGTCTGGGAGTTCCTTCAAGGGACAAATACTGAAGGCACAGAGTAAGTCATAAGTGTTATTTAAAATATCAGGCACTCAAACTGATCTGATCTTTAAATAAAAACAGTGAAGTGAAGGAGACATAAGAGGTGGTTGAGCTTGCAGCAGAAGACAAATAAGGTATGTCCCATGGGCTGACTGATGCCCCCAGTGTTAGAGGTAGAAGAGGGGTACCTCTGAATAAAAGAATTTATCTTTTGCACTCTCTTAATTAGGACACTAGTTTGGTCTTTAGTTATTTGGGGACATACAAATGTTACAGGAGGGAGATTACAGCTGGCCTTGAAATTTTCATTAAGGATATAAATGAGATTTTATTTCTTTGGTCATATTGACTAGAATACAGAAAACTATTAGCTATCTGTCCAAAAAAGACTAAGTAAATATCCCATCCCATCCTTTGTCTTTTAAAGTAGTGCTTCTCAAATTGTGGTGAAAGACAAAATCTTTTTTCTTTTCTTATTTAAAATTTGCAAACTGTTGTGGACCAAGACTTTTGGAAAATATAATAAACATAAATTTAATGAAAAATAAAAAAGACATACATAACACAGCCCCAATTTTTTTCATTTTTAGATTCAACAAACATAAAATTAGATTTTCATAAATATAATCAGAACAAACATAACAGGGAAAAAGAAAATAATATTAAACACTTCACATTGTTCATTAAAGTGTGCATAGGGTGATACAAAATTACTGTTATAGCTTTTGTAGTTCCATAATCGTAACCAAAGAAAATATGAAGGAAATAGCAATTCTCCATACTGTGTCTATACACACACTTTGAATGAACACTGTGCATAACACGTTTTTCAGTTTCTGTGACAAATGAGCTATTTAAATTGTTGAGTAGGAACTTACCTCTTCTGTGCTACCCAACTGCCATCTGCCTGTCTCTATTACCTCTATCCACAGGCCTCAGAGTGTACACTTTTTCTTTTACCCTGGTAATAAATGCTCCATCCAAAACATCACCAGCGTCTGCCACTTCCAGGAGAGTCTCACCTTGGCCCTTACTCACAGGTTTTACCAGGGGTTACTCTCAGGAGTGATGATTTCTGTTTCTAAGGCCATGTCCTCTTATTTCCCTCCAAAGAATCTGATTTGCAGGTATCTCTAGTTATAACAGTGTGATTTTTGCCCACGTCTTAAGCTCAGAAACATTGTCTCTTTACCCAGAATCTACACTCTGGGCCCAAGTTTGTATCTTTCCTGCAAGAAACCAGTTCTCTTCTGGTGGGTGCTTGATGTTTGACAGACATAATAGACAGTCTCAGCCCACCTTTACTTTGCTGATTTCCATTACAGATTTGGAAGAATTCAGTATTTTATTTTCTAACCTACCTTGTGACTAAGGGCAACCATGTGCCATAAATCTGGCCAGTGATATATAAGCAGATATATTTGGGGATCAGTGTGTCAGCATTTTCTTTCTTAATAGAAGGGGAACAGTTATCTAGCAAAGTCTTTCCCCTTAATTTTTGCCAACAGCAGAGACCAACCTTGAGTCCCTGATAAGGCACCATTCCCTGTGAGGACCAGCCTGGTAGAAGGTCGATTACATTAGACATTTCCATCATGGATGAGGCAGAGATTCATCCTCACAAGTATAGACACATATTATCTTAGATTTCCTTTCCCTCCCTTTAATGCTTCTTCCAGCATCACTAACCACAGACTCATAGAATGCTTTATCTACCATTATGGCATCCTGCACAAATTTTTGTCTGAACAAGAAACTCATTTCACAGCAAAGGAAGTGCAGCAGTACATTAATACCCAGGGAATTAACTGGTCTTATCACATGCTGTATCACCTGGAATCAGCTGGCCCCGTTGAAAGATGGAATGGCTTACTGAAGATTCAGTTACAGAACCAGTTGGAGACATCACCCTGAACGGTTGGAGTTCTGTTTTACAGGATGCAGTATATATTTTGAATTGGAGACCATTATGGCCTCCCCTATAGGCAAAACACATGCTCCAGAAATGAAGGAGTGAAGTGGGAGTAGCTTCTCTCACTATGACACCTAATAACCCACTCATGGAATTTGAGCTTTGCTGCTGTGGAGAGAATAGTTCCCAAGAGGGCAATTCTTCCACCTGGAGACACACCAATGGCACTTGGTCTATGGAATTGGAAGATGAGACTTACCTCTTGAACATTGTGGGCTCCTTATACCACTGTACCAATGGGGGAAAAAAGTTCATCTGCTGGCTGGAATGATTGACCCTAATTACCAAGGAGAAATCAGGTTACTGTTATACAATGGAGGTAAAGAGGGACATATCTGGACATCTCTGGCATTCCTCTTAGTACTTCTATGCCTCAAAGTAAAAATTAATGGAAAATGTAGGTAATAAAAAGAAAAAAATACAGAATGATTGAGGACACTGAATCTTCAGGAATGAAGGTTTGGGTAAATCTACCAGGTAAAAAATCTAGAACATCTGAGGTTCTTGTCGAAGGCAATGGAAATACAGAATGGATTGTTGAAGAAGGAAGTCATAGACATCAACTATGACCTCATATCTAGTTAGATGTGAGGACTGTAGTAGCTTTACATATTTTCTCTTTGCTTGTTGTATGAGTTTATGTGTATGTACTAACTACTTTTTCTTCTTTCTTCTCATTTTTATTTTATATACAAGTTGTTGGAGGTTAACTTTACAATTTATTCTCTAGGCAACAGAATATTCAGTGGGGCTATTACTGAATCCCACTTTGGCTTGAGGAATAATTAATATAGCCAAAAATTAATTAATTAGTAATCTCTTGGGATTGTACATTTTCTTGTTTGGATAGTTGTACCTAGCTAGGCAGATATGTAGAGTTGTTTTGTTATTGTATGGGAGCTCAAATGTGTATAGAAAGTTGTTTAGAAACTGAGTAGCCAAAGGGGTTGACTGTGCCCAGTTATTGCCTCTCAGCTCCAAATTCACCCTTCAATACCTACTCTGTGACTATGGACTGGCTTTTTTAAAATATTTATTTATTTATTTTAGGCTGCATTGGGTCTTAGTTGTGGTATGAGGGATCTTTTGTTGTGGCGCACAGGCTTCTCTCTAGTTGTGGCATGCGGGTTCCAGAGTGCATGGGCTCTAGTTGTGGTGCACAGGCTCAGTAGTTGCAGTGCAGGGGTTAGTTGCCCCAGGGCATGTGGGATCTTAGTTCCTACCAGGGATCGAACCAGCATCCCCTGCATTGGAAAGCAGATTCTTTTTTTTTTTTTTAATTTTATTTATTTTTTTATACATCAGGTTCTTATTAGTCATCAATTTTATACACATCAGTGTATACATGTCAATCCCAATCGCCTAATTCATCACATCACCACCCTCACCACCCTGCCTCTTTACCCCCTTGGTGGCCATATGTTTGTTCTCTACATCTGTGTCTCAATTTCTGCCCTGCAAACCGGTTCATCTGTACCATTTTTCTAGGTTCCACATATATGCGTTAATATATGATATTTGTTTTTCTCTTTCTGACTTACTTCATTCTGTATGACAGTCTATAGATCCATCCACATCTCAACAAATGACCCAGTTTCCTTCCTTTTATGGCTGAGTAATATTCCATTGTATATATGTACCACACCTTCTTTACCCCTTCGTCTGTCGATGGGCATTTAGGTTGCTTCCATGACCTGGCTATTGTAAATAGTGCTGCAATGAACACTGGGGTGCATGTGTATTTTTGAATTATGGTTTTCTCTGGGTATATGCTCAGTAGTGGGATTGCTGGATCATATGGTAATTCTATTTTTAGTTTTTTAAGGAACCTCCATACTGTTCTCCATAGTGGCTGTATCAATTTACATTCCCACCAACAGTGCAAGAGGGTTCTCTTTTCTCCACACCCTCTCCAGCATTTCTTGTTTGTAGATTTTCTGATGATGCCCATTCTAACTTGTGTGAGGTGATACCTCACTGTAGTTTTGATTTGCATTTCTCTAATAATTAGTGACGTTGAGCCGCTTTTCATCTGCTTCTTGGCCATCTGTATGTCTTCTTTGGAGAAATGTCTATTCAGGTCTTCTGCCCATTTTTGGATTGGGTTGTTTGTTTTTTTAATATTGAGTTCCATGAGCTGTTTATATATTTTGGAGATTAATCCTTTGTCCGTTGATTCGTTTGCAAATATTTTCTCCCATTCTGAGGGTTGTCTTTTCGTCTTGTTTATGGTTTCCTTTGCTGTGCAAAAGCTTTGAAGTTTCATTAGGTCCCATTTGTTGATTTTTGTTTTTATTTCCATTACTCTAGGAGGTGGATCACAAAAGATCTTGCTGTGATTTATGTCAAAGAGTGTTCTCCCTATGTTTTCCTCTAAGAGTTCTATAGTGTCCAGTCTTACATTTAGATCTCTAATCCATTTTGAGTTTGTTTTTGTATATGGTGTTAGGAAGTGTTCTAATTTCATTCTTTTACATGTAGCTGTCTAGTTTTCCCAGCACCACTTATTGGCGAGACTGTCTTTTCTCCATTGTATATCCTGGCCTCCTTTGTCATAGATTAGTTGACCATAGGTGCGTGGGTGTATCTCTGGGCTTTCTATCTTGTTCCATTGATCTATGTTTCTGTTTTTGTGCCACTACGATATTGTCTTGATTACTGTAGCTTTACAGTATAGTCTGAAGTCAGGGAGTCTGATTCCTCCAGCTCCATTTTTTTCCCTCAAGACTGCTTTGGCTATTCGGGGTCTTTTGTGTCTCCATACAAATTTTAAGATTTTTTGTTCTAGTTACATAAAAAATGCCATTGGAAATTTGATAGGGATTGCACTGACTCTGTAGATTGCTTTGGGTAGTATAGTCATTTTCACAATGTTGATTCTTCCAATCCAAAAACATGGTATATCTCTCCATCTGTTGGTATCATCTTTAATTTCTTTCATCTGTGTCTTATAGTTTTCTGCATACAGGTCTTTTGTCTCCCTTGGTAGGTTTATTCCTAGGTATTTTATTCTTTTTGTTGCAATGGTAAATGGGAGTGTTTCCTTAATTTCTCTTTCAGATTTTTCATCATTAGTGTATAGGAATGCAAGAGATTTCTGTGCATTAATTTTGTATCCTGCAACTTTACCAAATTCATTGATGAGCTCTAGTAGTTTTCTGGTGGCATCTTTAGGATTCTCTATGTATAGTATCATGTCATCTGCAAAGAGTGAGAGTTTTACTTCTTCTTTTCCAATTTGTATTCCTTTTATTTCTTTTTCTTCTCTGATTGCCATGGCTATATTGAATAATAGTGGTGAGAGTGGACATCCTTGTCTTTTTTCTGATCTTAGAGGAAATGCTTTCAGTTTTTCACCATTGAGAATGATGTTTGCTGTGGGTTTGTCATATATGGCCTTTATTATGTTGAGGTAGGTTCCCTCTATGCCCACTTTCTGGAGAGTTTTTATCATAAATTGGTGTTGAATTTTGTCAAAAGCTTTTTCCGCATCTATTGAGATGATCATACGGTTTTTTTTTCTTCAATTTGTTAACATGGTGTATCACATTGATTGATTTGTGTATATTAAAGAATCCTTGCATCCCTGGGAAAAATCCCACTTGATCATGGTGTATGACCCTTTTAATGTGTTGTTGGATTCTGTTTGCTAGTATTTTGTTGAGGATTTTTGCATCTATATTCATCAATGATATTGGTCGGTAACTTTCTTTTTTTGTAGTATCTTTGTCTGGTTTTGGTATCAGGGTGATGGTGGCCTCATAGAATGAGTTTGGGAGTGTTCCTTCCTCTGCAATTTTTTGGAAGAGTTTGAGAAGGATGGGTGTTAGCTCTTCTCTAAATGTTTGATAGAATTCACCTGTGAAGCCATCTGGTCCTGGACTTTTGTTTGTTGGAAGATTTTTAATCACAGTTTCAATTTCATTACTTGTGATTGGTCTGTTCATATTTTCTATTTCTTCCTGGTTCAGTCTCGGAAGGTT